>NC_083654.1:18557698-18917698 GCF_963576545.1 Limanda limanda
CCGGCGCTCTTTGTCTCGGGCGCTCCGCGGAGCAGCCGAGGAGCTGATGAAACTGGGACAGAGGAAAATATCTCAAAGCACAGAGACAAAGAGGAGACGGAGAGAGAGAGCCGGTGTAATTTTCTCACACGGGCTGCAAAAACGCTGTGATGTGCTGTGTTCCTTTGTGTAGTTGTTGTGTGTTTTCCGTGTGTGTGTGTGCACCTGGGCAGACAGTAAGTTGGAGACGCCTCCTGGATCGTTTGTCGGACGGTAGAGTTGTCGACGTGATGCAAATGGAGTTTTTCAGCTGTGAAGCAGTTGTTTTGAACCCGGGCTCGTGTTCTGCGTGTGGCGTCTGCAGTGTCAGGCTCTCGTGACATTTATCTTGTGTGTGCAGGAGTGAAAATCAGCTCTGCTCCCTCAAGGCTGAACATCTTTTTTTTTTTTTGGGGGGGGGGTTCATGGGGGATTGCATAATCCTGTGAGATCACAAGGCCTGTAGGAAAATGTAAGATGACAGTGATGTCTGCGGCTGCAGGCAGAGCTGTCTGTGGACGCTCCATGGGTGAGCACATGCAAAGAGACGAGTGTCGCCTGTGTGTGTCTGTGTGTGTGTGTGTGTGTGTTTGTCTATGAACTGTTTGACCGCTCTGTTGGAGCTTAGTGCTCGTACAGGCTAGACGGCCATATGCTCATCACATAAGCAAATCCAGTTTTATACATTAAATTTGAGGATTTTCCTCAGCGAGCGTTTGTGTGTGTGTGTGTGTGTCGTCAAATGCTTTGTCTCTCTGTCTGCCAGCAGGGGGCATGTCGTTGGAGCGTCTCACTGCACAGACCTGCACTGAACAACAGGCGCTGGCTAGGGGAGGGAAGGCAGTGAAAGGGCCCTGAAAAGAAAATGATCGGATTAATAACGCCACGAGAATCAATGTTTTCCATGTGGATTGACGAGTTTTCACCTTCTTTCTCTTGCAGGATGTGATCGAGTCGCGTTTGTCCGGACGCGTCGAGACGAAACATTTCATGTCGGACCGCATCGGCATAGAAAACGGTAACCATCAAACATGACGTAATAACTGTCTCTCATTTTAGAGAATTGTTTTTGTTGTAATTATAAAATGCTGCGTGTCTGTTAGTAATAAAAATGTTTTAATGTGTAGATTTAGAGTTAATCTCACTGAGCCTGTTGATAAAATGTTACATGCGTCACTGAGATATATTTTCAGATTTAAAAAATCTCATAACTCGCAGTGAGATTTTAAACTGTGTGCGAGTTGGTGTGCGTCCTTGTCCCTGAGACCCTTAACCTGTGCTGATAAGAAAGGTCACAGGTGAGGTCCTTGGGAACAAAGGTGCATGCAGCTGCTTCTGGACGCCACCACATTTCCTGACATCCGACTCAGAGAAAGCTTCTCACGTTGCCAGACGACGTGTTCTCCTCTTTTTAACATCACGAGAATGTGTAATAGATCAGAGTAAAGTCCCAGAATGAAGACGTTTTGACAGCATGAAGTCGTCTGGGGAGAATTCCCCAAATTTCCCTGACACCAGGAAGGGCCCGAGGAGAGGACAGGCTTCTCTGGAGGGGGCAGTGCCTTCTTGGCGAGCTTTGTGCTTACACAGTTCAATAAGAAGGCAGCCAAAGGTCGTGACCCCGATGTATGATTCACGTGCGATGTTTAAATCAGTTCACGGACGCCGGGAACGACGGCAGACACGTCGTCGACAGACTGGAAAAACTCTGATGTTTCATTTTATTTATTGATGGTGACAAACTCAGATTGTTTATGTTACAAAACAGAGAATGTTTGAATAACAACTCTTCACAATTAACTAATATAATCAAAACAGTTGCTGATGCATTTTCTGTGGCTCACTTTAAATTTTAATTGAATGTCTATGTATGAATGAACTGCGGATGTTTCTGTTCTGATTTAGTGAAAATATCACAATCAAATTAAAGAAATATTGAAGAAAATCGTTGAATTGTTTTGTTATACAATAACATGTGAATAAAAGAATTCAAAGTGTAGTCGGGTGTTTTCTCTCACGTCGGGAGCAAAAGGGAGGAGGAAATGTTTTCGGTCACCGAGTCATGAATTAAATGTGAGATGAATATTTCAGATCAGTGTAAGAAAACATCAACATGTGATATAAGGTGCATCGCAGATCCGACCACTCAACAAACCGCACACATCCGGCGGTTTCCAGGCGAACGAACCAAAGCGATGTGGTGGCTCTGTCGGACCCCCGCCCCCCCCCCCCCCCCCGACTCAGCCGGCCTGTGCTGCCTGGCTCGCAGCCCTGTGTGTGTTTGTGCATCCCAGGACAGTTGACATTGATTGTGCGGGAGACAGACCGAGACACATTAGTACCCAGCTCGGGACCGCCGCTGAAAAACACATTAACTGGCTGCATTGGGAGCACTGTCTGGTAACCATGGCAAAGCACACAGGGAGGGAGGGAGGCAAGGGAAGAAGAGGAGGGGGGGGGAGGATGGAGGGGGGTGAGACGGGGCAGTGGGTTCATCGCTCAGTCTCTCAGGGTTTGTCCTTTCCTCAAACGCTCCTTTCCTTTCCTTCGGCCGTGTCTGTCCTTTCCCCTCAGCCTCTCTCTCTCCCTCTTTTGAAGTGACAGCCTCTCTCCCTCTATCTCTCCCCCTCTCCCACTCACATACAAACACCATTTGCATCTCTCTCGCTCTCTCTCTCTCTCTCGCCTTTCTTTCGTTGACCTCATCACTCACCTCATCCTCAGCGCCCTCATCTAACCCCCCCCTCCCCTCCCCTGCGACAAAGTCTACCTCTGTGTAATTTGTCTGGTCTTTGTTTTTTCTTCTCGTTCTTCCCCCTCATGTCTTTTGTTCTCGTGTCGGTATGGTTCCCCTCTGTGGAGACGCGCAGGAAAGACAAGAGCTGGAACTGATGCTGACAGACGAGACACCCATAATATTGACTTCATTTTATACATATTACACGGTTGATTATCAATCATCAATTATCTATCATCTTATTTATCAGGCCAGGTTGGGCTTTTTTTTTAAAATAGTTTTATTAACCACTATAAGCTACTGGTCATATCAGACTAAAGGTGGCTATTGTGACGTTCATATACTTCCCCAGCCAACTGAAGCAGAGCTGCAAAGAACTTTGTCTCCTACTTCAATCAAGATTTCCCTGTGAAGACAAATAAAGATTTTTATAATCTTCTAACCATGAAGAAGTGATAAGAAACTACTTGTTGCTATTTATTTTAGTTGCACAGTTCATATTCCCTCTATAATAGATATAAAATATGATTCTTCTGCAGTAAAACAAAACATGAAAATGATCAGTCTTTCATTTTTAAGAGGAGCAGATTTTGCAGGTGTTACTTGGAGAGTTGGGAGTGAACAGACCTGTGATTGGTCACTTTCAGGTTTGGACATAAGATTAGTAAGAACATTTTTCTACACACAAGTTCTACGATGGAGTTGTGTCCCTTTTCATGATTGTGGACGACATGAGATAAACTTTATCGATCACATGTGTCAGTGCAGCAGATAACAAAGGAACACATGCAATGTTTTGAATAGATACTTAAAATAACTAAATAAATCACACATAGAGATACACAGTAACTATGTAGTATAGTAAAGTAATCACAAGACGAGGATAAAAACCGTGCATTTCTGTGAGTGGAGCTTCAGATATTAGTTTGGCAATAGAAGTGTAATAAGTTATTATAATTCTATTGCCAAACTAATAGAAGTGTAATCAGATATTCAGATATTAGTTTGGCAATAGAAGTGTAGAGGTGTAATCAGATATTCAGATATTAGTTTGGCAATAGAAGTGTAATAAGTTATTATAATTCTATTGCCAAACTAATAGAAGTGTAATCAGATATTCAGATATTAGTTTGGCAATAGAAGTGTAATAAGTTATTATAATTCTATTGCCAAACTAATAGAAGTGTAATCAGATATTCAGATATTAGTTTGGCAATAGAAGTGTAATAAGTTATTACACTTCTATTGCCAAACTAATATAAGTGTAATCAGATATTCAGATATTAGGATGGCAATAGAAGTGTAATAAGTTATTACACTTCTATTGCCAAACTAATAGAAGTGTAATCAGATATTCAGATATTAGTTTGGCAATAGAAGTGTAATAAGTAGTTACACTTCTATTGCCAAACTAATAGAAGTGTAATCAGATATTCAGATATTAGTTTGGCAATAGAAGTGTAATAACTTATTACACTTCTATTGCCAAACTAATAGAGGTGTAATCAGATATTAAGATATTAGTTTGGCAATTAGTTTGGCACTTCTATTGCCAAACTAATATCTGAAGCTCCACTCACAGAAATGCACGGTTTTTATTAATAACCGTGGTAATAAAAAACACCTTCAGGACGCAGGGAAAGAAACCTGTGGGACGTAGGAACCGAAACTCTGCTGCGCCGCCGTTTCCCTCCGGAGCCTCCCGCGTCACGGACCGCCGGAAGTGGCCGCAAATTTAAACCGCCGCCACCATAGATATAGCTCCTACAGCGACAACAAAGACGAACTTTGACTTTACGTCGTCAAAGGAGCCTGATGTCGACGAGAAGCTGAACCGGAGGCGGACCGAGGATTTGTTTCAGGTGAGGAAGTCTCTCTGTTCCCCGCGGGGATTCTCCTGCGTGGCTCCGCTCGCCACCGCCGCCGAACCTGACTATCACCTGGAACACAAGCTGCTCCGGGAACCGTCGCACTTGTTTGAGGCCTCGTATCTAATCAAATTAACCGTTTATTCAGTCACAACTGATAAAGATGGAAGATTAGATTCATTCCGAAATGGGTTCCATGTGTTAGATGTGTAAGTCCAGCGCGTATAAAGGAGGAGAGGGTGAATAACAAATGTGGCGTCGTTAACCGGGCACATGTTGTTGTTCGCCTCACAAGGATCGTCGATCTCCCGCCGCTGGAGGATTTTACACCAGAAAATAGACACGGCCCTGTTAAACCCCAAATGTAAATAATAATAAAAAATACAAGTCATACTCCTTGTTTTTCAAGTTATCTAGTTTGAAGACAAGAATATTTTCGCGGATATAACATTTGTTCCCTCTTGTTTTGATTGAATTGAAGAGCAATAATATCAATTTTATATATTTAAAAAAGGTGATTTTCACAGAGTTTTGTTCATCAGTAAAACACAAATCCGTCAACTCCTCATATGAAAGTGATGTTCACATTTATAAATAGAGTTTGTGTAAATAAAGTTATTATTGTGTCCTAAGGCTCATGAGCAAGGCATGTAGTGTTATTAGATCATTTGAGCTGATCAATAATCAAATGTAATCATTTCATATATTCAGAGAAGGGTTCATAAATACCACAGAAGTGCTTTAACAATATTAGATCCAGACAGAATTTAAAATGGACACTAAAACATCTAAGGTATTATTTCACCATATCTGGATATAAATGTGTAGCTTTAACTGGTTTAGGGTTTTAATTAGGTGTCACTTTTTTAACGCTGCAATCATATTTCAATAAACTAGACTTTAAATACGAATTCATCGATGTTATATTATTTTCTCTTGATTTACACAGCAGCAGATTCATGCAATAAAACAAGACGAGAACTTTTTAGTCCCTAACTTTACTAAATGTAATTTTTATCACTTTAGATATAACCACATTGTTTCTTGTTAAAACATCTGTTCTGTTATGTTGCAGGACTTTTTGTATAAGAAAAGAGAATTACACATATCTAATGAATAAATGATTAACTGTTGATCTCAATGTTGAATCTGAAGGTGCAGTCAGAATTGGTCCAAGCTGCCGGCACCAGTATGGAAGAAGAAGAAATAAAGATGCCCGAGAAAGAACAAGCAGATGACGCAGGCAAAGAGGGGGAGTCCAGTGCCGACAGCAGTCCCATTAAACCAGGAAGGGGGAGGCCGCTAGGTTTAAAGAAGCTGAAGGTTTGTGTAACAGACTTCAGACTCATGGGGCTGGTGTCAGGCATTTCCAACGGTGGGTCCACGCAGCCCAAGAGAGGAAGAGGGCGTCCAAAACTCTCCATCACAACAAAGACAGAGGAGGAGAAGGAGAGGGAAGAGGAGGAGGAGGAAGAGAAGGAGGAGGGATCAGGAGACGACCAAGCTCCTGATTCTGTGCCCGCTCACAGGGGTAGAGGGAGACCTAAGGGGACCAAGACCATCAAAGCAGACGATACTCCTAGGAAAAGAGGGAGACCGAAAAAGTCTTTCAGCAATAACACCTCTTCGTCTGAGAAATTACCGAATGGTGACTCTGAGTCGCCAAAAAGGAAAAGGGGTCGTCCGAAAGGATCTGTGAAGCGTGTGTCAGAAAGTGCTAAAGAGGACGAAGGCACTCCTGTAAAAAGGAAAAGAGGCCGACCAAAGGGCTCTACTAAAAAGAAGTCCAGGCGGCAGAGAGAGGAGAGCAGCGAGGAGGAGGAGACGGAGACGGAGGAGGAGGATACTGACGGTAGCGAAAGCGAAAGCTCACCCACAGAAAGAGTGGGACGTCAGATCAGGTCAACGGGGTCAAATGGCATCTCGGACAGGCCCCAGAGACAGAGGGGAAGGCCACGAAAAAGTCGAGCCACAGACGACTCACCGGAGTTTACGAGAGGAATAGGTCGACCCAAAGGCTCTTTGAACAAGAAAAGTCCTGCTTTAAAGGAGCAAGAGTCACCGAGCCGGTACAAGAGACCACACAACAGACCCCTACGACTGTCATCATCACCACCAGCCAAGAGGGGAAGGCCGAGGAAGTATCCTCTGCCGACGGCGGAGGAGCGGAACAAACCAAAAGAATGGAAACCGCTCGGACGGCCGAGGAAGTACCCGCGTGCTGATCCACCAGAGGGCGCTACAGCCGGCGCTCCAGCCGGCCCCCGCAGAGGCCGCGGCCGGCCTCCCAAGACCCAGTCTAAGAAAGGTGCTCACCTGCGCAAGCGAATACCCGCCGCATCCTCACCGAGCAACCCCGACGACGATCCCCCGAGAAAAAGCAGACAAGCCCTAAGCGCTGCAACAAAGGAAGCTGTCGTACCGCGGAAAAGGGGACGTCCTAAAGGTCCAGGCAACAAAAATAAAGCCAGTGAGGACACGGAGCTGGACCGAGCGTCGCCAACCGGTGATTTACCTCCTGTTGAGGACCATGAAGCAGAGGAGGAGGAGCATGAAGCAGAACCAGCAGAAGAGGAGGAGCAGACGACGTCCCCCGAGCACGTGGGCGATACTGAAGAAAAGCTCGTCGATGATCCCCCGAGAAAAAGCAGACAAACGCTAAGCGCTGCAAAAAATGAAGCAGTCGTACCGCGGAAAAGGGGACGGCCCAAAGGTCCAGGCAACAAAAATAAAGCCAGACAGGAAACAGAGCTGGACCGAGCGTCGCCAACGGGGGATTTACCTCCTGTTGAGGACCATGAAGCAGAACTAGCAGAGGAGGAGGAGCAGACGACGTCCCCCGAGCACGTGGGCGATACTGAAGAAAAGCTCGTCGATGATCCCCCGAGAAAAAGCAGACAAGCTCTACCCGCTGCAAAAAAGGAAGCAGTCGTACCGCGGAAAAGGGGACGTCCCAAAGGTCCAGGCAACAAAAATAAAGCCAGAGAGGAAACGGAGCTGGACCGAGCGTCGCCGAATGGTGACCCTGAGCCGCCAAAAAAGAAAAGGGGTCGGCCGAAAGGATCTGTGAAGCGTGTGACAGAAAGTGCTGAAGAGAACGAAGGCAGTCCTGTTGAGGAACATGAAGCAGAACCAGCGGAGGAGGAGGAGCATGAAGCAGCACCAGCGGAGGAGGAGGAGCCGGAGCCCGAGGAGCAGACGACGTCGCCCGAGCTCGTGGGCGATTCTGAAGAAAAGCTCGTCGAACAAAACGCAGTCTTTGAAGTCATTGACCAGGCTTGATGAACTGAACAAAACGTTGCTGTAGTAGTTGTTGTTCTAAAACATAGAAACAATCTTTGTCAATGAAAACATGTTTTTAACATTTTCTCGCTCTGGTAGAATTACAGGATCGCGGCTCCACTGTTTTCCTGACTAACTTGTTCATTCAGTCTGTCATTTCTGAGTAAGAAGTACTAAAAACCTTTTACTAGAACTGGCATGTAAAGTATTATTATAGACTGTTGCAGTTTTCATTTAACTGTCGGGTGTGTTGTTCGTCAGTGACAGTAAATGTTGGAGAGACGAGAGCGAGGAAAACAAACATCCCGACGGAAGCCTCCGTTCCTCCAGCTTCTGTCACTCACTGTCTTACTGACTTCCTTTTATTTCACTTTTAGGTCAAATCTAATTCCTGTTCCTGGATCATTTCCATGATATTCTAGGATAAACTGGCAGGAGAATATAGAGTCTTTGCACAAGATTTTCCCCTGATATCCAAACACATGCCTCCTTATTTGGATCAATGAAATCAACATGCGATTTAATATCAAAAGGTTCTCTTAAGCTCTTATAAGCCTGTCTGGATGTTTATCCTGATAAATGTTCATAGCAAATTTCATATTTTAAGAAAAGTTTTTACCAAGTTTGTTTCCTGTGGCTCACCAGCGCCTTGAACAGCAACGAGATTAGATTCAGACAAACACCCACTGGGTTTCTGGTCATTTACATTATTCCAAAACGGTGACGGTGTTTCTGACGGAGTTGGAACAGGATCTGGAAGCTTCACTTCGGCTCGGTCGAGCTTCTGTTGGGAGAGTTTGTGAAGAGAGAATATGTTGAAATGTCTCATTTTTTCCCCTAAATGCCATTTCACACTAGATCTTGTCAGAACATTTGTTTTGCCTTAATTGTTCAAGCTTTGAATGTATCACCAGTTTGTTTGTTTTGTTTGGATCAGTGGATCCGTTCATGTCGTTTTGTTGAATGCGTTCCTGGACCGGACATGTCACCTTCCTGCCGCTCTGTAGATTTCCTCCTCCACTTTTCACTTTTTAATAATCTGTTTTCCATCCTGTTTTCTTGTAGCTGTGATATTTTTTCTTCTTGTTTTTCCAAACGCCTTGGGGTTTGTCATGAGATTAAGGTGATTGGGTCGATTTCACACACATCCATTTATTTTCCTTTGAGCCCCTTGTGTACACATATTTTTTGTGTGTGATATCGTTACCCATATTAACACCTCTGTGGCCGGAGTCGGACATCGATGTTTCCTAAAATGCCAAATTGTGCTTCTGTGTTTCCAGTTCTGTAAAAAAAAATATACTGTGAGGTGACGGAGGTGGAGGCTCCGTCGAGTCGAATCCTTCTGAGGGGACATATTTGGATTTTGTGTGTTTTGAACAAGAATCCAATAATTTGTGAGAACATGGTCTTGAAATAAAATGTTGATCTGTTCAATTTTTTCCACAGTGTTTGGTTTTATTCGTTAACTCCTCCCACTTTACCCAGTTTAACGATGTAGGCTCCACAGAAAGTAACAAGTTGATTATAATGTTGATTATAAAGCTGGTGGGTGGCAGCTCCACCCTCAGCAGCCTGATGACGTGACTCATGCACAACAACTTGAGTGAAGCCAAATCAAAGATCATGTTGGCTGTGACAGATGAATCACTACGCCTTAAAAAAAACACCAGTGAAAGTAAAGAGGGTGAAGTGGAAAAATAAAATCAACATCGTTATTATTCGAAGTTATTGGACAGGGCGTTTTAAAATTATTTGAGAAATATTTATTGGCTTAAACCAAAGGAGAAATACAACATTTTAACAAATATTAAAAACTAGGATTATAGTATTATCCTGTTAATGTAATTGACAACATTATAGTTCAGTGTTTCGTACTTGACTGTCTGTTTGTAAACTACATTATTTTACTGCATAGGGACTACAGTTCTTTCATGTTATGTATATTCCTGTTTAATAATTAATCCTAGTAAAAGGTTTGTCAGTTTTCACAGATAAAGGAAAAAAATGTTCATAGAAAAGGATTATGAAGACCAAGGTGACGTCACAGGTGGGTCTTTGGCTTGTTGTTTTTGGTGAGTGGAAAGTGTATAGATAGATAGATAGATAGATAGATAGATAGATTTATTTACGCCCTAAGGGAAATTAAGTCGTCAAAGCAGCCGGTATATTTGAATACAATAAAATACAATACATTACAATAAAATAAAAAATATTGAGGTAGAAAGAATAAAAAACAGAAACACAAGATAAATATATAGATAAGGTGCAGTGGCAAGATGATGGTAATAGTACTGATGATATGATGGTAATGTTATTGTTAGACAGTATATAAAAATAGTACAGTATATATAGTATATAATATAACATAATATATATTTATATATGATAGTAATTATACCAATACAATAGCAGTATATAGTAATAATGGCAGCAACAGTATATATAATAATAATAGTAGTAATATAATAATTATAATTATAACATGTACACATGTATAAATACGTGTATATAGACGTATATATAAAAAGAATATACAGAGAGTATGATATAATATATGATATATAGTAGAGGTATAAATATTAGTATTTGACTATACAATAGATAATATAATATACTATGAGTGAGAATATGTAGACAGAGTGTGCAAAAGACAATATTATTGTATAAAAGGATATATAATATCAATATGGTTTATATTAACACATATCACATATGATGTGAAGTAAGTGTATATGGAGCGGAGTGTTGTACAGGGTACGTACTTGACTGTCTGTTTGTAAGCAGCATTATTTTACTGCATAGGGACTACAGCTCTGTCATGGTATGTACATTCCTGTTATTAATAATTAATCCTAGTAAAAGGTTTGTCAGTTTTCACAGATAAAGGAAAAAAGTGTTCATAGAAAAGGATTATGAAGACCAAGGTGACGTCACAGGTGGATCTTTGGCTTGTTGTTTTTGGTGAGTGGAAAGTGTATCGGAGTGAGACCTTGTCGCCGTGTCGCCCCTCTGTGTTCAGAGCAGTGAAACACCTGGTCACACCTGCCAGGTAACTTCAGTCTTCAGCTGAGACACAAACAGAAACTCAGCTTCCCCCCCCTCCGAGGTCCGGATCGTGTCCCTCACTAAATCCACAGGTAGGTCGAACTTTCACTTTTCTCTGTGAGTGTTTGTGGATCAGAACATTTCACTCGGATCCCGAACAGCAGGTTCTCAGCTCCGACCCGAGAACCAGACGTCTGAGATCCGAGCGTCAGGCCCGAGCCTCGACCTGGTCCCGACAGGCTGGATCATAAACAAAGATCTGTGGCTTCAGACTGTGGGTTGAATCCAGTCTGGGACCAGTTCGGTGTGTTTCTCTCCAGCTGCTCCCAGTGAAGAGTCTCAGGGGTTTTGTTCAACACCAGGTGACATAAAAAACAGAAGAAAAACAAGGAAACGAAAGATATGTGACTCAGAGGAGGAAATCCATTTCCCTACAGATAAACAAACAGGTTACAACCCTGAGTTTAAACAAATTGACTCTAACACTGGGTCCATTCACCCAAACAACAGGTTCACTGTCACAAATATAGACTCATAAAGATTTACACTGAAAACATGTAAAAAAAAAACAACTTAATTTACATTTATACCATGCTTAAAATTATATTTGTAAGAGTATACTACAAATACAAAGACTCGTATGTATAGATACATTTATATTTATACCATGTAGAAAATATTACTTCATAATATGAGTATATTATGAATATAAAGACTTGTGTATATACCAAAGTTTTGATCCAAAGCATCCATTATTTGAGTGACAGATTCAAAACATGCATGTGTAGCTTTTGATTTAAAACGTATGAAAAAACTACGTCATTAAAAGAATGTCTTGCTAATATAGACAAACATTTGAATACAAAGCTTAAAAACATCTACTTCATTATAAGAGTGTGTTGCAAATATAGATCTGGATTTAAAACATGTTTAAAAAACAACTTCATTTACATTTATACCATGCTGAAAATGATATTTGTACGAGTATACTACAAATACAAAGACTCGTATGTATAGATACGTTTATATTTAAACCATGTAGAAAATACTACTTCATGATATGAGTATATTATGAATATAAAGACTTGTGAATATACCAAAGTTTTGATCCAAAGCATCCGTTATTTGAGTGACAGATTCAAAACATGTATATGTAGCTTTTGATTTAAAACACGTAAAAACATCTACTTCATTATAAGAGTGTGTTGCAAATATAGATCTGGATTTAAAACATGTTTAAAAAACGACTTAATTATAAGACTTTTCTCTCTATATATATAACGATTACAAAGTTCAGAGTCATGTGTTGCAGGAATGCAGCCGTGTTGATTTCACCATCACTCATATGGTTGAATTGTATCAGTGTTTTCTGTTAATAAATGTCCAGTTAGAATAACCTGACAGATAAGTAACAGGTGAGAAGGGTTTGTCTCGTCTCTGTCGATCTGTGAGCGAATGTATAAACCTGCACGTACAGTTAAGGACACATTTATATTTAGATTAGTTTGATATTCAACAAACTTTATATGGAATTTCCTTGATTTTCTGCTCAAACTGAACTGATGATGCACCAAACTTAAACTTACTCCACACACCTTCTCCCTCTGTGTGTGTGTGTTTGCGGATAGGATCATACACACAGAGCAACACACCCATGATAAACACTGAACTTTGATTTCTAGTTTTCTTGAAGGCAGAGCAGGATGTTGTTTTGTAACTTTGTCCTAATTTCATTTCCTCACAGGGAAAATCCACAAATATGACTCTCAGCAGCTGGGAGAAGTTCTGCTAACAGTCCAGACGCAGATCCACTGAAAAACAGGATTTAAAAAAGTTTGACGAGATGTCCGGCCTCGGTGGTTTGATCTCAGACTCGATAGTGGACGGTGCATTTCCACCTGATGGTTCAACTGCAGAGCCTCAAGTTGTTGGAGGTGTAAATCCACCATACGAGGATAGGAAGAAGAAGACAAATGAAGAGGAGGAGGGAGAAGATGAGGTGTTAAAGAAGGGGGAAGATCACAGAGACAAGGAGGAGGAGGAGGAGGAGGAGGAGGAGGCGATCCGCTCTGCTCTTCTGGAGCTGAGCACGTTGCCGTGGCCTGGGGACAAAGACAGGAGGCCTCAGACGGACACCAGCGATGGAGCGTGGTCAGAGACACGAGGGTCAAAGCCTGAGGAGAGGGACACTGGGTTCAGCGCAGGAAGTCAGGACACGTCGGAGGAGAAGCAGAGCGAGGCCGAGGGACACAAGAAGGGCAAGGCCAAGTGGAGGGAGAGCATGCCCGAGGGGGACAGGTGGAGGGACGACGTGGACGAGCCGCAGCGGGACGGGGACGGCTCCGGCTCCCAGGCAGACGATGAATATGAGGAGGAGGAGGGAGGAGGAGGAGGAGGAGGAGGAGGAGGAGGAGGAGAGTCCCACTGGATGTCAGAGAAAGCTGCTCTGGGCTTCACTCCACAAGTCACCATCGTGCATCCGTCCGGCAGAAGTCCTCCAGAGGAGAGTCGGCTCTTCATAGAGAAGGAGGGCGAGCCGCAGGTGGAGCCGGACGGGGACGCACAGCTCGGCCCGGAGTGGACGGAGCAGGACGACGAGGACTGTGAGTGGAGGACACACACTCTGAGCCTGTGTGTGTGTGTGTGTAGAGTTTCTGCAGTGTTGAAATCAAAGATCTTTCAGTCATTTTCAGGGATAGAAAACCCCATAAAGATTGAAGAACACCAATTTAATACCTTTTCACAGGAAAACCATTAGGGGCAATAAGGGGTAAAATCAAACATTAAATACTGAATCCTGTATGTCGGTGGAATAGATATAAGACAAAAATGTTGAATCCAACAATAATTAATATCAAAATCTGCATCATCAGCATAGAATGAGGAAAGATGGAAGAAAAAAGGCTCGATCAATAAAAACGATCAGTTTTTTTCTAGGGTTGCAAAGGAGTGGAAAGTTAAGCTCGGGAATTTGGGGAATTTTGAAAAAAACAAACAAAAAAAAACAACTTTTTTCTCATCTTATTCTACAGAACAATGCCACGTGCACTCTCTCATGTGTGGAGACATTTCACCTCGTCCAATGTAGAAGGAAAGGCTGTGTACATTTGCAAATACTGTGCAAAGACCTATGTTAAGAATGACACAACGATGCAGAAGCATATAGTCAAGTTCCCAAAGTTTCCTCAGGGCTCAAATCAGCCTATGACACAACAGAATGTTTATATTTATGTCTGTATATGACAAGGTAAATACAGTTAGTATAAATTACCCACAAAATTCCCAGTTTATTCCCGTTAATTCCCGTATATTCCCGTATATTCCCGTTAATTCCCGTTAATTCCCGTTAATTCCCATGGAAAGTTTCCAACTTTGAATATTCCCGGAATTTTGCAACCCTAGTTATTTCAGATTTATTGATGTTTAAAATTGACATTTACTAATTTTGACATAGGTTCCCAACACACGAATGCAAAAGCCCACAATCAGATCACAGTAATGTGTTTACAGACTTTTCAAGACCTTCAAGAACCAGATGTTCTCTAGAGCAAACCCAGTGAATGAAAAATTAAAAAGACACATTTATCAAACTTCTTACTGGTCTGACAGTGAAGAGCAGAGTTGACGCTGTACCTTTTGTGACATTTTAAATCTTTGTTTAGTGAGACAATGGAGCGACGACAGGAAACGAGAGGACGAGAGATGGCGAGCGACAGAATTCTCCCCGATCGTCCAATTTCTTAATCCCTCTAATCCTGCTTCTCTAACCGTCGAGAGATTTCCTTTTTCCAAACATCCTCTTCCAACACCTCTCAAATAGAATTAGGGCCAGATTAAGTCAGATTATCATTAAGTGAGATGCTCTTTGTGAACGATCCTAAATGAACCCAAATCCTTTTTTTCTTCTTCTTGAAAAGAACAGAGAACACATCATATCTGCGATTTTTGTTTCACCAGATCTCGCTGTGCCGTGGATTTTAAATCATTAAATATTTAAATTATGATTTATTTAAGTGTTTTTAATCAGGAGAGATTTTACTTAAATTTTTTACCATTTAACATGTCCCATATGAACAGGCGAAACGTTTCCTGCAGCACGTTTTTCACTCTGATCTTTTCTGCTTGATCGCACGCAAGAAATGTCCGGAGATGAATTATGCAACGTGTGTGTGAAAGTGTGTGTGTGTTGCCTCCGCAGTTCTGTGTGAGCGGGGGTGCAGTGTCAAGCTGCTGCTGGTTCTGTCGACGGTGGCCGCGGCGCTCCTCTTCCCTCTCCTGGTGTGGGGGGGCTTCGAGCTCCTCCCCTTCGAGCCGCCGCTGCTGCAGAGCGCCCCCCTCAGGGTGGTGTACACCCTGCGCTGCTCCTTCTTCGCCATGATCCCCCTCCTGCTCGGTACGACCCCGGCATGTGTCGCGATTTAGAAATCGATCAATGTGATGTAAGAAAAATTGAAGCCAAATCATCTCGGATAGGAACGCTGCCATCTTGTGCTGGTGATGTCACGTGGGGCCAGAGTCTGTGCAGTAGTGATCCCATTGCAGAGCTGTCGACCAATCACGTCACAGTCTCAGTCCTGTTACATAACATCAAATATCTAATTAAAAAACAATATAACTTACTTACCAAATTTTGTATTCAGCCCATATCTAATCCACTAACTGGGAAGAGGCGGGGTTTATGACAGCCACAAGGGGGCGATCCAGATGTTTTGGCTTCACTTTCCTGAACCATCACGTCGTCCATCTTTATTTACAGTCATGTGGTTTATCGTGCATTGAAGCAAACCTTAGATGATGTAGCTGATGACGTTGGCCCGTTGTGTCCCTGCAGGCGTGCTGGTGCAGGGCGTCGCCCGCCTGCGGCACAGCGAGATGAAGCCGCTCTTCCAGAGCAAACTGCTGAACAGGGAGGTCGCCGTGCACTGGCACTACGTCAACGAGTCCCTGGCCCTCTTCCTCTTCTACTTCCTGCAGCTGGCCGTCATGGCGAGCTACATCAGCCAGGATCTGGTCAAACTGGTGCCGCTGCTCACCATCATGTTTGTTTTTGGCAGGTACGAACGTTTAGGGATCAAATCTGATAAGGAAGGAGGGCGTTGATGTTTTCTGGTGCTCGTGAAACACTCATCTGCTTCTTCTCTTTCCTTCCCAGACTCATCTACTGGATCTGCCTCTCTCTGGGCAGCAGCTTCCGGGGCCTCGGCTTCGGCTTCTCCTTCTTCCCCATCCTGGTCATGCTGGGCGTCAACCTCTACTACATCTGCTCGTCAGTGGGACAGGAGTCGGTGTTCGACGTGGAGCCGCCCACCACAGCTCCGCCTCCCAGTCTGCGCTGGTGGGGCTGAAAGACGACGTCCGAGAAGAGAGGAGGACGAACGGCTGGCAAAGCTTTACGACACAGAACCCACAAACCCTGGCTTGTTCTTTGAGCATCTTTCCAAAGTTCTAATCCTTTAAGATTGTGGTTACTGAAAACACTGGGCAGAAACTCATCAGAGGAAGAACCAATACTATTAGTTTGCAGAGCAGCTAAACAAACATGCTTTCATAAAGTCAGTGAATATTAACTATTAAGGATTATAAATGTTGTTATTTGATTACTTTGTGAACATAGAAATGCTCAAGGATCTGAATCAGGTTGGGACTTAAAGTGAAGCTCAGGTTGTTCTGTATGAATATGAAAATGCAATAATATTCACACCGTTTATTGGACTTAAAACTCTAGAGATGTGTGAAGGAGCCTCTTCCTCCTCCTCCTCTTCTTCACAATGTTATTATTTTTGTACCATTTATCTTGTGTCACAAACCTTTTCACTGTCAGGAACGTCTCCTCGTGCTGAGCCGCTGATGATCCAGTTCTGAGGCTGAATCGTTTCAGTGGGATAAACCCGAGTTTGGATGTGAAGCAGAAAAACAGGAAAAATAAACACGTTTAAAAACTCCGTTATGAAAAGTAAATATTTCAGGGATTAGATTTTTTTTTTTATGAGGTTGAATTATTCGCATCAAGTTGTTTTATGAATCCTGTTTCTTATTTTGTTGTCGCAGAACTGGTACTCGCGACATCTTTATACTCTTTATTTATAACGAAACATGTCTTTGTTTTATTGATCAGATGCTTTAGTGACATTAGTTGCTGAGTTGTTTTTTCGTTAGTCTCGCTTCTTTCTGTTGAAGGATTTTTCTCATTGTAAGAATAAATGTGTATTTAAAGTGAATATCAACAATAAGTGCCTTGAATGAGTAAAATAAAGCTTCGTTTCCAAATCTGAAGATCAATATTTGATGATTTAGATCGTAACGACGTGTGATCTTTCCCTCAGACATGAGAAACTTGGTGAGCCATTATATTTGAGTTGAAGTGGCGACTCTGTCTCGTCTGAGATGTTGATTCATGAGACAAGTTTCAACATCAACTCGTCTAAGCCGCAAAATGCAGCCGGTCCTGAAAGACAACAACTGCCCAGTCATGGTTGAGGATGACGAAGAAAGACTGACGCCACAAATATGCAACAACAAACATAACAAATCCACAGAAACAAAGGAACTGACGGTTCACAGCAAAGTCACGACGTTAGTTTCACTGAGCTCAGATCCACAGATTCCCTCTCACCCTCCACCGCTTCTCTGTCTGCAGGATTACGCAAAAAAAAAAAAAGATTTGTACAAAACTTGGTGTCAGAATGGAATCCGTTGGATCCAGTTGGACTGGATTAAAAATATTTTTTTAACCTGTTTCTTGAACATTGTGAGAGGAGGTCAGAATAAATAATGGAACACAGAAACAGGAAGATGTGAGGGTTCAATCAAATCTGGTCATTTCTTTATATCTTTGAATGTGAGAAATGAAGCTTCATCGTACAAACAGTGACAACAGAAGATTGAGAGGAAAAAGCTGAAAGAGATTTGACTTGTGTTTACCGGTTGTTCCTCGTTGGGGACTTTTTATTACCTTGAAAAAGGAGGTTACACAATAAACAGCCTCTTTCATGTGGGAGAAGAAAACAAACCACAGATTCAAGTTCATTTCACTCAATTTGTCTATTTAATATATAAAATACGGTAAAACATACGCAAAAAGGATAAGGTTTCAAGGGACTTGGATACTTTGGTACAACAAACACTTTTTGTAAAAGCGGTATAGAATTTCAATTACATATCAGTGCATACTTTGTATATGAAAATATACACAAACTGTATATCATTCTCAAAAAACAACAAAAAGAAATATTTTCTTTACAACAAAAACCCAAAGCGGACTAGCTCAACACAATATATTAGCTATAAATTTCATCTTTAGTATTTCATATGCTACATTATTCTGAGTCCTTTGAAAACTCATTTGTGATGCATGTCCTTTATCTTTACTGTACGTAACATGACTTAAGTTGTTACCTGTGTCCCATGCAATTACATGTTTCAAATTTCATGATTTACCAATTTCAGTTGTTTTCTCTCGTTTTTTTTCTTCTTCTTTATAAATATATTCTATATCTTAATTAAAACTGCAGCATTTAACTGGTATTTCCTTCCTTCATTGCATTTGCTAATACCACAATAACTGATCGTGCAATTTTCAGCAAGTTGTTTCAAAAAAGGAAACCAGTACTATATGTTTATGATAAGAAAGGTAAACGCAATAGAGAGAAAAATAAAAACAGTTTGGCTATCCTACACAAAATAGCAATAAAATAAAAGCTCCATAATAATATCATTATATTAATAATAGACAATGGAACTGTCACCAGCACAAATTAATCCAAAAATAGTGAGATTCTAAAAAACATTGTACACAACAAGTAACAGGGTGCAGGTTTTTCATTTCTCATATAGATTGTCTCGTGACTACACTGCTAGATCTGACAGAACCTTATTGTACATGAGCGAACCTGCGAGCAGCAGGAGGATAGAGCCAATCAGTGTGGTGTCACATTTCTGTCAACCATCAGCGCCCACTAGGAGTTTCCATGGAAATTAACTGGTTTAAAATGCAAATGAACAGCGTGGTAGCAGAGGAGGTGGTCGGCTGCTTGAGGGCTGGAGCCGCTCAGCAGGCGAATCTTTCAAGTTTAGGAAGAGTTTGACACTTTGGGGAAACAGAAATCACTTTAATGCCGAGAAGTTTGACGAGAAGTTTGTTACTTGTCCCTCATGTCGTCAGGGAAACCTCCTGTCGCTCCAAGCGTCTTTCAAATAGCTTAAATTAGCTACTGTTGTGAGTTCATGTGATTAAAACAAAATTATGTCTAGCACCTTTTAAAATGAACTGAATCGATTGAATGAGAGTTCATGTTGGGTTTAATTTCAATGTTTGAGCAACATTAGCTTTGTAGTTTTCAGCAAGAGGAAAATATCGTCACAGTCAGAAATGTGTGATATCTCATAATGCGTTTCCATCCACGTTAAAATACACATTCTCAATTACTCTTTTCTTTTTCTGATTAAGAAACTCTTAAGCCTCTTAAAAAGTATCCCTCCTTCTCCAACAGCTTTTCCTCTTAGAGGCTATTTGAAGAGTAAAGGTAAGATTTTTATAGTTTTACCAGAATCTAGTTTTAACTGAGAGGGGACATTTTTTGAAAATGTCATAGTTATGAGACGCTTCTTAAAAATGTCACCACTAGGGGCAAACTAAACCGTTTCAAAATAAGAAGTGAAACAAACTGTTTCTGTATTTTAATGCATCCTAAACTTAATATTTGCATTAGGATGGATCAGTGGATGGAAATGCTCTTTAGCTCACATTTTCTTTGACTATTAATATAATCTAAATGCCATTCAAATTTGTTCTTAATGTGCCAACCCGATTGCTGGTGATTATGGATTCAGTGATAGAACATGAATGCAGCATTAGACGTCAGCCTCAGAGTTGATAGGTGGGTTTGTTAGCAGTTTCCTGCTGATTTAACAGTCTGCTGTAGCTTCAGCTTCTCGTCCAAATCTAGGGCAGAAAGTGAGTTTCCCAAAAGTTCCTTTAACAAATCAAACGTTAAATACTCTCCAACATGAGGTTTTGGTTTTTAGAAAGAGTTGGTTGAATTGTTTTCCAGTGCTGATTGACAGAAGAAGAAAACGAATGACCTGAAATGAGCTGTCGCGTGAAGGACGGAGAAATAAGCTGATCATGGAAAACATGGACTGGCGTTAGGCGTCTGTTCGCCCTCGTGAAAAGGTCACAGGTCGAGGTGATATCCTCCACTGACCCACAGCGTCTGTGGTTCCACTCCATTTCACCCACACACATTTAAAAGTGTAGCATTGCCTAAGTAGATATCAACAGTCAACAAACACCAGCCGACGCAAACAGTCTGCACCGAGAGCGTCAACTCAGGAGGGGAGAGAGACTTCCTGTTCCTACGTATAAACATCCTGTGAACACACACACTCACACACACTCATACATAAACTTGAAATGGTTCAGACAAAACTAATTTGTACTATAAAATATACAATTGAACAACAAACACAGCACTTATTAGCCAACTTCTTGACTTAACTTCAAAGTGAAAAAAGGCAAAAAATCTGTGTCTGGTTAATGTGGAAAAGATTAAACGTGATTCCGTGGAGCAAAGTGTGTGTGTGTTACCTCTTTAAGTACACGATACGTGAATGGCAGTGTCGTAATGATGACTTCATGTTAAGGTGGATACTTTTACTTTTGGTGGGTTTTTAAAAAAAGGGCGGGGGGGGGGGGTGACGGGAGAATATGATGACACCACAACCAAGCAGGCCTCTGTGAGTGAGAGACACAAAGTGCACACACCACCAACACTAGCATAAAATAGTTTACTGAAACACGTCGGATCCACCAGCACCACCTGGCGTGGCGTAGCCCCTGCACCGTAGCTCCAAACAGATCAAAGTCACACTCGTATATGCAAACAGATCCACTGAGAATCAACACATTGCTTGTTTTTAGGGATACCTAGCAAAGTCTATGCAAATATATTCATATGTACATACACGTCGTTGAAGCTGAAAAGCTATTGTACTTTGTCGCCAACTGAAGCGGTAGAAATATAGAAAATGTCTTTTTTCCTTTTCACTTTTCGAAACACGGCAAAGAGCTAAGGAGAGCTATAGAGAGCTAAAGAGGACATCAAAGCTTTTTGTATAAGGAGTGATTTTTATACAAAGTCAGAATTCCTACTTCTGGACGACTAACAGACCTTCAAAACGGATTTTTCTTTTTAAATACCGACAGATAAAGAACACTTGGACTGAAGGAACCAAATACTTCCCTACCTCGAAAAAAAGCCACCAGAGGCTCAGAAAACTTGTACTATGCTTTTTAACTGGATGGCGTCTACTCCCGGTAATAAGCTGAGGGACTGTGGCTGGAGTTCTGGTGCAACGATTTCCGTCTGAGCTCCAGAGGCGATGAGTGAGAGGACGGGAGGAGCGCTCAGTCCGAGGAGAGAGTGACGACAAATTCAACGCTTGAAAAGCATCAACAGTTTCTAGTTCTCGCCGGTTTTCGTGAGTGATCACTCGTCAGTGTCCCCGCACCGCGTGCATGAGGCTTTTGGCATTTTTTTCTTATTCCTACAGAGAGGTTGACATTGGCACTCGGGCAAAGTGCTCGGCTCCACGGCAGCAAAGTGCCACTTGAGTGCTCGGGCCTGCCTGGGTAAAACGCTCACCTAGGGTCCCTGTTTGAGTCTGTTTAGTGTCGCACAGATGCTCAGTCCTCAAGGTGTCCGGATTAAGATATTTCCAATAGTGCAGTTTACAAGTGCTTTACCCAAGAATGGACAGCACACGATCCCAACGGATTTCAAAGAAGCAGGAAGTGGCGAGTCGTGCAGCAGAAGTCCTATCGCGCTGACAAGCCACGGGATCATATTGAGAACAATGCAGCAGATCTCAATGTAAATACATGAAGGGGATGCAGAAAGCGAGTGAAAGAGGGATATTTTTACGCTCGAGTCAGATTGAAAGGCTAAGTGCCTTGTTTCTAACAAAAAAGAAGTTACTATACGTGAGTCCATTCAAGCAAGAAGGCTTTAAAATCTACTCGCCCTCTATTCCAGGGGTCTAAATATCCAGCAGAGCACTAAACCCTCCTTCCCTCACTCAGAGCGAGATTTTTATTTTATTTTTTAAATGTTTTGGATTATTAAATTTTTTAAATTATTTTGGCAAAGCCTCATAAGTCTGGGTGACGCAGTTGAGTGGTGTGATTCTGGAAAGAGCCAGATGCATGAGGATAGTGTCACATGGCAGTGCGGGTTGGGGCAGTGGGGGGTGTAAGGATGAGTGGGTGTGTGTGTGTTGTGGGTGTTTAAGTGTCACCATAACTTCACAGGGGGGGGGGGGGGGGGTGGGGTGTGCAGAGAAACGGTGCCGGTGCATCTATGTGACCCAGGTGTCCAATCTTATGCGCTTCACGTTCCCTCCCTCCTGCTCCGGATCGTTCGACACCCTGAGGAGATCAGCCGAGGAGCTGAAGTCCGGCGGCAGGGAGCGGTTTGCTGAACCCGTGGAGCCTCCGACTCCGCCTCCTCCTGCACCTCCAGGGCCGCCGCCGCCGCCTGCACCGGTGTCATCACGATCGCTGCCTTCGAAGGAGCTGGCGTTGCTGCTGACGCTGTTCGCAGGCGAGCGGCCGGTCGGGGGCTCCAGGCACAGCAGGGAGCCGGGGTACTGTGGGGGTGCGGTCAGGATGGCTCCCCCCGAAGTCGAGGACGATGTGTTGGAGGAAGGGAGAGAGCAAGCGCTGCCGTGATCCCGGCCTGGCGAGACGGGCTCCGACTTGATGCTCACGCTGGAGTTGGTGTTGAGGGTCAGCATGGCGCCTTGAGGTATGTGGGTCACCGGCCTGGGGACAAAAATCACGGAGGAGGACAGAGAGGGGAAGAAAATGGAGGATACGGGACAGAGCAAAGAGGAAAGGTGAGGACAAAAAAAACAGACGAATGATTAACGACTTGACAAAGTTGTATAAGAAGCTGGAAAGCGACTCGCGTCAAGACAAAAAAAACCCACGTTACAAGGCACAGCACCGACAGGGAAAAGCCACACTCAATTATTCAACAGCCCAGTCAGTTCTGAGCCTCTTCAAAGCAGAAGTGAACACCCCCCCACTGCTCCCAACAGATCAACAGAACAGCCCAGGAAGCGTGAAATGATCGGTGTGACAGGGTGATTCGCCGTGAGTCAGCCATGATGTGAACAAGCTACAAATGATAAACAGAAAATAATCTCGGGGTTAGAGAAAATGGCGGAAAACCGGAACTAGGTCCCTTTCCTGTTTGACTGCAGACGGCACCACACATGCTTAGGGAAGGGAGGGAGGGAAGGGTGGGAGGGAGGGGGGGGGGAACAGCCAAAAGCGCACAGACACACAGGAAAAAGGAAGTGTGATACAGTACCGGCCCAACCACTCATCTCTACCCAAGAGCAGGTTGGACGGAGAGCCAACACTGTGGGGAGAAAAAATGTTGGAACCCAAATCAAAAAGGGAAGAGGTGGATTAGAAGGCATGTGTGGAGAAAAGTGTGAAACATTATTGCGAGCAAAGGGTTTCGTCAACAACAGCAATAATGTTATAAATGATTGAGAACACAAGGAAACTAAACTGCTGGGTTCTGGTTCAAGTTTCACTAAAAATCCAGATTTGTGATAAATGTGGTTTTCTGCTCCAGAAACACGAGAATCAACTCATTTATCAGGACAGTGGGGATCTTTCTAATTCTGTCTTTGTAAAAAGTCTGTACGGTGGCCCTTAAGGATCAAACTGCACACAAGAGTACATGCAAAAATGTCAACAACTAAGACAATCTTTCTCCAGCAAATGTACTGAATCTTTCCTCTCAAGACAGAAAGAAATAAAAGACCAAGCATAAAAAAAGCAGGAGAGCATAAAAATGATGTATTTGTACTGCTTCTAATTTTGGAGTGCATTACTCTTTGTTTGTGCTGATTTAAGCATTTGCAGCATTTTCATGATTTTGAGCACTGGGCTTTTTTTCTTGCATTTGTTTGGTCCTTAGAGGCCACTGTACTTGTGCATGTTGCAGGTGCTGCAGCATGAAAACAAAGGGAAGGAAATAAGGAAAAAAGGTTTGATATCTAACAACAGGGGAAATCAAATTATTTGACTACACACGAATAGATTAAACTGAAATATTCATACGTAACCACTGCTGAATACGTTTACTGCATTAATTGGTTTAGTTTGGATATTATTAAAATACACTTTAATAGTGACTAATGGACAGTTTCTATTTAGCAAATTTGACTTTACTTCACTAACAGTAGAAATTCACAGTTTACCTTAAAACTGCTCAAATTATTTGCCTAATTTGTACTTTTACATTAAAATATATCCACAACCCTAAAGTTGAATAAATACAAATAAACAGATTAGATAAAAAAATATGCTAAATTGTGAAAAGCTTCAGTGGCCACATTTGTAAAGATGGAGAGAACTGAATTTTTCATTTAATTTAAGAGTATGAATATCCTGTAAAATTATAAAGATAAGATAAACTTAAACTAAATTTCATTACTACAATAAAATCAAAAATTGATTTCTTTTAGGAGCTCTTACTGGAATTCTCCTGCCTCTGGTTACTAAATGAGAGGTAGCAGCTGCAATTATGGCACAAGCCTTTCAAAGAGTGGCACCCAACCCCCCCCCTACAGACAAGGTCATGACATTTCACATACGAACACACTAGTAGTGGCTGTTCACCTCAGATTGGCAGCCAGACTGGACACCTGGCTACACAGCTCGCTGCTCTGTTTGTCCACGCCCCACATGCTGTGGACAAGAGGAGAGAACACACTTCAAGGATCTGGTGTTCACGCCACCGAAACCCAAAAGGAAACCAGCAGCGCTTCGTCACGCGGATGCTGCACTAAACAATGTTCTCAACGGCTGAGTACAGACTGCAGTTATCTATTCAGGTCTGACTGAGGAAAAAAAGGGTTTGAACCGGGCCTTAATAAGAGCAGGGAGGTCAAACTTCCAGACTGTGTAAACCTTTATGAAGTTCACAGAATTTATAGAAATAGTGTCCCTGCACGAGCCGTGTTTAAGGTTGGGACTAGTTAACCATTTAAATAACCTGTTTTTAGGGAGTTTGTATTGTTCTGCTTTTTACTTTGACACATTCTCTCTTTCTCCTCCAAACACTGCATCTGCATCCTGCCGAAGTCCATCAACTCCAGAAAAACTGAATCGTGTTCAGATTGATGTTATGAAGGCGCTGAGATGGTGAGATGCTGGTGAAGAGACCAATTCACTTAAGAGAGAAGGATGTGAATTGCTTGCATATCAGGTCATGGTATGGAGAGCATGCACGCTGCCTGGGAGGGTCAGTAGTAAAGTATTTCAGCGTTAAGAGGAAAAAGACTGAGAGCTTCTTTAATCTCCATCACCACCACCAACGTCATCCCCGGCACCGGAGGAGAGGGATGGCGGAACTTTTCAAAAACCAGGTTTGAAGTTGCAGGGATGAGAAATGAAAGAATGGACTTACACCAAGTTGCTGAGTGATTGAAGATTTAGTTGCTGCTGCTGCTGCTGCTGCTGAGTTTGCTGTTGTTGCTGCTGTTGCTGCGGTTGCTGCTGTTGCCATGAAGACGGCAACAAGCCACCAGGTGACGCCAGAGCATGTAAAGCAGTGATGTCCGCGCTGGTCAGCTGGTACTCTGAGAGCATGAGGGACAAAAGAACCAAGACAAACAAAACTCTTGATTTCTCATTTGGCTAAAAGTGCACGTTCACTCCCTGAGCTCGTACAGAATGTTGAGCTCACCTGTGTTGTACGCTGTGGGCATGGCGGAGAAGGGCAGCCCCTGTGCCAGGAGGCTCGGTGTGGCTATGGAGACCACCGGCGTGGTGAGGGTTTGTGCCCCCTGGGCTCCGGCCGCCAGCCGCTGGGCGTTCTGCCAGAGATGTCAGGGACATGTTAAACCCCGCAGAAACCGAAGGACCAACTTTCAGATGCAAACAAAAGCTAAAGCTAAGACTTCCAAAAATGTAAATTCCGACATGCTGGTGATGACAATGAGCTAATGGCAGGATTCATAATGATTTACCAAGTCAAGTAAATCTCAGACGCAAATGGATTGACTATCAGGAGGTTTGTGATGACATGCATCAAAAACACTTTGCTTGTTTTGAGCCATAAAAGCTGTGGAGACTTTACATTAAAGGCAAATCACATATGTATTAGGGTACAGTCATTTTCCAAAAGTTGCATCCTTTTCAAATTAAGTCTTTTAAGTTAAGTTTCACATGTTGAAAGACCCCAACGATGATCCCACTAGTACTGGTGTACTATTTCCATCATCTAAATGTGTATTATATAATAACTTATCGTTTTTAAAAGATATTTCCTTGGCATTATAGCCTTTATTTGATGGGACAGGATTAAGTGTGAAAGAGCCCAACCAGGTGAGCTGTTGGTAACTCTGAATTTCAAGACCACATTTACCTTCAGAAATAAATCAAATGAAATGTCCACGGTGAAATAATAGAAACACAAAGACACCAACTTAGAAGCCTCTTTTAGAGACATTTTCTGTTGACTGACTAATTGATTAATTATTTCAGTCAGAATACTAGTATAAATCTAATATACTGCACAATACACACTTTATTTTTGGCAAAACTTTCCTGAGATTGACAACATTTCACACTAAACTTAGATACATTTACTGAAGTAAATAGTATTTCTCCAGTTGTTCAGGCGGTTTAAAACAAGCTGGAAGTGCCTTGTTTGCCTTGTTTGCTACTGCAGGATCTAGTTGAACTTGTGAGTGAGCGTGCAGCTGATCTCATGTTTCTCCAGTGGATGTCACTAAAGGCTTTACAGTACTCCTGCCTGGCTGCTCTACAACCATGGTTCCTTTTTAATGTCTCAATCCCTCACTCTAAGAGAAGGCTAACGGGGGTCAAAGCTGCTGCCTGCTCAGTGTTTGTACATTAAGTTGGACATTTAGATGACAGAATATTCAGTGATTCTCCTAAACAGCTGCAGCAGACACGCCACTAGATCTGTGCAACTGTTACTGTGAGGTTTTATTATGACGTATCGCTGCTGGAAGAGACAAATCTCCGAAGAAGCACAATACACTAGAGCCTGCTTCGGCTGAGTTATATCACAGATAAAAGCAAAATGAGGTTCTTTGTAAGAGGGGAAAAAAACAAAAGGTCTGCATATAAAAGGCCAAAAATGCAATAATTCTGCTCTGGAATTACTCATATATTGTGAGACTGATCATCCTGAGAGGAAACATTGGGCCAGAGTTATGAGTGTAACGCTGCCGAGAGAGAAGAGGAGGGGGGGACGTTAGACTGGAGAGAAGGGCCAGATTCAATTAACTGCCTCTGTGAAGAAGTGAGGGAGGGCGGCAGGGTGAGGGTGATGAAAATGAATCACTATCCTGTGGAAAATGAGATTCTTACCTGACAACTTTGAGTGGAATTGTACGAGAAATGACAATCATGCGGCACCAGCAGCCGAAATCAGCCCCCGCCATCCACCACCTCTCTCTCTCTGAGTTTATTCAACTTACATGAAAATTAGATTTTACTGGAAAACTCACTCACAAAGTTGTTTTATGCGATTCTGATTTAATTTGTAATATTTTTTATTGTGAATAAGAACATTTTGCCGCACAATGAATGGTATCGTATAAAAAAAGTAGCAAGTTTAGAAAGCTGTAACTAAAGATTTGGTTTTATTTTTAAGGTGTTGTTGTAAAAGCCTTGGAGCTACATATATAAGATGCAACTGCAGCAGGAGATTGAGTTAAATGCCTTTAATGTAATTCCAGTTTGAAACGTCTCTAAGTGATGGTGAGAATGAGAGTCGGTGTGAGCGTCAGTGAACAGGGGAACATGCTCTGTGGCACTTAGCTCCACGATGCCAAGTGAAAAGACACCCATGCTTTCAGTGGTATCATTATATGAAGGAAATGTGCCTTGTTGAAAACTGATGAACACTCAAGGACAATTCTCAAGGCCTGTGTGACATAAACCTTTCTACGTTTTTCTCTGAGAAGATCACGATCCCAACTCTACAAAACAAAACCACCATGAGCCCTGAACGACATGCAGTCAAGGTTGGAACCACAAACTGAAGACTTCCTCAAGAAATGTCAGTGGAGCAAGACCAAAAACAATGACAAGATCTTGCACAGTTTCGTAACCATGCTAAACATGTGTGAACAGTCGATAATCATCGATTCATGCGAGTGACTGACGTCGGGAAAAATCACCTCGTTTACCAATTCCAGCTCATCATCTGTCTGCAAAGGGCGGTAACAGACAGGGTTACAACTCTGATCCAGGTTTGTAACCAAATACTCAATTGAATCGTTAAAAAGACCAGACAACAATCATCATTTGATCCATTGCGCGAATAAAAATATTGATTAAACGTGATAACAACAGCTTGGGGAAGATTGTGTGATTTTGTTAAAACCTAAAGTGAAGATGGAAACACAAATTATGTTTCCAAGGTCAAAAATTATCTTTTAATCTCTACTGAAAAAAGTGTTTCAACGATCTGTTGGTGGTTATGAAACAGTCAAACAGTGGCTATGAGTAAAAAGGAGACTTCTGAAAAAGCTCAGTTATGAGAAAACACATCAGTATGTCAGTGGGAGCTGATGATTCATCCAAGACTTTGCCAGAGTAAATAATGAGATGCTGGACCTCAAGTATGCAGCAGAAATCTTAAATGTAAAAAAACACAAAATAAAAAATAATCAAACTAATTCTTGATTTTCATTTAACTTTCAGTTTGAAATGTCATTGTCTAACTCGTAATATTTCCGATCAAATCTTCAAGGTTTTAGCTTCAGATATGATTCACTTTGTTATCATTAGTTCTTAACAATCTCACCCAACTGAGCTGTTTAACAGAGGTGAGAACAGTTAAATCCTATAAAAAGTGTCATTATTTCCAGGATTCAACGTTGACTGAAAGGACCCAGACAGGAACAAGCTCAGTTTGGTTAAGCTCACCATCTGCATGAGGCTCTTTCCGCCCTGTGAGGTGATGACTCGGAGGTCTGGCTTGCGGCTGTTGACCATCTGGGGGCTGGGAGGTGGGGGTGGAGACTTGGCTGGAACTACTTTCCCCTGACTGTTGCCGTTGGAAACGGTGAGGAGGCCTGGGGAGGCCCTGGCACTGTTGTATCCATTAGCTGCGGGGGAAACAGAGGTGTGAATGGACAGGAATCGTTAGGAAAATCAAACAGGTGAATGGAGACAGCGGGGCACTGACGCTGTGTGCACTCAAATTATTGTTAAGAAAAAAAAAAAATCTATTCCGAGAGGCTCTAAAATGAAAAGGAATGTCAATCTGGACTGAATCAAAGTGTTTGAGAAGCCAACAGAAAGAAAAATCCACATCTAATGAGACCTAACTAGATGATGTTCAAACCTCTTTTGTTAGAGAGGTTTGATTTATATTAATCCTTCTAAAAATGATAAAATCTGCTCTTTGAAATATCTACATTTCTGCAAATAATAACTATAATATTGAATCAATAAGACATTTTCTAATCTAAATATCACATAAAATTAAGCACACAAATACCTTTTCCAAATAAAAACATTTAAAACAAGAACTACAAATAATTCCAATTGAAAGAAAACAATTTACATCCGCCATAATGTTAAAAATATATGTTTAAGGCGAACCACATTCTGAGGGGAAGCACTGGGAAACTATGTCTATTGATGAAACTTATGGAATCATCTGGTCCCTCAAAGGCACAATCAGAGATGATGGTGCAGAGGAGGAACCTTGGAGAGGATTTAAGATGAATACAAACTAAACAACTTAAGAACCTGCTCAGGTTCTGAACAAATATAATCATACTCACGGACTGGACTTGGGCATCCTCCATTTGAATTGTTCAGGTCACCTCCCAGAAGAGCACCTATTGTAGAAAGATTAAATTAATAGAACGGATTATCATTATTGTAGCCATCACAAATCAGTGGTAAATTACTTTTCTGAAACATTGTGTAGACACAGTGTTTCTGCTATTGGTAGTAAAATAAAAAAAAATAAAAAACAACATGTAGCACTGAACTTTATGATGTAATGGAAAGCTCAGATGTCAATGGAAATCCCCAAATATAGTGTGCGTGTGTGTGTGTGTGTGTGTGTGAATGTTTTTCACAGAAAAATATAGACAGGTGTAAATATTTCTTTTTTTGATCTTATCTCATTTTAACCATCCGTTTTGCACTTGTTCTGATTATTATTCTCTACTGCACTTTTTTAGCACAGCTACAGTTTGCAATCTTGCATTTCACTGGGCATATTGTTCATCTTTGAATCTCGAATACTCCAGAAAAATATTAACTTAGGTGAACAGAAGACTTAAGCTTAAGACTTAAGAAGAATTAAAATCCTCTGAATTTTTAAGGCAGGAGGAGGAACAGCAGACAGAGGCAGGAAAAGACGTATTAACTCCGGTACTACTTGTTTGTATGATGCAGCTATGCACTGATAATCAAAACATTAGAAGGGACATTAAAAAAAATCTCAAGTGCTGTTCAGCAAGTAGTTTTTAACCAAAGCCAAACACAGCACAACAGTCTAGAGTTAAAGAATGTACGCTGCTCCCTGAGGATTTACTCAGCTCATTACATGTAAAGATAAGGGGCAGGGTATCTACTGTAGGTCCGTGGTTACCTAACAACGGCGAATAACAACTGGCAATAACGGTTACAATCATAACAAAGTTATTGTTGAGGAAGTACACAAGAGGAGGATTTAAGTTCAGATAGTGTACAAGAAGAAAAATGGCTGAACAAAAAGGGGAACATTTAGAATTTGTTTTTGAAACTTTACCTACAATAATTTTCTTATATGCAATTGCTCTAAAAAAAAAAAAAACGACTTGAATCCTGCCGCACTCAGCAGAATCGCTCTCTCACCTGCACTCGCTGGTCGCTGTGGCAACCCAGGAGACACCGTGTTTCTCTGAAGAGCTGGTTGCTGTGGTGACAGGAGGTGGGTATCCGTGAGAGACGATGATGTTACATAGGAGGTAGTTACCAGTGTGTTGCCAGGGTTACTGAATTGCAGTGTGCCTTGACTGGACGCCTGGACTGTGACTGGCATGGAGAAGGTCTGGGGAGCCGTCGATTGCTACGAAACGGAAAGAGTGAATTTAACTTTCAGTCAAAAAGTCACCGCTAGGTTTCTTCAACATCACTGTTTTCACCTTAAAACCTGTTTTAACTGATTATTTGTGTCCACTTGGTGGCAGTGGAAATAAGCGGTTGACAGATCAGTTGATATGAACTTGTCAGCAAACAGTTGCTTGTTTACACATTACTCTACGAATTGTCATTTCATTCTGAGACGTTTCTCTGGCCTCCTACGTGGAACCGTCTCCAGCGACTCCTGAGGGAAATCTCTGGCTCTTTGACTGTCAAATGAAAAAGCACCAGCTCTGAACGTGTCTGTCGGCCATTTCGTGCAGAGGGACTCGTGTGCAGAAGATTTTAGAGCTCTTAACTTTGCAGTGAGAGCGACGACAATGAATAAAACACTGCATTTGTGGACCGAATTGCTAACACAGGAGTTGAAATGCTCATTTTAAAGTTTTAAAGGGCATCTCTGAAGGTTCATCTCTACAAGCTCACCCTTTCACAAAGCCATGTTTGGGCAACCTAATGTAATGTTGATGGACTTGCATTGAAGCTCACATTAATCTACACATAGCTTTGTGTGAAGTCTTAAATGCCATGAACAAACGTTTAACATAAACACTCAACATGGACATTTTGATCAGGATCTCATGAATTTGGTTAGTAAAGAAAAAAAGATCATCGTACACTTGAAGTAAGAACTTGACTGATTAACCTAACACCAACATTTCTGGCATGTTGCAAAGCACTCTGTGACAAAATGTGTGAAAAAAAAGAGAGGAACTTCACAACAATTGTTTCCTGTGGCTAAACAAACAAACAGAGAATAATAACAGAAAGCGTCTGAGTCTACAATTGAGAAAAGCAGAGTGGTAATTACCAAGATTACCCGTGTTACACAGTGTTCAGACACTCAACAATTACACAACTTTTTTTCCAGGCATTAAACTCAATTGGTTAATTTTCTCGTCTCAGTGGCAGTTTCTAGTTCCTTTAACTGAAAAACTACCATCTGTTGGAACAGAGCAGAGTCATGTCAGAGAATAGTTGATTCTTATCACATGAGGAGGGGAGAGTTGACCGACAACGCTGAAGGTTTGAAGTCAAAGCCAACAGCAATAGTGCCAAAAGGGAACCTGAAGACATCGATGAGACAATCTGCAGAAATTGCCTTCTAATCTACACACATCTTGAAGTAACACCACTAGTCTTAGGGTGACTGCAGTGACACACGTCCTCTCTCGTAAAATATCCGGTGTAATCTGTAAAACTTGTGTTGTCGAGAAGTTCTCCTCACCCTTGCATCCCTAATGCTCTGTATGGACGATAGGAACATGAAGTGTAACATGCAGGTTGGACTTACTCCGTAGCGTTTGAAGAGAACATCCAGGTCCTCTGTGGTTTTACGGTACTTGTCATCATTTAATGGACTTTGGTCGATGGAGTCTTCACCGTCCGGCTCTGGACTTTCACAACCATTGAAGCCTTTCTTTCTCAAAGTCTACAAAAGTGTAAAAGAAAGGGAATGAGTGTCAGTCAAAGATGTGAGGAGCTTATTTTTCATAATAGAATCGTTTTAAGGTTCAGCATGCAAGAAATGTATAAACATGGAATACAAGTTTTTCGATAAAGTACTGAAAAGCTATGGATTTACCTCAATGATATCAGCATTGGTCCGGCTCTCGTGAGGCTCATTGTACTCTGTGTATTTGAGTAAGACCTTGTCCATGTCGGTGCTGGCGTACTGGAACAGCTTGTTAGCGTGGTTGAAGATGATGAGGGCGATCTCGCAGTCGCACAAGACACTCAGCTCGTAGGCTTTCTTCATCAAGCCAAACTTTCGCTTCGTAAATGTCACCTGAGGGAAAACAGCGAAGAAAGATGGAGAGGAGGAGACAGGGCAGAAGGTGGGGGGGAATGAATGAGTTTTGGTTAAGTCGACTTAACTCATTTAAGGCTTAATATTTAGTGCTTTGCAGTATCGCCAGACTCAGTGAAGGTAAAAAAGTTCAGGTAAAAAGCCTGATTTAGTATTTCTGTAGAGATTTCGATGGTCATCTTTCTTTATTCTAGTCTCTCATATTTTTCCTTTGTGCAGCCCTTCTGTTCTCTATACATGAATCAGGGTTATGGTTAAAAATCTAAATGAAATTGAAAATTCAAGAGAAGAAAGAGCTGATGACCTATGCATGATCTAACTACTGATTCAACCCAAGCAAACAAAGTATCTTGGTCAAGGAAAAAAAAAAGAAGAAGTACACAAAGCTGCTGAGCTCATAGCTGAAAATGTGGATCTATCTAAAAGAACAGATAGTATTGAAGCCTGTAGAAAATTTGAGTTGTTAGTCTGAAGGACAGAAAAAAGCCACTTGTGGAACAAATTGACACATGAGTGTGCTGGGAAAAAAAACATGGAGGACTGAGAACCTGAGGCAAAGTGTGATGAAACTGAACTTTCCATAAGTGACACAAAGCAAACTATTCTGCAGAAGCCAGACTCATCTAATCACCCGTCCAACATCCTCCCTGCTGTGAAATTTGGTGAAGAAGTTGCAGTGATGGGACAGGAAGCAACAAATGGGTCTGACAGAGGCAAATTCTCAAGGACAGACTGTGTTACAGTACTTGAGACATTTCGCTCCAGGATATATGGATTTCTGAATGGGACAATGAAACATGAATAAATCAACAATGGAGGAGCTTCAGGATAAGTCAACTGTGCAAGACCGGAACAAAACTGAATCCAAGATCCATTGGGGTAAAGTCATAAAGTGAAACCAGACTTTTCAACCCCAGCGGGAAGCCATTTTTAGACATGAACTCCAGAAAATGTCCGGAAGATTGTGACCGGGACATTTTCCATATGAAGAACGCAGCAGGGGGTTGTTGGGGTCAGACACGTTCACATTAACATGACCCATGTCCTGGATAGAGCTTACAGGAGGCAGAATATGACTTTGGAATTCTGCTGCAGACATCAAGCCTTTTTGTTTATAGTTATATTTCTAGTTGTGTCTGTCACGTGCTGACATTTGCTGTCAACTTTTAGGTATTTTAAAGTGTTTTTGGTTTAGTCCTCAGTGCTACAGACAAAGAGAAAATGAAATGAGAGATAAATTAAGACTCACCTGCTTGTTCCTTTCATCTGTGATCCGTTGGATCTGAATCTTTTTCCTACCCATGATGCTTTGCAGTTGTGGAGACAAATGTCGCAGTCAGTCAAGTAGAGAAGTGCCTCTCTGAGGCTGAGAGACGGGGTGCAGACCACTACTCTTACTTCAGCCCAAAAACACTTGCACGGTCATTCATCAGAGGGACGGCACACACACGCATTTCTCTGCCCAGGTGTGGTGAGGCAACGTGGGTGACAGCAGCGAGAGAGGAGTGCAGACTGCAGAAATGTGTGAGGGTCGAGGAGGTCCTCAGTTCATCGTTTGTTCGCAGCCACTGTGGCGAGGAGGATGACACTGCTCTCCTGCATATGCGAGAGAGAGGGAGAGAGGGAGAGAGAGAGAGAAGGAAAGAGAGAGAGATACAAACGTCAAAGCATGACATGTGAGGGAAATAAATGGATAATATCTACATCAGATTACCTAATGCTGTCAAAAAATAATTAATTTGCTGTGTGAGAAAATGATTATAAAATGACAATGTAATTTGTGCTGTTCTGTCAAATGATCCTGGGAACAATGAAGACAACAATACTGTCTGATATAAGGGCAGGGGGGAACAGATGATTAAGGAAACTATAGAGTCAACACTTTGCAATACATAAAAGTTCAAGGTCAACTGCAACGTACTGGTACATTCTCGGGCTCACCATCACCACACAGAACTCATGTCGAGGAGAAGAGCTCTCAATTAAACAGATTTTTCATTAGAGTTTCTGCTTTTTTTCAAACTCTACCCAAAATTACGAATCTGTGTGTGTCCAAAGCAGACCCTGCCTGATTTATCGGTTGCCCGAAAAGAATTGCCATCATGAGCCTTTCATAGACATATTGGTATCAGCATTTCAGTCTGCCTATAAAACCAGATTCTGAATCTGATATTTGCATTGGCATCCGCCCCCGAACAACAAAACCCAGAACTCCTTAATTTCCCCTTTGAACAAGTTACATTATGTGACATGACACCTGTCAGTGGTAGAGCAAATTATGATATATAAAAAACACACAAATGAGCTATTCAACAAAACCCTGTGAGTTGTCATCTAACATTTTATAGTCACTTGTTAGGTTAATCAGTGATTAAATTAATTTATTACAGCCCTACATGGAAGTAAGATTTAGTTGAGCTGAGTCATCGCAATGTGAACAAGAAAACAGTCAGCAGTTTTTGACTCCACAAATGTAATACTTCAGTCCCTTAAGGGCCATTCACTGACAACACTGAAATAATCAATGTCTTTTTTTTAAAGGACAAAGTGAGAGGAGCTCTCCGTGAAAAGGACTTCAGGGAATAAAACTCGGTTTGGGCGGCTGAAGAAGACCTTCAAGAGGAATAATGGATTCAATGACACGCTGCAGTGCAAAAGCAAAGATCAATGTGCAAATGAAATGAAATTATATTGATGGCAATAGGATGATCACCTGTTTTGTGGATGACTATTAAAAGTATTAACACAGATGTGGATGTGATCACAGGTCAGGTGGAACATTCCATTGTTTACTTCACGTTCAGTAGCCGTATGGCATCAGAGGAGGGAAGTTAATGACCATACCAGCTTCAAACTTCTTGGCTCTCCTTCACCGTGTGTGCTCTGAATCACTACTTGGTATTCTGTATATTCATTACATTCTGAATTCCATCTTAATGCTTGTGTAAAAGGTCGTAAAGGTTATAAAACAAGACATGATAACAATGAGGAATGACGAAGCCTTGAGAACCAAGGAAACCGGTCACTCCTGTGTTACACACTGCCAACTAAACTACTGGACTTAAACTATTTGTCAAAAATAGTGATAAAACAACTTGTCAGAGGTTATAAATTGATGTCTTACAGATAATTCAAGACTGTTCAAGACCAAACTTGGTGGAGGGACAGGGCCTGGACGGGAAGATGTGGATTAGGACGTCTTTTACTATGCTTTATGACAATTCAATAATTCTGCTTATCAGACCACTTGAATTGTTTGGCCTTGATTGAGGGTTCTTGTTTTATATGCATCAGTGGTGTCTTGAATGAATATTTATAAAACTAAAGATAAGTTAATACGTTGCATTGAATACAAATTAATGAAAAATAATGAAAGCAACTTAGCATATTTATTAAATCCACAACTGTGAACTAATTTTACAATAGGGATGCAATGTACAATTATTCATATAATAATCATACACTTATCTCCGATTAGTAATATGTCAAGAGCAATGCTAATTCTGGTTGTTCGGGAAGTTTAAACTAAGTGCTCCATAATGACAGAGGATTCATGTTTTTAGTAATTTTTTGAAGATCAAGCTTTGAGTATCTCCTATTTGGCTTTTCTCTATTATCTTGTTTTAAATTAAATACGATTAAGTTTCTGGTCAAAACAAGAAAAGACATCCTAACTGATATGGATTTCTTGAGGCAGATGTTGATATGAGGGACTAAAAATGTTCCATTACTGATATACATCTATATGCAAACACTTGCTCCTCCTGATAGGCTGTTAAACTAACTTCACCCTTTATGATGTAGTTTGTGCTGTGGCAAAATGGCGACTTTGCGCATTAAAACTGTCTTCGCAGCAGCGCTGGGCACCACCCCAGATCATTCATTAGCTGTAACTGTTAGGAACCAACTGCAAACGATTACCCCAAAAAGATATATAGAAATATCCAACTGCTAGACGGGGTAATGATTACAGAACCGCATCTCCTTATTGGGTCCACTGACTTCTCCACTGTTGGGCTACAATATTATCTTTGATTAGGATGGAATTAACCAGAATGGGGTAACACTGCAAGGCTTGTGTATGGCCTCCGTCCCTCTCTGACTGCCCTCTGTGTGGTTGTACCCTCATTACTGTAATTGACACATTCATCCCTTCTCTTGCCCCTTAAGGCGCTGATGGCTCAATTAGGAGCTGGCCAGAGGACTGATTGGACGCCAAGATAATGAGGTCACCGCTTGGCTTTAACTGAGCCTGTATCCAGCCAAACCAAGCTCACTGTGAGAAACAGGAGGCAGATAGATGAGGAAGAAAAGAGTTTACAAGTCAATCTAAAGAGCCAATCCAAAGACAATAGATAGAAGACTATAATGGCGGCAATTTAATGACTTTTGGCTGGGACCCGTTTGCCTCATTATCTCTATGGGTGGGCATTTAGTCATTCTGGTTAAAAAAAAAAAAAAAAAAGATCCACACATAAGCCCCTTGAATCATCCAAGTGATGGTTATGCAACCCTTGAATATTCTTCTGAAAAAGCAGAGCACAATCAAGCTCAGGGTGGGCATCTGTCTGTTTTGGAGTAGCGTAATTAGTGGCAGTGACCTTTAGCGGATTATGCATTAGCCAATGAAACGGGCCAAAGCCATGAAACAAATAATGGTCAGAGCCTGAAACATAACTTGCAGTGGGGTTTAACCATCCATCTGAGTTGATGGGGGGGGTTAGGACGGCCTTAATGGCCCAATCACTGCTCCCGAAAGATGGACAGGTCTCCACTCATATCTTCTTGTGACTCTATATGAGCCCGACACTCATATCATTTAAATCTGTCAATCTGAATTTGTTCATTTTCTTGCCTATATGCTAAGATAGACAAAATGGGGATTTAACATTTTACTTAAGGAAACTTGAAAAAAAGAAACAGTTTGTTGCTGAGATTGAACATTTCCCTATAAATGCTGCGGAAGTCTTTGAGTGGAGTGTCCCTGTGAGCCGTGTTGTTAACAGGTCTGAATGGAAAATGGAAACGATTATCACCGACTTTCTCAAGAGGGCAGTTGAAGGTAATGCAGTTTCCGAGCAAAGAGAAAATGGAATTTTGGACAGCTGTCAGTTTCTCTTATTTCAAAAATTGAATCTCTTTTGGTATCTCCTCTCTGGTTTCACATATCTATAAAGGAATATATTCTATTGTTTTTTATTGCATGTGTACTGATGTATTATGCATCCACGACGTCTCGACAAATATTATGAATTATTTAATTTATTTGTCGAAGCACCAAGACTTTATATGACCAAGTGGGAAAAGGTGAAATTGCAAAGCTATAAAGGATGCCAACAACAGAGGAATCGAATGCCGTCTCAAGGTATTGTTGCTGTAGACTTTGAGAAACCCTCAGTATAATTTTGTTCATCCTGGCAGCAATTCACAGCCTTGTCAGCTCAAAGTCATATACAGCGGAACTGCAAGCTCCGATAACACTGTTATTTTGAGGATTTTAATAAAACTGTTTTGTTGAAGGGAGGGTTTTAGGCAGCCTGCATCTGCTGTGAGGCCGGTAGAGAAACAGGACTTCTGCATTTCAAACAATAAGGCGTCATTTCAGGACTAGCAGAACCTAGCTTTAAGCATATTAATAACCACACTGCTGGTACAAAACTGAGAGAGACTGCCCGGCATCCAGATGTTGACATGAATCCATCTGTAAGGATGGCACACAGAGGTGCATCACTCTGTCAAACTGGCCTACTTCTAAGTCCAGCCGCTTTGCTTCCTACCCTGGGATGGCGCGGGCGCATAAAACATGGCTGCTAATTTATAATGCACAAGCAAGCTAATTTCCACTGGATACACACAGATCCAGGTTAAATCACAAATCAGTGGCCTAATTAGAGTCTGACAGAGGTTGCTGGAGGGTATATGTTTAAGAATACTTATGGTAAATACAGCTATGCAAATGCTCCCAATCTATTGTCTATTCGCAGATAAAACTGGAATTTATTTTCCCGAAAATACCATCTTCTTCGCCGCTCCAAAACCGCAGTGTCACCGTTCTGCCACTAGGAGGCACTGATCTTAGAGTAGCGAAGAAAAGGTGACTTCAGGTAGCGCACCGTTAGCCACAGCGAAATAAAAATGTTAGCAACTTGGCAATATTTCGCGCCGGAAAGTCCCACAGGTAAAAACAGAGACGTGTATTTTCATAAACCGTGGCTGTTCTTTAACAGCTATTTAAAGGAAGTAATTGTTGTGTATTCCGGGATGTATTAATTTGTGTGGGTGTTTCCAGTAATGACAATCAAACTCGTTCTTTGAAATTCATTCTCTATATGTATTTTCCAAAAGGGATTAACCTGATCATATCATCCATCACTTCCATACAGGGGTTGTAGCATGCAGCTGTTAAAATACATTATGCAAGTATTAATAATTTGTAAACGCATTTGCATCGAATCGGCCGATACGCAAAGTCCAGGTATCGATACATGTCGGGGAAGAATGGTACAAGAAAGTGTCTAGAGTTTTGTACACAATCTGAGCTACTTTGGGGTTGTAGCATGCAGCTGTTAAAATACATAATGCAAGTATTAATAATTTGTAAATGCATTGGAATCGAATCGGCCGATACGCAAAGTCCAGGTATCGATACATATCGGGAAGAATGGTACAAGAAAGTGTCTAGAGTTTTGTACACAATCTGAGCTACTTTAATACCCAAACCTTTAACAGCTATTTAAAGGAAGTAATTGTTGTGTATTCCGGGATGTATTAATTTGTGTGGGTGTTTCCAGTAATGACAATCAAACTCGTTCTATGAAATTCATTCTCTATAGGTATTTTCCAAAAGGGTTTAACCTGATCATATCATCCATCACTTCCATACAGGGGTTGTAGCATGCAGCTGTTAAAATACATTATGCAAGTATTAATAATATGTAAATGCATTGGCATCAAATCGGCCGATACGCAAAGTCCAGGTATCGGCACATATCAGGAAGAATGGTACCAGAAAGTGTGTAGAGTTTTGAACACAATCTGAGCTACTTTAATACCGAAACCACGCACACACACAGACACACACACACGCACAGACACACACTTAAACCAGGAGAATATGGTTTTCCTTCAGGCTCTTGTTGGAGGGAAGCAGAGCAAATGCAGAGCAGGGCTTTCTGAACAATAGCTCCCTCACATGTTACAGTTACACTCTCCTTTAATAGCATTACACAACGTTAGATCTGCTTTGTGTGGTTTTAAAAAAAAAAAAAAACACACAAAAACATTTGCTGTTAACAAAGTGGGAGCAGGACTCATCATAAGCTATTCTGTGCACATTATGACAGATGGAAGTCTGGAGACTGGGGGGAGGAGGTGGAGGTGGTGGTGGTGGTGGGGGGAGGTAGGCCCACTGGCTGCAGACAGGGGGTTGGTTGAAGTGGGGGGGGGGGTTCTCGTTTGACAGGCCGGTTTGAGGTCGTGTGTCTTCATTTGGAACAAGAGCTCCTTGCACACAGCAGAGTAAAAGGACGACAGGCCATTTCACAAGTCTCCACTGTACGAGTCAGCCATTACCTTCCTCTCTCTTCTCTCTCTCTTTTCTCTCTCTCTCTCTCTCTCTCCACCCAGTGCACTGGTTCCCAAATGTATAAATACAAACCAGCTCTAGAGAGATATATATAAAGGCTTATTTACTTGACATTTAAACCGTTGAGCAAACGAGGGGGAGGGAGGGAGGAGAGGGAGGAAGGGGGGGGGGGCGCAGGAAGGAAATGTATCACTCCACTTACCCTGTGAAATATTGCTGATAAAAAAAAAAAAACAGAAAAAGGAAAACCCCCACGAAACACGCGTGGTTCCGCTGCGGAGCCGTGACGTGTCCCCCCCGAGGAACCTGCGTTAATACCCCGCGTCGCTGCGGCGGCGTCGTAGTTCACGCAAATCCTCGTCCCGCATTTTATATCCAATGTTTTAACGTGGAAGTAACTCGTCTGTCCACCCGGGCGATAACAGTGAACCAGTGTGACGACCGACGTCATCCACATCACCGCGGTGACGGACACGCCGGAGAGCCAATGGGGAGCGGCCGGGCCACGCTGCTGGCCAATCGGGAGTCCGCGCTGCTGCCGAGGTGGGCGGGGCCTCCTGCGAGAGAGGACATGACGGAGGTGACGGCCATGTTGTAGCAGTGGTGTGTGTGTGTATCCCTCCGCCGCCTCAGTATTTACCTTTTGCATGATTTTGCATGTAGGGGGGGAAATGTCACCGTGGCCACCGCTGTGTTGCTGCGCTGCTTTCCATAACCGAGGTCCGCTAGGCCCGGTGCTCCCGGGTGCTTCCCCCCCGGCCTGCGAGCACCTCGGCCCCGGGAAAGGTTGTCCATCGTCCCGACGTGTCATCGCAGCGTCGCTTCTCCTCTTTGCAGATTGACATGTGTTGTGTTAACACATCTGCCACAAAATGTGTCAAATGAACTGAGACACAATCATTCACGCGTAATACACCGGTACTACGCGTTATATTAATATGTAAATCTCATCTGGTTGTACACAGACCTACTTTACCTACAGTCACAATATTTACACATAAATCCATACAACACTCACAGAGCCGGATCATCCCACCAGAGGGCCCGAAGGGAAGTGGGCCCCTGTTCCAGCCAGTCCACCCCAATCTTATCGAGTTTGTTTACAATATTTTAAAATACACATTTATTTATGTATAGTAAAACTAAATATCAACAAATATACTATACTGGTTGTACACAGACCTACTTTACCTACTGTCACAATATTTACACATAAATCCTTCAACATGCTCACTGTGGACATCGATGACGTTCAGGTTCGGAGGGAAGTGGGCCCCTGTTCCATCCCGTCCACCCCAATCTTATCGAGTTTGTTTACAATATTTTAAAATACACATTTATTTATGGGAAATAAAGCTTAATATCAACAAATATACTATACAGGCGTTAAAGTGGAGTGTGAATAGCCTGTCGGGACCCAAAAACATTAAAATAATATTCTGGTTCAGGTTTGCTCACGTTGTCGAGGCGATGCTCCTCGGTCTCGGGTTAGGTTTGGACACAAAACAAGCAAAATGTCTGTCGGGTTAAGATCAGGTGAAAAAAACTGGATCACCATAGTGCCCAATTATAACTTCTGTTTTTGATGGTGCTTTAGTGGTGCATTATCCTCAACAAAATATCAATTAAATCAAATTACAACTAAGTAATTGCCAGTTAATGGCCTTTGAGGGCAATCGCCGGGCAGTTGTCCACATTTCCATGATGATAATATAGTTTTCAATAGTAACAACAACATCATTTGCACTGCTATGGAGATTTGCATAGCCTACATAATAATCCTGTGTGTAAAATACATATGCACTAGATAGTTTGTTGTCCAGCCGCGTTGATGCAGTACCGGCAGGGGAAGCCTTTTAAATCTAGGTCAAAGTCTAAACTTAATTTAATCCGATTAGGTTTGTGATTCTATAAACTCAGGTATTTCCTGGTAGCAGTCGATGGAGCAGAGTCTATTCAATTAGACAGGAGCCTGCTGGTGTTGCCAAGATGGCTAATGGGAAGACTTGCCTATAAGGACTTTGGTAAAGGGACGGTGTGCAGCACCTTGACATCAAGTGAAAGCTGCATTTAACATGAGTTGTTTTTGATTATGATCATAATTATTAAACTGCTGTTTAATAATTAACCCACCAGAGCAACTGACTGCCAGGAAACCTACGTACCGGTTCAACGTTCTTGCAAGATAAGAAATCAACATATAGGACCATTTTGCATAACCCCAGATTACATATAATTACTATGTTTAACTGTTTTTATGCTTAAACCTCTCCGGTATTTTTGCATAAATATGTATTGCTACTGCAGTACTGTCGGTGTTGGGGGAAAAATTCAAACTATTAGACTGTGAAGCTGTGAAGGAACATGGAGGAGCCAATCAGCTCACAATACAGAGAGCAGTGGGTTAAGGGAGGTCAGAAGGAGGTTTCATTTGCAAATGTTTGCCTTGGGGCTTGCAAATATGTTAACTCAGTCATGGTTATCATACATGCTATGAGCTGGATGAGCTGGATGGCCTGAATGTGCGCTGATGCTCCAGGAAGTTAAAACACGATAGTATACAAAACCTAGTAATGTGCTCTCCACGTTATTCTTCTTCTCTCTGAGTTTCTAGGCAGACTTGTGTCCTAGTTTAAGAACATATGCTGTTTCAGACCCAGTGCTGCGGACCAGAGGGAATAGAGAGGCTGACGGAGATAAAACGCATGACATCTTGGAGATATGCCTCACAGGGGCCATCTTGGATGAGAAACAGAGTATCAAAGCCTGGCTTGATTTATTGGATTCAAACCCATAAAGTACAAATATGTATGAAGATGAGTCACAGACTGAACCAGCTCAGGCATGGACATCTATGAACCATGGAGAAGAGCTAAACACTAGAGGATTATAACACTCATGCCTCCAAGAGAAGCAGAAAGCCTGTGATGACCCGCACGGGGTTGACAAGTTCGAAGTAGCTGTTTTGGAAGTCCAGCATTAAATAGAAACTGAACCTCTGTATAATTTAATGTCCAGAGGCAGATATAACAAATGAAATGCAGGGCAGAGAGATCAGGCAGCGAAGGAAGAGAAAGATCAGCTGAAGAAACTCAAGAATGAATTGGCCTCGGGCTCCTTATAGAACAGAGCGGGCATCTGTTAACTGTCCTATAACACCAGCTGAGGAGAGACTCAGTTGCATCGCCTGAACACTAAAGCTCAATCGGTAAAAGCAGGTTCATTGACAAGTTCCCTCTCTTGAAGTGGGTTTAGCCGGACCCCATCCCCCCGCAGTGTCTGTCATGTGTCCGCCAGACGAATTAAATTATATAAAACTAGTTAGAAACTGAGAGGTGGCTTATTTGACTGCAATTGGACAGTAGTTATGACTAGAATACTATAAGAAAAGCCTATAAATTCACTAGATCCGCATTTTTCTTTGTATCTTCACATTTCACACACACATGACACAAACTCGTTTTCTTCCCTCCATGATTTATTCTCTGAGAAATCAATAAAATTGTTGAAAATTTCACAAAAAAAGAGAAGTTAGTGATAAAGTTAGATAATCAAATATCCAATTGATATTGAGAAAAACAAATGTAGCTGTTTTCAGTTGAATTTGATTGTAAACTGAAGCCACCATATGGTAAGTGGACAAGATGAACAGGAAACTCTCTATCACTGTATATCTACTTTTATATTGTGAAATTGATATAATGAATCTTATGGAAAATCAGTTGAGAAGCTGGTTATTTTTGGCACTGTCCAGATGTGAATAATGGGATGTAATAAATAATAGAGTTGGGCCAATATATTGGTCCACATGTTGGTTTAATACAGCCAAAGATATTAAAGAGAGCTGCAGCGTTATTGCAATAAGTCTAATAAGTGACAAATATATTGTCTGAGAGTGTTTTATAATATCAGCTAACCTATATATGTCTATTTTACAAATTTAGGAAAATAATTAACTAAGCAATAGAGCTGAGACTAAATTCAAACTCTATCTCTGATGAAACAGGATCATCAAGTCATCCTGTCCACATGTGCAACCTGAACAAAGGGCAGCATAACAAACCAGTCTATTGTTTGACAAATGTGTTTCCATCCCTCTGACCGACCGAACCTGAGGGGTCATCGTATCCCATCTGCACGCCTGGAAATGTGCTTTACTGTCGCCGCGGTAATGACAAAAACAAGCCAAAGTGCTCTCCATGGCGTACGACCCCAATCTGCCACCCACACACACACACTCCACGCCGCCTCCCACACGCACTCCAATCTGCCATCATGTTACTTTTTCATGATCTCATTTTACGGAGCTATTGTCGTCTAATCATGAGGGTGTTTTCAAGCACTGGTCATTCTGAGCTCAGTTCCTGTGATGGTCAAATGATGAAAGGCCTGGATTTTCTTTTTTTAACCAAAAATGTTATCAAGATATATTGATATGATATTGATGTTGATGTTCAGCAGGTATATTGACCATGTTCACTGTCTTAGTTCAGCACAGACTGGGTACAAAGATGGACGACATCACAGATCCCAAAAGTGAGGCCAAAGTATCTGGATCAGTCCCTGCAGCGTAGGTCATTAATCCTGCATCCTCAATGTTAGTGGACGGGACATGGGCCAAACTAAAAAAGTCAAAGTACATACTGATGTATGTTCAAGTGTTTTATTTATTAATTCGTTATTTGATGCTATGAGACAGTGAAACGTCATGATTGTGTGTATCAGCATCTGATAAATTAAAGAACATTAGAGCCAGATGTTTTGCTTCTCCCTGTTCTGTATAACAAACGTGAACTGGAAAAGATTTTTTGACATGTTTCCGGAAGAGTTGTAGAATATAAGTATGTGACAGTCTGAAATACCAGGATGATTGTAAGCGCCAGCTGAGTTGTAAGAGTCTGTGAAGTAGTACTTGTCTGTAAATGGTTGAAGTGTTTACTCAATGGTCCACAAGTAAAACACTAAATTCCTGTCAGGCCTGACCATGAACTCCAACCTGAGGGCAGGAAAGCTCTGGGAAAAGTAGCAAAGTGTTTGTGAGCGTGGTTCGGTTGGTTTGACCTCAGTGACCTTTGTGTCGGAACTTTCTGTGAACAGGAAACATTAAATATCAGCTAAAACCACCTGCATCAACAGAGAGTACAACAGCTCAGAACAAAGACTAAACAGAAACCCTTCCTGTCTCTTTTTCAGATCCTTGCTTGTTGCTTTATGTTACATTGAGAATCGTTGACTTATTAGTGAATTATAGATTTATCAAATATTCTCTGTACACTGAGAACGAAGACTATCAAATCTTTACTTGTTTTTTTACTAAATAATTATTGTTTCTTAAACTCCACCATGTGTAGTTTGTTTGTGATTATATGTTGTAAACTTTAAAGTACCCCGTCCCCCCCTTGTGGTAGTTTGTGTGTATATTAAAGAATACAAACTATTAAAATCCTCATTTGGTCCAGAGGCTATGCGCTCTTTGGCCTCGTGGGGCAGCAGATAGTTAGAGTTCAATAATCCATGGAGGACTTGGTGTAATGCACATAATATCCACACGGTGGCGGCAGTGGATTAGATAAAAGGCATTTGGCTGTGCTCGTCTTTCTTTGGCCTGATCCCATCAAACTGATTCAGGACGAACACGCCAGGTTCTTCCATGATGAACCCACGAGGCCAAATATCTCATTAATACACATATTTGTATTTGTGTTGACTCAGTAACTGATAATTAAATCACTCGACTTTTATAAAACACATAATGTTACACAGGTGAGAAAGATCAATACACAGACCGGTTGGTTTGGATATTAGAAAAAAGACTATCATGATATAAACTGAAGGATAATATAAATCTCAGAATTTAAAAGAATATGGATAAAACAAGTCCCAGTAAATACTGTCTCATTGCTATAAAATCAGGTTAATGTTATAAAATGTCCCTTGAATCCTGCAAGGGGGAAAATATTGAACCGTATTCACCTCATCTACTGTATCATTCCCCGTTTATAGTCTTGAGTAAATAACTATTAATGCACAATACATTTATAGCCAATATTAATATACTGTATTAAATATGATCAATAACTATTAATCGAGTCCGTTTGGTTTTAGATATCACTCACTGGTCTTATGTAAAAAAATCCCAAACTGGACACATTCTTCTTTTAAAGTATTCAGCTGCTTAAATTATATTGAAAAAAAATCATCTTTTTGTGGACGTTTTATCGTCTTTTTACCAATAATGTAAAATCCAATCAAAAGTATTTCTCGGAGTCACTTTTGGCTGGGAACGTGAACCAAATCGTGATTAAACGTAATTCAATGACTGTGGTGTGATATGAGGGCAAATAAAAATGTGTTGCGTTGTTTAAAGTCGTTTGCTTGAGCTCGTGAATGTTCGTGGAGGAGCCATCAAAAAAAATTACAAATAAATAAACTTTATTTTGAAATGCGTGTGAGAAAGATTTGTTTTTCCCGTTTCTGTTCATGATGAGATTGATCGTCGGTCCTCAGCCAAATGTGCAGAAAACACTAAGTGCACATTTATTTGCGGTTCTCACTTTCTAACATGGTAACCTGGTAATTACAATTTTCTTTAGGTTATGATTAAAGCCTCAATGTGCAGCTGGTGTCACCTCATCTGTTATTTCCGTGTTATCCAGATATGAGTGTGATCACCTGTAAATGTCTGAGAGTCAAATCCTTTCAGAGACTCCGGAGACAGACGCATCTTTGGAAACAACTAAAACACTTCAGGTAAATTAGATGAGATTTTATTCTCATTGATCGTTTGTCCGTTTCGTCAAATGTTTCTGAATGAAAAGAGAAAAACCACGTTGCCAAATCCCCAGAGCAACGGAGAAAGAGACTTCTCTTTTTCTGACTTCCATGGACGTAGTAAAGAATAGAACAAATTCGATTAAAAAGAAAGTAGATTTAGAGAAGTTACAATCCCTATACAACTATATTGACTATTAGAAAAATCACAAATTTAAAGCTTATTTAAAATGCTAAGAAAAGTGAGATGGGATGGTCCATAATGTAGGATAGACTAAAACTTTGTCATTATTCTCAGCACTGCTTTTAGATATGATAACAGCAAGCAAATAAAACTATTGCGAACTTAGCCATAATGTGTTATTTGGCTGCTCAACAGGTTGACATTTATAGAATCTCATACAAGTATCAGAAAATAAAATGTCACTTCTGTGCAAAACCTCAAGGAAATCAGATGTCAGACTTGCAGTAACATTTTAAACTCCAGTCCTGATTCCAGCTGTAGAGTTTTCTCATGGGTCTCTGGGGAGAAACCTTCCCCAAAAACTCCCTCACCTCCTTTTATCTTGTGCACATCAGAAATCAGTTAATTACCTTATCAGGACAGACCTTCTAAAATACTTCCAAACTTTCTTTCAGCTTATTTTAACTGGACTTATTTCTCTGAATTCAAATCAAGACAATTTCGAATGTCTACATCCAAAAAAATATACATTTTTCCTGCAAAATAAATTCTCAATCTGATTTCTAAAAACGATTTTCTGTGATTCTGAAATAACTCCAGTAGATCTGCTGCATGCCTTCAATCCAATGAGGGACCCCACGTTAATTTATTATACACCACCAGGTCTCATTACGCTCTTATGCAAATGAGAGGATCCACATTTGAATATTGGCGCGACATGCTGGGTGACAGGGTGCCAGGTCTGACTGCATGTGTGTGTATGTACGCATTTCAAAATACTGAATCGTCGTGACCGGGCCAAATCTATGACAGTTCATATTCCCAGTAATAACAGGTGAGGGTTTTGGGCCCATCCGCAGAACTGACGTGCTGCTCGTCAATGTGCGTAAAAGCTGCTTTTTGGCGCTGTGCTTGCTGTGCTCTGTGCTCAGTGAAGCGCAGGAGGATATATGGAGTCTGGGCTGGCAGCGGTAAAACAATGGGGTGATGCCGAGGGTGGTTTACTGCTGTCGGAGGGTCTGAGACAGACTGTGACCCACCACCCGCAAGAGCGTCTGCTTCTCACGGCCTGGGGAACGCGTTACATGGAGTAACGGGGATACTGGCATTTAATAGACGACTTTTGGCACAGAGACCTGAAAGGAGACTCAAGCTAGATTTCCAAACAAGTAGTTAAACTCAGTTCCTGAGTATCAAAGTAAAACTGAATGCAAGTGAAATATTATTTAAATAGTTTATCAAATTTAACAAAACCAGTTTATTAGCTAGTAGGAGTGTAGCAGGGTGATTGTAATCTTAAAGAAGCCTGTTTAAATTTAATATTTCTATTATAATCCATTTTATAATCCACTGCATTTTTTTTTTTTACTTTTCTTTTTTTTGAACTTCTTTTTATTTCCTTTTGTCAAATACATTCATACAGTACATCGTTTTTAACATGAAATTAGGTATCACGGGTTCAAGTCTTAGGTTACTGGGGTTAACTGTCCATGTATGTCTCGGGTCCAAGCCATCATGATCCAACACAATAACCCTAACACAATACATTTCACATAACATTTCATCAAGACATTATTCTGAAATAGTATGACCTGCATATGTCCATTGCTTAAAAGGGGAAACAAAGGGAAAACAAAAGCAATATATATATATATATATATATATTTTGCTCATATCAGATGGAAATGTAGAGCCATCGGGGACCAGTTGTTTTTAAAAACCTCTGTTTTCAGTTGTAATAGTGCAGTCAAGTATTCCATCCTGTACATATCTTGAATTCTACCCCTCCATTGGGTTATTGTGGGGGGCTGTGGCTTCAGCCAGGAGGCTGTTATTAGTTTATTTGCTATTAAAAGAAGGACTCTTAGAAGTTTTGTCTGGCTATTTTCTTCAAGGTTATCAGGCAGTATCCCTAAAATGAAGTGTGATCCACTGCATTTTCAATACATTATCTTTTAATACATAGTTGAGTTGACCTATTAACAAAAAAGATATTTTGCACCTACACTCAGAAAACTGAGCTATAAGCCTGAATGAGCAATACCATGGTTACGAGCTAAATCTTGGTCAATAGGAATCATCTCTTACCTTCTCTAACATTGCGAATTAGGGCATTTTTCAAAAGTTTCACAATATTCCCTGGGAAATAGATCTTTGTAACGAATGATTCTATGAGTTTGGGAGATTTGGTGAAGCTTGACTGAATTGAAGGTGGCAGTTGGGCCTTGGTCTGCGCTTTACTGAGTTCCATTCAAGTTGTAAAGTTGTGGAGTTTTCTCTTAAAAGGGTTAAAATACTCTGTGGATTGTTTCCTATCAGGCAACCAAGCAGACAAACATGTGATGTGGGGGTCACATTAATAAACCAGACCCGACTTGACTATGTTCCCTTAGCTTGCAGGGCGTTTAAATCTTCTAGGCCTGTAGCGTAAATTTAGACTTGGAGCCTATAAACCCTGAATTAATGTTAACATACAAAGGCTTAAAGCAGTAAATCTGTCGCCTCTACTTTTCAGACTGCAGTCAAACGGCCCAGCAGTTTCCTGGCGAGGCGTGAACATGTGTGTGCCCCGAATCCCAGTGGCGGAGTGTCTGTGTCGGTAATGAACTTGAGTTATCTCCTTGAACTCAGTCAACGTGTCTGGAGCTGGCTGCCCCGTGTACAGACGGGAGCAGAACAGCAATTGTCCACGGATCCTTGAGTCATCCGTGTGGAAACCTCAGACCTGCATCGCTCGCTGAATAAGTGATAATAAAGAGGAATGGGATTTATTTCCACGTGTTTCTGATGTAGGGAATGTGTGTCAAAATGTATCACAACACCTAAACATCAGATTAAGAGAAACATTTAATTATTGCTCTATAAAACTATCTGCAGCTAATCCCTTTATGAAAGGTGCATTATTAGGACGTGGATAAAGATAGAGACAGACTGGGTCTATGGCTGTTGTCCATTCACATGTTCTTGCCGTGTGGGCTGAAGACGTACAGATCTGGGGCCTCAAGCGTGTGAAGGCATTTCAACACATTGAAGTGGTCTAGACGGATCCACATGACTGAGTTAACTTTATTTAATGCAAATGATTAGCACGTCTGGGCTATACGCATTATAGACAGACTGAGCCCCCTCCCCACGCACCACCTATACAATACCGTTTGGGAGGAATCCTCTTTCAGTGCATTGAAAAGATTCCTGGAGTGATTATCATGATAATCAGTGGAACCGGAGCACCTCTCCAGTCTGTCTGAGCTTCAGCTGCACACGCCACCAACATCCCAGACATACTTCAGCTCAATATGTGAGGAGGCAAAACTCAAATGTGAGGGAATTCAAATATGACCAAAATAAAATGGATTGATTTTCAACAAATACACTGAACATCAGACCAACGCTGTCAGGCAGTAACGTCTCTATACATGCATGACTTGATGATGATCTTTCCCTGGCATTTATCTGTATCTTTATCCATATGGTACAAGAAAGAAATAGCAATAACAGGAAAATATGTAATACACACATGGAGCAAATAGATTAAAAGGTCTGTCAAGGACACATGCTTGCATCAAATGTCCAGCATGCACCGCCTTTCCTCTCAATACGACTTTCCACACATAAATATGATCAATTCCAAGCTTGTTCTTCAGTTTTAGTGGAGGCAGCACTACGGCATTTGGCTAAATGTGCCTTTATTTCAAAAGTAGTATATGACCCAGGACCCAGGAACAGCCTTTTATAGGTTTATAAGATTATACAAATAAAAGTACATTTACACTTTGCAAGAATACAATAGGTGTGCTTAGAGACAGTGTTCCTTGGAGTATCATCAATGCAGTGATATAATTAGGCCTATAGGTTAATATCTCTCGACTTTTTCTATATTCCTATGATACATATATGTCACGAATATCATGCAAACACCTGGACAAAGTCGTGCACGTACAATAATGTCTTCCCAAAGAAGTAGGCAGTAACGTCTCTACATACATGACTTGATGATGCTCTTTCCCTGGCATTTATTCTTATCCTTATGTGGTACAAGAAAGATATAGCAATAACAGGAAAAAATGTAATACACACATGGAGCAAATAGATAAAAGGTCTATCAAGGACACATGCTTGCATCAAATGTCCAGCATGCACCTCCTTTCCTCTCAATACGACTTTCCACACATGAATATCAATTTCAAGCTTGTTCTTCAGTTTTAGTGGAGGCAGCACTACGGCATTTGGCTAAATGTGCCTTTACTTCAAAAGTAGTATATGACCCAGGACCAAGGACCAAGGAACAGCCTTAGAAGATACACTTTATTTATCCCACACACATGCACAAACATGCATAGACACATTTCATGCAATGGGGAAATTAGTCCTCTGCATTTATCCCATCTTTTAAAGGTATATAAGATTATTCAAATAAAAGTACATTTACACTTTGCAAGAATACAATAGATGTGCTTAGAGACAGTGTTCCTTGGAGTATCATCAATGCAGTGATATAATTAGGCCTATAGGTTAATATCTCTTGCCTTTTTCTATATTCCTATAATACATATATGTCACGAATATCATGCAAACAGCTGGACAAAGTCGTGCACGTACAAAAATGTCTTCCCAAAGAAGTAGGAGACAGAATCAGATGTGTGGATGAGTGATGGTGCCACCATGCACTTCTGCGTGTGTCTGTTGGGGGGCGTGAGAGGCGCTGCCATATCGGTCCATATTATAATCACATCGTCCGTCTTGCATAATATCAAAAATCTCAGAGGGTGGGAACAGTGTTACCTCACTGACTCGCGAGGGGGTGGGCCTTGGACGGCGTATATGATTTTGGACAAATTAGACGTTAAGCCATTTGGAGACACAGCAGCAGCAGCAGCGGAGGAGGAGGAGATGTAAGCCCCTCCATGGCGCACAGCTCCATCGGCCCCCCGCGGTGAAGAGGGGTGCACCGGGGGGCTGAGGGCGAGGAGGACGGCCGTGTGACGATATGCGAAGGAGAAACAAAAAAAAAAAGAAACACCAGAGGACCCGTTAGATTTCAAAAAAAAAAAAAAGAAAGGGAAAATGGACGTGGCCAGTGGGACGTCACGATGCGTCCTCGCCACAAAGCTCGGTGCGCCGCTCGGGAACGCGCTCATTTGGCTGCCAGCGTGCCACACGTCCGGAGGCACCGCCGGCTCCTGCCCACCCTGCTGCAGCCGAGGAGGACACAGTAAGACCCCCTGTTTCATTCATCTTATCCTGAGTGTGTTTCTTTTATTTCATACGAGTGAGTTTTAGTGAGAATGAACCTGCAGAGGAGGCTCAGCTGAGGGTTTGTGGCGCGTCCAGGCTGCAACCTGCTGTATTGTGCATGTGTTTTAACCCCATTGTGGAATAAGAGTGCGATTACAAGGCCGAGTTTATCAGGCTAAATCCACATTTTTCCTCCCAAACTGCTCTCACATGCATGGATGATGCTTGATTGCAGCAGCATTTGATTTCCAATCCTCAGCAGCATCAGTGTGGCTCAGACGAGTTTCACTTGTGGCTGCAGACACTTTTGTTTGGCTCTGACATATGTGTGCTCAGGAGTTTGGGATCATCTGAGCATGGGGGGGTGTGAGGAGCCAGTCAGCAGTTTATTGAGCAGGATATTCAGCTCGTAGTAGCATCAGAGTATTTTCTCTGACTTGGTCTGGTTTACGTGTGATCTCCTGTCTCCCTCAAGTCCCCTGGATTAGTTTCCAATCAGCTTTACTGATAATAATAGTGAGTATAATATCAAACCAATAGAATGAGGAGCCATTTTTTTCCTCCCCCTCTTCTCCTACAGCCCATTCAAACCATTTAATTAAAAAAAATAATGACTCCTAGAAAATACTCGTTTTAGTGTATTTGATGCAAACAAAGAAATTGATCACTATGTCTAATTTGAATTTGAATATATCCCTATGAAGCTGACCCAGGATCAGCCACCTGCTTTGTTGTTACCAAGTATTACATAAGTTCATGGTGCAGCACCTCCACAAAGAGCTGGAGGGACATGAATGCACACACTGCCTCTTCTTCTTTAACGCATCTCATTGTGGGGCTTCATTAAGTGTTAATTACAAGGGGGTGCCCTCGATCTGTCACACCGGCCTGTGGCGGGGCTGGTGGTGTCAGGGTGGCCTCGGGCGGTGCAACCTTTCCCAGCGCAGGGTTGTGTTGTGTTGGGCCTGTTTTTGCTGGCAGCAGATTACGCACTGAAAAGGCTAAACAGGGGGAAAAGCTCGCAAAAAAAAAATAAAGATAGAAAAGCCAAAGGTGATTATTGCACATGAAGCCAACGCGGTTTCCTGCAGCCTGGGATTAAACAGCACTGCGCTCTGCGAGTGGGAGCTCTTACATAAGGCCCCTGCTTAATCTGCGTGAGAGGGCATCAGACCTCCCTCTCACGCACGCACATGTTTATTTTATTCCTATAATAAAATATTACTCAACGTTTTTACAATATGTGATATAGGCTTCAGGAAAAGCAGCTCGTACAGGAGCTTCGATGCAGATGCCAGTGAAACCTAGAAAAGTTTTCCAGTTTATTAACCGTATAGTTTTGCACTTTTCCAGCTATTTAAAAAGATGCACATATTTATTTTGTTCATGCAACAGCCGCACAAATGTCACTTGTGCAATTTTGCATTGGAACTATAGGTCAAGGTGCATGGTGCAGGTTAGATGACGTAGATATTAGTCGGATCCTGCAGGATTCTGCACAAAACTTCCATTAAAGATGCAGTCAGCTTATCTCCACCATCAAATCCCCTTAAGGGAGACTCAGAGATGGTTTCTCTAAAGTTAAAAGACACTAAGGGTTTGCTGCTGTGGAGACTGGAGTCAGTATGTGTAATCTGAAGTGGGAGCGCTGTGTGTGTTTGTGTGTGTCTGCAGCAGCATCACTGGTGCAGAGTCAGTGGAGCTGCAGGTGCACAACGAGATACACAACCTCCACAGTCAGGAGCTTCCACTGACCTACTGGGCACATGTCCCAGGTACAAGGTGTTTTCCATGAGGGAGTTTCCATGAGGGAGGAGAGATTTCACTCAAGTGGACGAAATGCTGAGTTTGTGTTTCACGGTTTCAGCCTTTGTTCCAAGTGGTGTTTTTGTTATTCACATTTCATTTTTTCCCCCTTTCCCTTGCAGAGTCATGACGCCCAAACGCAACAGAAATGAAGATCGACACTTTCCTGCAACTTCCAGGTGAATATGAACCATCGATATTTTTTGAATATGGCATCAATTCATGAATCAGTATCGCCATTGATGACTCTGTGTGGCTCGCAGCTAAAGTATAGGATGATGCATGTATACGAACACGTTTCTCTCACGATGTGTGGGACTAATTGATTGTTTCCTCGAATCCATTTTTAAATCCTTTTCGTGAACGCTTGTATATTTCGGACACTTTACAGCAGCTGCTCATGATCCTGAAAACCTCTTAAAGTCGAACACGCATTAAAGCCAAGTTACACTGAACGGAAACTGTAACGTAAAAGGTGCAGTGATAGAATATACTACAACAAATACAGATAAATGTATTATAGCGGACTAGAGTATATGTTATTAATATTTGTCTCACAGATATACAAATTAAATAAAATCGTATGATCCTTACTTTTAAAGTCGTCTGTTGGGACACGTTCACTTACAGTCAGTATTTCATATATTCTTTAAATGACTTTGCTCGGTGAACTTCAGCACTTGACTGAGATCCGAGCAAATAAACACAAAATAAACTTTTCTAATATTAACGAGGATTATTATTAAATGTAGAAGGATATTAATAAACACACATCTCATTATAAAACCAAACCCTTAGCAATTTTGGCGATTTTTACGCAGCTTTTATTTTGTCATGAGTACCACCGACAGATACATCCAACTTAATTCACAGTACAATGGCCTCAAGTATAAATTTTGCATTTTAAAAACTTAAAAATGAAACATACACACATCCTATACAGCATATCAATAATTCAGTTCAATAGGTAGATGTGCAGCAGCTCGTCACCCTGAACATAGATAAAGACACAGAATAATTTTTAATCATACAACAAAAGGTGAAAAAAAATAAAAATAACACAAATCACAAACAAATCAAATTGAAAAACAACATGAAGTGGTATTAAATCCGTTTAAAAATAAACGCGACATGCTGTTAGAGAGCTGAAGCGTCAGCAGGTGTGTGTATGTGTGTGTGTGTGTATGTGTGTGTGTGTGTGTATGTGTGTGTGTGCGTGTATCACGGCCTTCCAAAGTCAAACAGCGAAGTGATCTGCACTAATGGACGTTAGATGGCAAAAACCCAAAACCTGGTTTACAGAGACGTTTCCTCTTGTAAAATAAAATGAAATCAGACTAATAGACTATATATTATTTTATAAAAGCTATAATGTATGATATGATCTTGCAAAACAACTTGCACTTACAAGTTTACCTGTATAATTTAATGACTGTGGCCTATTAACACGATGCAACCCCCCTTCTGTATATGTGTGTGTGTGTGTATGTGTGTGTGCGTGTGTTTTAATTACGTATCACTTTGCTGCACAAAGCCAGCGATGTCTGTGACGTCACTCTCAGCAGTTTATAGGAAAAATTTGGGGGAAGGTTTTTAACATAATTTTAAGGAAGAGAAACACAGAAATGGTGCATCTCTGCTAAACGTCTAAACCTTTTATTCTCTTCACATAATTATTTATAATGGAAATCATGTCGTATGTTTGTGTGTGTGTGTGTGTGTGTGTGTGTGTGTGTGTGTGTGTGTGTGTTTGTGTGTGTGTTGAAAGAGAGATTGAATATATCACTTTACTCTTAATAGGCTCTTACATGTAATAAAAGTCAGGGTTTGAAACAAACTTCACCACCATAAAATTATGCAAATATATTATTATTATTTTATCATTTTTTTTGCAGTTAGTTGAATATATGAGTTAACCCAGTGTAAGTTACACATCTCCTTTTAAAAAAGCTTCTCAACAACTGGTCTATTCACAGTTCTTCACAATATTTTACCTGGGAATATTTTGAGGTTAATAATTTCATGTAAAGTAAACTTCTGTAATTACAGGTGTGAAAAGACACAGTATTGAAATAATGTACAAGTTTAATAATCATATACAGTTAAAATTATTCCAAATAGGACTTTATATAGTATATAATATAGTAATTGAGTATTTACCTTCTGTGAAATGAGTGCATGTGTAATATCTCCCCTTTTTTATTCTGCTGTAATATTGTCTTTGTGTAAATGATTCCCCGCAGAGCTGTTTTTATCTCCAGCTTCTGATGCCTCATAAAGATCTTTACTGTTGTTGTCTTTAGTTCACTGGCTCTAATGCTTTGTTTTGAATTCCTATAAGAGCCCATTCACATTTCAGTCGTATAAAAACACTTAATAGCTCGGAAAATGTGTTTTCCCAGCAGTATCCCCTGTGAATCTTTAGTCATGCTTGTTTTTCATCTCATTTCACCGAGGCATCTTTAAGCCCGTGCGATAAATCATCTGCATTAACACCCCAGATATATGACAATCACCATCATTATCTCCACCTCTGCATTGTGTGCAAACAGTGGCTCCACTAAGTCGACTTTGTTTTGGTGTATGAGCTCTTCAAGCAGTTTCCCCCGATGTCACTGTTTGTGTGCGCAGGTGTATCGCAGGTTTGTGTGTTTGTGTGAGCTGCGACCGCAGGCCTGAGGGGTTGTCTGTTATCTTTGGTTATCTAGCTGTATGAGTGACGTACATTCTTCATAAAGCTAGATAACCGAAAGTAACAAGAATCCCATTACACGCCTGCACGGAAGAAAAAGAAACGGACACTTTGATAACAAAAAATCAATGAACAGAAAAAGAGAGAAACAGAAAAAGCAGCAGAGAGAGAGAGCGAGAGAGAAAGAGAGAGAGAAAGAGAGAGAGAGGGGCTCGGACAATGGACGCTGGGAACGGATGACGTGAAGGTATGATGCTGTGTTACATAAGGGTCCGTCTTAAACAAAGGGGAGGGCTGCAGAGGATCTAACATGCCAAAGGAAACAAAGACAATCAATATCTGAGTGTTGATTATCTAAATTCTCACGATAAACATACATGGAATCTGCTCATAGGGATAGTGGGGTACAAGTTATACTGCTGGGAGGATTTATGGAAATAACACCTGCTGACAATGTGATGCATGGTGTAAAATGTGGAATGTGAACATTTCCTCTTGTCAGGTCATTTTAAAAGCACTGTATACAGGATACTGACGTTCAGAGAGGAGGCAGAGGAGTGAAGTTTTCTTTGTCCTTCTCATAAATGCACTCCAAAAAAGCTGGGGCTCTAAATACTGTACACGAGGTCTGAATAAGACAAAACAACACAAAATCAAATGTGACCCTTTCCAGAAAACAGAATTGAATTCACTTTGACTTTAAACCCTTTCAACACTTTGTGTTAAATACTTGAGTATTAGTGGTAACTGATCATGGAGGACAAATGTCTTAAGGACTTGGTAAAATGGTCAAATTTGAGCTTTTCTGACTTTTACTTTTATTATTTACTTTGACACAAACAGGTGAAATACACACCTGAACAAAAATCTAACTTTCTTAGTAGTTTACAGAGATTGTATCTAAACCCAGAGAAGTCTTCTGTGAAGTAGTTTATTTGTACTGTAGTATTTTACACCCAGTAGAAGAGGTTTACTCAATATGCCTCAGATATTTATGTCCTTCCTCCGGTCACATCTCTTCTTCGCTTAGAGGCGTCTCTCCGACTGATCACAAATCAAATCAGGTTCCTTGTGAGGTCTCCACCTGCAGAATGTGTCAACACTGCACTGGTGCAAATCAGTGAGTAATGAAGCTATTTTGCTTGCAGCTATATTCACCAATAAGAATAATAAGAGAGAAAAGAGTTCTTTAAAAAAAAAAAAAAAGGATTAAGTAGATGTTCCATTTCTCTATTCTTAAAAACAAAAACACTTCATATTAGACTTTCACCTTTGGTCATGTACTGTAAGTCTCTTTATCTTACACACACACACACACACACACACACACACACACACACACACACACACACACACACACACAAACACAACAATACACACAGGAGTTACTGGGTCTAATTGCATTTTGATTTGGGATAAGAATTTGGCCTCAGTCTTTTTCTAATTAGTCTGTTTTCTCCCCACATATTCAGAAACCTGCTAAACAGAGACATTTCAAACTAGCAAGCACAGGGAGATTCTTGTCTGTCTTAATTATCACCCTCACATAAAGGCTATTTCATAAATTCTTCATCTAATTCAGGAACATCAATTAAATCTCCAGCTGAGATATTCAAACTCAGTGTTTGGCTTCTTTTTTACTTAAAAGTAAAATCAGATGAGCGGTTTCCGAGGTTGGATAATACATAACGTCACGCTGCCCTTCTGGTGGGTTTTAGTGCCCACGTCCTACAGAAGATAAACAAAGAACTCCCCGAGAGGCAATTAGCAGCACTTTGCCTTCGTTTGGAGCATCTCCACTCCAGTTGATGCTCATCTGCAGTTGACTTTAGGATTTCACTGCTAAAAACACAGAGGATTTAGTCTCACACACGAAGACAGAGGGGGCACAGCGAGGAGAGAGAGAGAGAGTGTGTGTGTGTGTCGTCTCTTTTCATCCTTGGTTTAACTTCGAGGATGAATATTACCCTGAACTGATGTTAAAACTTCCCATTAATTAACATCAGTAAATATATATATGACGGTATTACTACCATCTAAGTTTCTTTGTTTCCAAACCTCACTTTGCAGTGGATAAACACTATCTGTCCCCTAATGAAGCAGGTTATACGATTTATTTGTTCACACATGATACCGTACTTTTCCCGTGCACACTTCCAACACGCCACTTCTTTCTTTTCCACGCTTTTCCCCTCATTCATTTAATTTTATTCTTTTCTCTTTTTTTTTCCCAGCTTGGATTCTCAGATGGTTGGTTCTGATTTGTATGCATTTGCATAATGAATGTCATTTGCATGCTCAGGGGCAGACCATACCATGAGAACGGCTGTGTTGGTTGTTTGTGTGTGTGTGTGTGTCTGTGTGTGTGTGTGTGCGTGTGTGTGCATGAGTGCATGGGTACATGTGTGTACTCATCTGTGTGCAGTGTATACTAAGCACATGTAAATTATATGTTTTTTTTGTAGTTTTTTTTAAACAAACAGACCATCACAAGGGGTTGTGTTTCGCCTCCACACTGTATAAACACATTGTTTGTCCCCTCTGATTCGTCAGTGTGTGTGTGTGAGTGTGTGAGTCTTCTTGTACATGTGTGGCTAAATTCCTTCCTTTAGTGTGGTGCATGTAGGGCAGCAATCTGACGCTCATGCCTCTGTCCGTCCCTCCGCCTCCCTTTCTCCTGTCTTGCTAACCGTTCAGCAATTCACCGACTACAAGAATGAAAATAAGAGACTCCCTCCTCAATCCCATAATCCTCCTCTTCTCCGACCCCTCCCTTGCCAGTTTGTCCTCCTCTCCCACATGGCAAGTCACAGTCCTGCCACCATCTTAGGTGTTGAGACTGGCACAAAATGGCAGCTGAAGAAGGGGGAACGTGAATAGCCGGCGCTGCACCTTCCCCCACTTCATGTTGGCCCCGATGCTTTCCGCACCATTGGTTGCCTCAAGACAGTGTTAATTACTGCCAGTGTGTTAATTGCAGAGATCGCCCCAAGAGACCCGCGGGAGAGGATGAGATAGGGAGGAAACCGTGGAGCCAGCGGCTTCTGAGGGGTTGACAAGCTGGCATTTTTAAGGGCAGCTGCGCTTTCGTGCTTCGCTTTCCCTTCCTTGCCCGCCGTCTCGCTGCAGCCGCTGACGATCCAGCGTTTTGTGGATTTCCGCGACGCCCAGGAAACTCTTCCGATTGCCTTATTTGTGCGACGTTAATTAGATCATTCCGAGTGTTTTAATTACGAAGGCATGACTAGTGCGTGTGGAGCGTCCATGCGGTTTTTATGCCGCATGCTTGTGCAGACAGCTTTGTTTGATGATGTGGAAAAAAAGAAAAACGCCTACATGCTCGCTGACATCCACAAGGAGCCATAATTAGCAACACTGTGGTCTTCATAAATCTCCACTTGTTATCACACGGTTCTCACATGTACAGTACACACTGAATGTTTTGCCGCATGGAAAAGTGCACAGTGTCATTAACTTTCACTGATTCCTGAATTGTGGTAACATCTAAAGTTTGAGTTTTAACTGGAAATAGCTCAAATAATCAAAAAAATATATCGTCTCCTCTCGTCTTGTTTGGCTGCTGCTGAATTAACTCCTTGTTTTTCCTTTTAGTCGAGTTTTCTGGCCTCATTTTGAGCTTTTTGAGCTTCATGGACAATTTTGACAACAGCCATTTGGTTTTATCATAAGTCTGAGAAATTGCTTTAATAAGAGAAGCGTGTAGTCTGACATAAAAACTTGTTTTGCATCATCCTTAACTGATATCTGAAAAAGATCTAAATTTCGAATGTGAATTAACACAAATAACCTTAGTCACATCTAAATCTAAGAAAAACCGTAATGTCGACATGTCTGGTTCTTTTTTTTGCTGCTTTATGAGCTTGTATTTAGTGTCATCCATTTGATTTTGAAAGTTAGTTTAAAGCCTGGGAGCTCAGAAAAATGTCTAAACCAATGCTCGTGCATTTAAAAACCTAAAATAAATACCCTAATTTGGAGACATGTGATTTTCATACAACAAATTAGCAAATTAGTGGAAGGATTCTGAACTGAGTAGGATCAACTACTTTTAAAGGGGCTTTCTGACCACAACCACCAGAAAAGAAGGAACCCACCGAGAAGTGTACGGAGGAGAAACTGTAGTGAGTGAACGAGTGAGAAAAGAAGTTGAAGGAGGAAGGAGTTGGGGGGGGGGCAGACAGACAAGGAGAGGGAGCCTGCGACAGTGAGATCTCAATAGTGAGAGGCCTTCTTTGTGTTTCTGTGTGAGGTTTGTTTTGGGGGCGCAGGGGGCGCTAAGAAAAGACGGGAAGAGGAGAGGGTGGGGATCCTACCCCGGGCTCTCAGACAAGCAGCACATTGTCCTCCCCAGTGTGTGGCGGCACTTGTGGCGTAACGCCATTATTTAGGCCAGTGGAGGGAACGGGGTCTGGAGACCAGCTTAACCAAAACGCCAATTAGAGCCGGATCGTCCTGATTAATGGACGAGGGAGATTGGTAAACAATGCCGGCCATTGTTAAACCCTCCCCTCCTCAAACACACACATGCACACACACGCACCCCTATCCCACTGGTTTCTTTCACACGGCAGACCCTCCATCCCGACCGCCTCTGACACACACACACACACACACACACACACACACACACACACACAACACACACTCATTTGTCTGCTGTGCCAGTGCTCAGAGGCCTGCCATTAGCCTGCTGCTCGGCTTTTTGTTTTAGTTTTTACACCCGAAACGTAAAGTTTGGGTTGATCGTCATGTGGAAATTTGCCTACATGTACATTTTCTAGTATTACCACGCATACATTCAAGTTTGAATTTTTAATTTGAAAAAAAAAAATTCTAAAAACCATAGAATTTTTTTTTTTTGTGGGAAAGTTTACAGTTTACAAGAAAAACAGAAGTTTGAAGTAAAAAAAAACAGTATTACGATTAAAATCTAAAGATAAATCCTCATGTATTTAACAAGCACATAAAATGTGATTAACACACAACATGAGTCATGTCATGTCGGGGGAACATGTACATTAAACTGAGGAGTCTTTCTTCTAAACCCGGAGCTGGGCTCATATGTTAATCACACGCCATGCGATGCTCGGCTCTGCATTTCAATACGTCCTACTTTATTGTTTTTTTTAAGCATATGCACTGAATAATTAGCCACCACATACTCCAATCAGGGGCATGCCAACGTGGGGTTGCCATGGAGACCCCATCAGTTCATTGCACGCGCACACACACACACACACACACACAGCCTCCATCCTCATGCCTACCCCCCCTTCAATCCCACCTCCTCCTCCTCCTCCTCCTCCTCCTTCTGCCAGGCTGCAAACAGGACGGAGAAAAATAAAGCGTGGGAAAAACACTTTGGTGGCTCAGACAATGACGGTGGGGGTGAGGAGGAAAAGCAGATGATAGAAAAAGTAGAGGAGGAGAGGAGAGAGGGAGAGAGGGTGAAGGAGAGGAGTGATGTTGGTGATCGGGGGAGCAGCTTGTGTCTAGACTGGTTGTTTTTGGAGTTTGGGGGTTGGGGGTTGGGGGGCAATTTTCACGTTGTTGTCTGGTGTGTGTGTGTGAGTTTGTTGCCTTTATTATAAGTCTGCCATCTATGTGAATGGGAGCTTGTACAGCAGAGTGTTAAAGAGACGATACAGTAAAAAGTTACACCGAGGCTTAACCCAGAGTCCCACAAATATTTGCGATTGTGCACATAATCCAACACTCGAAAGCCGCGTCCAATCCCTCCACGTATTTGACATATTTGAGTGTTTTCAAGAATGAGACCCTTTAGGGAACAGGTTTTTTTCCACTTGGCTCGGACCAAAAAAGAGATATTTTTCCTCAAATAACATGTGATACAAGTTCCACAAAGGAAACAGGATGTGTTGGATTAATAACATCATTAATAGATTGAGTAGATTCGAGCCTAATATAACCAGGATGGCCTCCATCTCTAATTTGTCTGCCCTCCTATAAATGCAGTAAATTAGAACCCAGTAGAATTAAAGCAACTGGGGGATGGTACGGATCCAAATGAATGGATTACCTCAATATTAAAATGTATGCATGTCGTGTGTTGCTCATATTCTTTATTTGTACATGTATTATAAGTAATGAACTAATAAAAATATAGTACGTCCCATCAGGAAATTCATTCTGTGACGATAAAATATCTGTCATCACTCTCTCTAGATGCAAAGTTTGGACGACTGTGTGCTTGTGCTTCACCTCGTATTTTATAAATGATCTAAACATCTCCTCTGCTTCTTCCTGTAAGGTTTCTGATCAGTCTGGAATTTGGATTCACCTGATCTTTGGACTACGGCCCTGAGTCCAATGAAGCCCATTTCTCACAGGACTGTACATCACTGTTAACGGCTGCTGTTGTAACCAGAGGACGTCGGTGAAATACACAGATTCGAGCAGCAGCCATCGCTCCAGCAGCCGGACGGTGGACAGAGTCAAAACTGTGATAATGGATACAAACAACAAAACATCCCAGAGAGGACAAACAGTCGGTCGTCGTGAGACTGAGGCTGTGAGAGTGAAGGAAGGAAAGGTGGTGTGTGTGTGTGTGTCTGTGAGTGTGTGTGTGTGTTGTACAATGTGTCCTAGAGAACTGCTCCGCACAGCTGTTCAGGAAACATGTGCACTAAATGTTCATGTAGGTCATTTACATAATTTCTATCTCACACACACACACACACCATAACTGACATCAATCCACATTTGCAGTTCAAAGTAATTAAAGGAGAAAAAAAAAGGGTTAGTAAAATAGAAGATGTGGTGATTTAAATTTTTAGCATAATTAGTTCAACAATTACATTTCCTTAGAGTAGAGCATTTAAATTTATATTTTTTTAATATTGATTTGTAATTTCTTCTTAAACATATTTTGAGCCTCATTTGTTTTTTAAATATTTTTACTATTTAGTAATGAAAGATAAAATGTTTTTGTCTCATGTAAAATGTACGTCTCAATCAAATTGTTGCCAATCTGTGTGACTGGTTTACTTGAAAGATGGATATATATATATTTTTTTTGTGTGCAATGACTTGATGTATCAAGTATGAACCTTTTTTAGCATTTGTTCAGATTTATTTTGAAATAACAGATACATCTCATTTTTAAGATTTCATCATCATGTTAAGGTATATGAGTTATTTTATTATTTAGTTTTGTTTTTCAGTATTTTTTCAATATGCTAATTGATTAGGATGAATGCACTGGAGGTAAATGCAGTTCTGATGTGATCGGGTAATTCCTTGATTAACTGCATCACACTAAACTGAATTATTGTATTTCATGTACAATACAACCTTTGAGATTTTAGTTCTATTCAAATTGCAGTGCATCATTTTAATCAAGAGAGCAAACATCACTGCAAGAAACATTATCAAATCCATAACTGGTGTTTACATTTTATCTATGCAAAAGAAAACTATAGGTGAGTGTGGAGGTGTAAAAAGGAAAGTTTGCACTATTTGTGTTTGCACATAACTGTTGTTGTTGTTGTTAGGTTTGCACATTAGCAGCTCTGTATGGCCGTGGTCTGAGATACATTATTTTACTAATGGGCACTATGTGAGCACAGGTGCAATGTGTGTGCTATTATGTTAAATGTGTGTGTGAGTACAAACCTCGAACATGATCTCTGTTTGCAGAAATGTAGCATCTGCATTGATTTACTCATTTACTGCATCAGTTCAGTCTCTGGGTTTGTTCCACATTTTATTGGTTAAATCGGCTCCTCTGACGATATAACTCAACCCCACTCATGCATTTTTTATCAAATGTGAAGAACTTGTAAATATGTGCAATAGATAGATTCCGTGCAGTTATATAGAGGGAATGATATTGACGTTACTATGCACTATATGAACTGTATGAAGGAGTCGTACTCGCTCGATTTGCACAAGTTTGTCTGTACTATGCAACTGTTTCGACAGCAGATGATATAATCAATAAAGGTATTGTTTACAATGAGGCAATAACTGTCTACATGTGGATTTATTATGTTGGTCATGTCCTACAGCAACACAACAAGATCAGAATGGTAATCATGACACATAAAATGAACATTGAGATTAGTTCAATGTAAAGGATTCTCATTTTTTAAATATAGTGAATCATTCAATTACATCAGTATTTACTAAACTGCTTCCTGCTTCATGACATCATATGTATAAAACCTAAAAGAGGAATAACACGGCAACTCATGTGAACCTGGATGAATTAATCCACTTAGTTGGGGTTAGCAGAGTTTTTCTAATTCTAACCAAAATAAATTGATCAAGTATCAACAATTTTAAATGTTTGTGCTCATGTATGAGACAGGTAACGAATATATTTTTACACATTTCTATTCAGCCTCAAAAACAGAAATGAACCCTTTTCCAATCAGCAAAGGAACAGAAACCAAGAGATGCAAGTCAAGCATCAGGCGTCGTTTACAGAAGGAGAATAATTTAAAAGATTATAAGAGGAGGTTTCACACATTTAAATGGGATGTGGATTAATTTCCAGCATGCTGTGCATCATGGGGGTGAAGCATAATCCTGTTAGTTTAACGCGTAAAGCACGATAACACATAAGCCAATTGATATTTTAAGTATTAGTATAGTTATCAATATCTCACAGCCTCGTGAGTGAGAACTTTGTGTTAATATGTATGATGCTATAGAGCTACATGTATATACACAGCTTTAAGAGTTTCCTTTTACACACACGTCTGACTCAGAATATCAGATATTTATACATTATGCTTTAGTTAACTGAGAGAGTGACTGAATTATAAAGTGAAATTCAGAGTTTTATTATTCAGACATTATTCAGGTGGAGTGGATCCATTTAGAAAACACTTTGCAACTTCGTAGCCGTTTGTTGGATTGGAGCAGGCGCCATTGGTTTTATTGTCTCTTTATGAATTCAGCACGACAACATGATTAAACAGTACGACACCGAATATATAAAAATACCATGTAACCGATGTAACTTACGACACAAAACGCTCGTTTAAAACGTCAAGAGGTCAAATGAGCGCCAACAACGACCACTGATCAATGTTTACACGCACTGTACACTAGCAGGGGAATATTCCAAGTCACATCTGGATGATCTGAGTGTTGTGTCGCTGCACAGCTGCTCTTAAGGAGGCGCAGGCCAGTGGATCCAGCTGCTGCTGTGCTGCAGGCAGCATCTGGAAGGACAAACCTCTCACATCGCAAACACTCTGGGGCCAAAGGTTGCATCCTGTTAGGTAGCTGAGCATTACGAAGAGTTCTGTGCAAAGCAGAGAGTAACTCACTCCACTCAGGTTCATGCTATTTCAGTGAAGGCAGAAAGACGGACCATACATTTATAATATCAAAAAGTTAAAGAAAATATTTTTGGATCTTCTTTCTCGTATATTTTATGAACCTATACGGACTGTCATGAGTTTGTCGTGTCAGCTTGACTTTAAAAGGACCTAAATCATCGTAATAAAATCATGATTTACAAAGTAAGACACTGTTTCATTGTACTTTGTCTTACAGTCGATGTCATCAATGTACTTATGCTTTAACAAGTAGGACCCTTTGACTTATTTTTGCCTTTAGTGAGTCACAATTTCAGAAATGAATTAAAATCTAATTTTCAAATGAAAAGACAGAAGAACAATAAGCATAGGAGGCAATTGAAAGCTCATTTATTACTGTTAGGAATGCAAAATGGCCCTTAAGAGAAATGTAAACATATAAACTCAAGATTATTCTCCTGGATTGTTCTCAGTTTTTTGTTTTATTATTGGGCTAAATCTGTTCAAAACTGTAACAAATATACAAATATGAAAACTGTTAACAGGCATCAAACTGGCAAAATATGTTTTAAAAGACCCATCAGCTCCCGTAGTGTGAGAAAACATTCCCAGTACCAGCTGTACATTTTACACAATATGTGGTCTGTATCAAAAGCCCATAGTTACTGATCAACCCCATTTATCACGTGACTTCATTCATTTTCAACGAGATAAAAACACATTAAGATTAATCAGTTCACTTAATTTATAACATAAAAAGGATTTGCAATGGATTTAAAACGACATAGCTCGAGATTCAAACATAAACAATAACACTCAGGTTGTCCAAATGGTTCTGACTGGCAGTGCAGAGTGAAAGCACCTCTGTTATAGCGTATAAGAGCCACTACAGGTCTTGTAAATGAGAGAATTAGCGGTTTAGAGAGAGTAAGCCATACGATGAGGTACAGGCCCTGTGCTGCAGTCGGAGCAGCAGACCAGCCTCCAGACGGCAGGAAAGTTACGGGAACCGTCTGATTATAATGGAATCAATAACAAAACAATAGCTCATGTCTGGGAGCAAAATCGTGGGAAGTGCCACCGAGGGCCTGATTAGCATTCTGCACTGCGAGTCCCCGTGGTCCGTCTCCTGGAGCCCCCCGACCCACCAGTGAAGAATGGCTGCACGGGAGGGGAGAGAGGGGAGGGGGGCAGAGATGGAAGAGAGGTTGCGGAGGGCCAGACGGGGGATGCGGAAAGTCAAGGAAGACAGCTTCACAAAGACGAGCATGGTGCTGAGGGTGGGAGGGCGGGGTGAGGGTGGTGGGGGGGAGGAGAGGGAGGAGGCGCTGGAGGCTGCCACTGCGGAATCAGGCGGCGAGAGGGAACTGGGTTCAAGTTCAAGTGCAAATCCTCGTCTGCGTGTTGAGGTGATGAAGACAAAATATGTCCCCAAGGGTGACAAACTATACCTCAATCCACAAAACCTAATCGACAACGTTTCAGAGAGGAAAGCATCAAATCAATTTGTGGTTGTGTTAGTGAAATAAGAGTTTAGACCTGATCACAAGCTGTTTAATGTGCTTCATCTTTTAATCTGAGAGTGAAAGTGAAATTTGATTTTAAACCATTTCCAGCAGAGAGGACTGGGTTCTGAGATTCAGATACACTGCTGACAATTAAACAGAATATTCAGAATAACAAGATTAATCATTTAAAGAGTAAAATGTCACAAAATAAAACAGCCTGTCAAAGCATCAGAAAGCCAAACATGCTGCGTTCACATTCCTCATTTTCGTCAAAAACCCCAACAAAACTGTTGCGTAAGAAAAAGAAGGAAAGCGAGAAACTAGGACAAATTTATGTTTTATACTTTTACTGCAAAGAAAATATTTAGATAACATATGAAAGATGGGATCAACCTCAGTTCTTTCATAAATACAATATAAAAGGTGCCGATCTCCAGAAGTCGGCATCAGTTGTTTCCTTAGCCTTTGATTCACTTGTTTACTTTAGTTTAGTTTATTCACACTCTGAGGTTTTAGATTTCAACTTAGCTTATTGGCAAAATTCCCATAAGAAATAGAAACAAAACACTATAAAATATCGCTAGAAATCTTACATCTTTGGATGTTTCTAGTTGATTTTTACAGTGCATCTGTGCCAATTTTGCCAATAATCAGTCTGTGAAATACTGACACTCTTTACTTCATTTCAATCAGCCAGGGATTCAATTTGAAAACATTCACTCTGTGTACAAAATGTACTAAATATGAGTCTATTTGATATGCATTAGGTGTTGTGATTCATAAATCAGTTACACACATTGTGGAACTAAAGCGCCCTGCAACAACTGAATAAATAAATAAGGTCCTCGGCCTGTTCCAGGTCAGAAATTGACATGAAGAGATCTGACCTCAGGGGCAGTGGACAATGGTCACTTCCTCCCTAATTCACCACCTCTCTAAACATAATTGAACGGTTTAATGTGTGTGTGAGTGAGAGTGAGACTCGTGGGACAGGGTGGAGGGTGGAGGTTGCTCCGTGTGACCCCTTTCAATGGCCTTTTAATACCACAAGTTGTTTGACCTCTGAACCCTTTGATTGTTGCTCTGCGTCCTCACAGGTCGTTTCTCAAAAAGACACCTGTGATATCCTGCTGGTTAGTTTTCATGGCGACACACCTTCCTCATCCAACACTTCCTTCTTAATGAAATGGACAGTTGGTGGTGGGTGAATTAATCAGATTATTTACTGAAGTTCTGGTAAAATAACTCCAAATGAGTGAAAGGGGAGTTTTCCGTGGAATACATTTATTAGCTTGTTAATCCAGATATAAATAAGTGTGAATTTATAGCTGTAGCTGCTCGAGGTGAAGCTGCTTTTATTCACAGATATTGGATCCAGTGGTTCCCAACGTGAGGAGTCGGACCACAATGCATCACCAGAAAAACCTGAGGGGTCCCGAAATGATTTAGGAGGGAAGGAAAGAAGAAAAAACTTAGTTTGGCTACAGATATTTACATTAATTTTACACGTTCTGTATAATTTTTACTTTCGTGTTAAATACTGGATCGTTTTACGTCTTTGGGCTTCAAACATTGATTTAAATGAAACCATCTTAAAAGTTTAGAGGCTGAAATGGAGCTGTTAACATTGAATACACACCTGAAAGTGACTAAACATTACAGTACAGTTAATTTTATAGGTTAATGATTTAATGTTAAAACTGAATTTGAAGTGGTAACTACATGTGTCACAAATATTGAGTAAGAAGGAGGATAATTCTCTGTATATATTGTCTCTGTATATAATATATTTTCAACTGCATTTGCACTACTTCATATCACAGTTATATTGTTCTCTTTTTATTCTATTCTCTTTTTTACCTGTACTAATTCTGTGTTTGTGCTCCTGCGATACATTCATTTCATAACAAAATAAAAATACTTGTATACTGTATAAAAGTTCAAGTAAAACACAAAATGCTGTAAATCGACTGTTTTAAGAAAAGCTGTTTACTTGTCATTCTTTACTCAATTCTTACTTTTCATCTTGTTCATGGTTTTTAAATAACCTGAGGTCATTCAGCATGCAGTGGGATTCGAGAGCAGTTTGAACCTGAACAATTCAGAGTATAAGGAAACGTGAACTGTCAGGACCAGGCTTCTCGGTTCATTCCTCAACTGCAGAATTGGGGTCAAGGCTGGATAAAGAGGTTGTTGACCTCCTGGTTTGCTGAGTTTAACCTCTTGGCCTCTTTTCTGATGAGCGCCCGGAGGTCGCGACTCAGTCGGGAGGGGTCGAGGGGGAAGTCTTCCACGGATCGGCCAGACAGGACGACGAAGTGTGTCGTCCATCCCCGGCGAGTCCGTGGAAATTTATTTTCAGACACGTGCGCACCCCCCCCCCCCCCCCCCATACACACACACAAATACAATCCTCACAACAATTTTTTTAAACATATGCAAATATGCACAGACTACTGCAAAAACAATGGAGACTCTCAAAACAGGTTTAAAAAGACTCTCTTGACTTTTCCTTTTTCTCATAATCACATTGTTCGGCTCTTCAATGTGTGACTGAGATCATACATGGGAATGCTCAGTTGAGCCTCACTCCACAAATGGACATTGTCTGAAATTCCGTCCTGTGTCTAAAAGTCATCCACTTGCTGGTTTTCCCACAAAAACAAATCCAGTGGCTGCTATTGAACGCTTTGTGAATTATTCCCTCAACTTTCTCAGACCTTTGACGGAGGGGCGGCCGGCGCTCGATGGGAAAACAATGTCTTATAGATAGTGAAATAAAACCAATCTATCCAGACGAAGACACACGCACAAAACATGGGTGGAAATCAGCCGTGAGTGTGTCATGGCACGCTGGAGGGTCTGACTTCTTAATTAGACGTATAAAGAGGCTGGGTCAGACGGAGCAGACAGCCAAAGAAAGGCAGGCGAGATGAGACCCTTCAAACTGTCTGCGTCACACTGTGGGTGTGTGTGTGTCTGGACGGTGCTGTGAGAAAGTGCGTATTGTGTTGTTTGCATGTCTGAGTCTCGGCGGTGGAGGTCCGGGTCTGATCGCACGTGTTGAATTTTAAAAAAGCACAAGTTTGAGGGGGGGTTTTCGTGGCCGAGTGACAAACTTTCGTAAACATGATGAGATAAATTTATGAAAATGGCTTCAAACAAAGAGCTCTGCATATGCACATGCAGCACTGAGGGAGATAAGTGTAAGAATACTCATTTATAGTGTGACATACTAGAAGCAAACTGCAGACAATCAAAGAAAAGTACCATTATGTGCAATGAGTTTTGCATAAAACATGTCGCACCACGCGATAGACCAGTGAATGATAAACAGTGTAAGGAAGAAAATACACACAACTGCCTTATTGAAAACATATTTATTTTGTCAGACTATACAACCCTTGCTTATTTTCTAGATGAAATGCTCTATGGCACAATGAGAAACATCACTCTTGGGTTAAACTGCTCACAACCTGTGCAAATCGCATAAGAAGAAGTCTTATGTTTAAACAGTGGCAAACATTTTACACATAAAGTCTGTTTACAGGTGTTATTGGATTTGACAATGAAACAACTCTGGGCCTTTGTATTCAGCTGCTCATCTCGGCTTGAAGCTCGAGGCTAAATTAGCTGCATCTTGCCGACAACCCCTTGAGGAGTTGCATTGTGGGTGAAGTACGTAGGTGCAAGGTTTTAATTTCAGTGTTTTTCTCAGTGTCTGACCCTGTCGACTTGGACAATGTTTAGGAAGCACAATACTAAATTGGAATACACTTCACGGACCAAAATGGTTGTGACACTGGTTCGCACCAATGGCTTCTACCTGCATTCATTAGAAAGTGGAAGTGCTGAGTAAAATACACATTTAAAAGTGATTAGGTGATTTAGGCCCCAAACTTTGATTCTTAGAAATCCCTCCGTAGTAAAAAAAAAGAAAGTCAATAAAAAAAAATATTGTATAAACAGCCAATATTTTACTTCAGCACTGTAGGTCAGGAAATATATTATGTTAAAATATCCTCAATCAATCAATTTTATTTATTAAGCACCTTTCAAACAAATAAATTGCAGTTCAAAGTGCTTTAAACGCATTTTACAAAATGTTTTTTAAAAAAGGATTAATATCATGGAATAATCAATGAAGACCTGCAAAGATAATGTGTCTGATTGTTTGTGTGCATGTGACTAACGTGTTTATGTACGTCGGATAAAGATGGTGAATATTTGACCGTTTGATGATTAACTGAACCTACACTGAATCCATTCATCGTTTTCTGAACAGAGAAATATTATTGTCTGCATTGAGTGATGGACTCTCGGTATTCACATGGTTTCTCAGCAGGATCACATGATGCCCTTGCCTCACATGTATTTCTGAGTCTCTTCATTTGTTGTCATATTTTCCCTCTGACTTCAACACAGCACCCTCTGCAGGTTATCAGCCATCACATGATAAGATGAGGAGCTTTTATCAAATTCAAATTTCTAGTGTGAAATATCTGTCCTCCAACATGTGACACATCTTTTTATCGTCTCTCCCGCAATTAATCTGAATTGTTAATTTATGTGTGTGTTTTCAAATGCTCCCGACTCTCACAGCGGCCCGGCTACCAACAAATTTAAACTATGCAAGTGCATGAAAAAGGACAAAGAACGTGTCTCTCAATAAGTCATTAATGGCGAAAACAAGTCAAAACCACTTATAATAATCACTTATTCTTACTCAGTCATTGTTGTGTCTGAGCAGACACGTCCCAGTCGATCTGAGCTGGAGTCTGTGGGTGAGAACCGACCGGGGAACTCCTCCATCCCAGCTGCAGCTGTTTGTCGTCTGTGACACATAGAGAGGAGGTCAGGGGTCAAATAAGTTCACAGGAACTGGGGGCTTTCACATGTTAATGCTTCGGAGCAGCGCACACAGAAAAAAACACAGAGACGTGCTTAGAACGTTGTCAGGACCCTGTTTGTTTAAATCCGTCCCCATCTCACGTTTGATGGACACAGCTACTTAACCGGTGGACATGAAGGACTTCTCGCTGCCTAATATTCAAAACTGGAGATGTTCCTCCAACATAAAGGACATGAGCAAACATGAGTGACAAGCAGAACCATCGGTGTCCACATTAATGCACATATTTTTGAAAAACAAAATGTTGCCGCTTCATTTGGGCTTCTTGTCCACAGAGAATGCTTAAAACCAATAAAATTGTTTTTTTTCCAGTGCCTCCTGGTTTCTGTGTATCTGTGTTTACATGTAAAATAGAAGGTTTAGGAAACAATGACATCACAGGTTGCTTTATCGATATCATAGTACTTTGGGCCGTGTGCAGAAAAGGTCTCGGATAAGATGAAGAAACAGATGTTAAATAACTATAAGCAAAGATATCTACTATTATGTTGGTTTTACTAACGACAAATGATTTAGGACCCTGGAAGCTGAGTGTGTTCTTCTTATTGACCACTCATCATATCATATATGTTTCTCCACATCATACATTTTATCCATGGTTTACATTTGTGGTTTATCAAGTAATTTTCTAATGCTTTGTGGGAATATTTATACTTAATTAAGAACAGTGGCATTGAATTGGGCTTTTAACGGACCCACCTAACTGCCTCCATTTCCCCCACTGACTCATAATCCACATCCTTGTGAAAGATAAGCTCTGTTCGAGTCTCAAGGGCCTGATGGAAACTGAATTACTATATTTGTGGGTAAGGACTTGTCAAAATCATGTTGTTTAGGGGGGTGAATGTGACCTTTTGCTCATCAAGCCTTGTAATCATAGCTTCCCACTTTTTTATGGACCAAATGCTGTCTGCAATAATAATGATACCAGAATAAGTGCTCTTGAATTTGAATATCCCTGGTGTAAAGTAACTAAATGCATTCACATGAGTCCAGTACTTAAGTATAGTACTGTAATACTTATACTTCATCCCCACAATTCTCTCCGCTGTTTCTGAAGGATTGAGTTACTAGCTACTTTACATTTTTAGATTTTACATGTCACAAGGAATCCCTGTGTTTGAGTTTCTCCTGTGACGTTAATTATAAGTCATTCATTAATCTCCGCATCTCATTTCCCATCAGGTCTAGCTGATACTAAAAAACAAAACATCCACATAAATATCACACAAACACCTGATCTTGTTATAATACATTTTCCCCCTGCTAATTATAACTAAGGGGATAATTTATCACCATAAATTAACAACCCACACACACACACACACACACACACCTTAGAATGCTAATCAATGCCTAACGCAGAGGAGCAGCTGTGAGAACAAGACGGCTCTTATAGAAACATGTATGACACACAAACACTCAACAATCATCCCCAGGCGTATGGTAACACAACCTCAGCCCAGAGCGCCCCCAGCTGGAGTTTAGCAGCACTGCAGGGAGTGAGGGTCTGGCAATAGCAGTGAGATGTGAGACAAAGTGTGTTTCTCCAACCAGCTGAATTTATCCCCCTGATATTTAACACACATTTTAAATAGTGTGTCTGGTTATGATGCTGTGTAAACAAAAATCTAAATTATAATTCCTTGTTGAGTTTGGTTTGTAATTTAGGGGAAATATTTCTCTTCTTATCTGCACCAGATTGCACAAACACTCATTAGGAATCAGTCCCGCCCCACGTCTGATGTTTTAATAGAGGAGTATTCAATTGTTATTGATTTATTCCCCAGAAAATGTCAAAAATCTCACAAATTCCTCGATCCGCCCCTTTTTCCGGGTTCACACCAAAATCAAATGAATTCCTTCTTGTTCCATCTTTTAACCAAGTGTCATAGAAATCTGTTCCGTGGTTCTTCCATAATCCTGCTGACAAACTAACTAACCAACAGACAGGAGGTCAGACACTGTCAAAGAGAATTCCCACAGTTCCAAGTCAATATTTCATTATTTCCATAGAGTAAATTATAATAGCTGCACAGTCCAATATTTAAACCCGCATCACAAGCGGTGTGCAGCATGGGAGAGTCGTCACAGGCACCACATAACAGTGAACTGTGAAATACAGAGATTTATCTGGCACTAATAGACTTCATCAGTATGAGGTGAACCTGTTTAGCAGAGGTTTGACTGTAATGGCTGTTCTTATATACTGTATGTTAGAGAAGTTCCTATCATAAGAACAGTTTCCAGTTTGTAACATGACGTCCTCAGCGATAACAAAATAAACCTGAGAGGTCATGACATGAAAGATGATTGTTTTCTTCATAACGATCGTCAATGTGATCATAATGGTTCAAACATGTGTTTATGGGTTTGATTGAAGGCCTGATGACGGATGATTATTCTCAGAGTAAGAAAGCCCATCGGGGGAAATTCTGCTACAAATCTTTTTCCCATGCAGGCTTCACCCTCCATATTGCCTCTCCATGGGTTCAATTTATAACCTATTTGTCTCTGTGTTTTCACACGGCTGCCTGTCAATCAGTCCTCCCACCCCCAGCGCAAATTGGTGCAGTGTGAAAACAGCCACTCCCTGTACCCTGTGGGTCTAATTGGCTCGGATTAGAGAAGCCATTATATCAGTGGAGCTGATCTGAGAGCAGAGTCGCTGACTGCAGGCAGCTCGCACTTTTCATCCTGCTGGGAAGCTGAGCTGCATCCAGCTGCTTCCACCAACTCTCACTTGTGGGAGGATATAGTTCTCGCCCAGCACTGCTGACAGTGTGTGTATGAAACCGTTATAATTACTGTATCTGAATGGGGTTTACAGTGTTGGCCAATAACAAGGAAACGACTGTAGTACTGAACCAGTGTGTATGAGGCACTACTACACACACATTTAATATCATTTAATACATTGATTTAATCCTTTTGTGTGTTGATTAACAGACGTTAAAGATTCTCAAAGGACATAATCTGCAATGGCTTGGAATAATTTCGCCCTGAATCTGACATTTTGAGCAGTGACGTGTTTTTCCTGTGAAAAAAACCTCAAAGTGTCTGATCACTGATTACTGTATAATCATCAGAGCTCTATGAAGGCAAACATTCCCATAACAACTTCTGTACCCTTATAGGCTTTGTAGTAAATGTCACATTTATTACTGATAATAGAACATTTTGCTCCAAAATCTAGTATAATCTGTCTGTTCCATTCAAAAACATGAATAGTACAATAGGTCAGTTAAGTATAAAATGTCTTATTTTGTCTCGTTAAATCTCTTTATAATGCAAAATGAAAATGACAATGAAAAAAATTTAATTTAGTACACTTCTAAGTGAGGGGAATGAAATCTATTTTGAAACTCATTAACGATTTAAGAAATTTCTTAATTCTATAGACTTGAATATTATCAATGGGTATTCCACTTGACTTATTTGTGACTGTGGACACAAACACACACACACACACACACACACACACACACACACACACACACACACACACACACACACACACACACACACACAGACACAAACACTTTAATTGAGTATTTGTCTGAATATTGTGGTAGTAGTACCAGAGGAAGATGCTACCGCTCAGACCCCATTTGTTCACATTGGAATTCCGCAGAGGGAGAGAAGCCACAAAGGTTGTTTGTGTCCCGGCGAGCGGGGACGGTGGGGTGAAGGGTTGTGGGTAAAGCTCACTGCTGAGGTTCCCAGCAGACTTGGCACGCCTTTTCAACTTCTCACCATTCTGTCTCTTCATTGTGTGGACGAACAAAATCTCCTGAATTCTTTTTAATTGTACAATTATTATTACCAATATGTTCCTCTTGAGTTTTCCTTTGAAAACAATGCAACACGCAGTCTGGAAAATGTGCTCGTTTACCAGAATTTGTAGACTTGTCTCATCTTCACCTGAATCTCACGTGGGATGTAAATTTCAAGTTTCTTTTTCAATATTAACCTTTCCTTGTAACAATGTAATATGGAAAAAAATGATTCGTTCACAAGTTTGACAATCTCTTCTTCATTTAGATCCTTATCAAACAAAACTCCTTAACTACAGGTACAGATAGTAGGTATTCATCGTCTTTCCCACAGCCAAGTCGAGTGCAGTTATCAGTTCCTGATTTGTAGTTTTATTACAGCGTGCTAATATCTGAATCAAGAAGAAAGAACTACAACACACACAGACAATACAAGCTACGGCTGCTGCCAAAACATTTCTCTTAGAAACACAAATAATTTTAATGCACAACAGAAGTAGTGTTAACTGCTAATACAATTAACATCTACCTTAGTATACAAGTAGATAGTACAATACCTTTTAGGCCTAAATGTTAAATTCACTTTCATCACACTTTAGGACTCAATAAAAAACCTGCTTTCATATTTTAGAGACTTAAACAAACAGCAGACAGAGAAAACAAACATCAAATGTTTAATCATTAGTTCCAGTCCCTGACCCAGCTGACCTTTTATAGAGTAAAATACATCGTAATAAATAACTAATGAAATAGTAGAATAAAGAAAGACACTGGCAGCAGCTCAAACAGCTCATCACAAATAATGACAACTCCTTCCCTTTCACTCCCTACTGGTCTCTCCTCTCCCTGGGGTTCACACCAATGGTCATTTTCAAATGTCAAGGACCCCGCACTGGGTTTCGAGAGGTGGACCCTCAATTAGCGAGCCACGCGCCTTTGGAAGAAAGAGGAACTCCACAAGGAGTGCTTTAAGACTGGCCCCTGTTCACTCTGCTCTGACCCCGTCACCTCGGGGTCACAGGCCACAATACGCTCCCATCTGGAGCTGTGTTATCAGCTCTGTGACGAAGGGGACGGACGCCAACCCTCTGCATTCAGGCCGAGCTGTGTGCCGCTACGCTGGAGGCCTGAGAACTGCAGAGCCGCTCCAGGAACACAGACTCCTCTCTGAACATCCGCCCATGCTTCATGAATTCAACTTCGCCCTTTGATCGGCTCCGATAATGTGGATCGGTCTTTTTAATTGAGCAGGAAACCGATGGGAGGAGGGTTGCACGACATATTGCACACCAGGGGAGCTGCGGGTCCAACTATGATCCAGTATTTTTGGCCAGTGAGCAGCAGTAATGTGGATCTGTTTCAGGTTAAATGCCTTGCTCAGTGGCCTGTTGCTTAGAGAGAACACGCATTCTGCATAAAGACACACGCACATTAAAAAATATAATGCTGAAAATGCTGGTTACAAGTTTGCATGTTTAATGTTGATTATAAGTTTACATCTAGTGAAATGTAACTCAGTATGTTTACTCCATCCCTAAGTATTTAAATGTCCTACAGCTATTTTATACTGTCAGTTTGTTGATAATATCGTTATATTAATCTGAAACAAATTATATATCATATCAACAGGTTAAAATAAGTTTAGGATTTGTTTCACAAGAGACTCAGCAGTTTACAAAGTCTGAGCTTCACCTTCATCAGCCGCAACTTTAAAGCAATTAACACAAATTTATGTATGAATAGTAAAATTTCTGTAATATAATATGCATTGGGGTCCAAATATTACGTTGTTCTGAAATGGGTTATTCTGAGTTATGAGTACTTTTACTTTGTATGTGTATACCTTTGTAGTTTGCAGGACTTTTCTTTAATTGTACTGTTATTTGTCACTGTGTTTCTTCTACTTTGCGCTGGTTTCCTTCTGTTTTTAATCATACAGCTGCAAACTGATTCTCTTCCATCAAAGCTGAAAATAACAGAGGTAACAAACATCGATCCTGTCACAGCACAATGAGACAAATTGTGATTTGTGAATATAATACAAGATCAATTGTTGATTGATTTGATTTGATTGACCAATGTTCTTAAATATCTGGAGTCTATCATCATTAATCTCACTAAGGATCAGCTCTGCTTGTCTCTGTGTTGTTTATATTGTGGTGATCAAAATATTTTATAAAACACTCAAAGTTGTGAAATCTAACACGTCAGTGTTTCCTGACGCTTTGTCTCTTATAGCTTATTCCAACTGTTCACGGCACACTTATGCCACCTGGTGGTCAAATAGCCACAACTGCAGTTTACTGTCTATCACATGAAGATTACAGTTTGTTACTACAGAAACTGTCCTACAGACAGGAACACGTGTCAACTGTCAACTGTCTGAACCTGATAAAAGAACAAAATAAAATTAACTCTAGCTTACCTCCAGAAAGAGACAGAAATAAGCTAACTCACCTGCTTGTTAATGATGAACAAACATGTCATTTTTTGCATTTCAAAGGTTTTCTTCCTCCTCTCTGATGATTTCACACATGTTCACCGTTTCATTTTTGAGTAAATAAGTATGAAAACACAGATTTACAAACACTTGCCCACTTACTTCCTGTATTCAGGTGAGAAAACATTTCCCACTGTTAAGCCAAAGAAATCTGTTAGCAGTGTGTCGTTTAGTTTTTTGTTGTTGCTTCAACTTGTTTTAATTTAATTTCAGTCGAAATATATTTAATTATATTCTGAAAATATAAAATGCTATTGTTTTAACACCGTGGATCCCTTGTGCAATAGACACACACAGTGATCCCACATGATCAATAGCTTCAGAGATAGTAAGAAACAACATTCATTGGTTCCTTCCTGAGGGAAAAAGAGTCTAGTTCATCTATCAAATGGATTTCATGCGTTTAATAACTTCATCCCACTATTCAGTTATCTGTCATCTCTCCTGAAATCATTTTTACATGGAGTTCTGTGAACAAATGAAGACATCACCAAACATCAACATTAGCTTTGAGTTCCTTTATGTCCAAAGGTGACATGAAATGATACCAACACACGTTCCTGAGGGTAAAATAAGAGAACAATTTATTCTTTGCTCTGTTCTACAAAACTTTATTACAACATAAAGCTGACGAACAAAACTGTGTCTGCTGGGAGTCAGAGGTTTCAATATGCCGACAGCAATCACACGAGTGACAGCTTGTACTAAGATATGTACAAAAATTATTTCATTTTTTTTGTTAACGTTGGCTTTGTGCTTTGGAGTTATAGATTTTTTAAAAGCAGGTACACGTCTCTACTCTGACATCACACTGAAAACAAACATATCTGTTGGATACAAAGGTTTGAAGACATTAGCACCATTTAATAAAAAGCTTCTTAACATAAAAAAAACAAATAGAAAATAGTTATTATTGTAGATTTGGAGATGGAAACTCACCACTTTGCACGAATACCTTATTTCTTTCATGAGGAAATGACTCATCGCTTTAGACCCTTTTTAAATATCAAGGTAATTTTTCAAGGTTATCAAAATAGGAATGTTTTTAAGTTAACACATCTCAAAAGTCGTCTGTGGCCCATTTTTCTTTGCCTTCGCGGTTCATTGGTGAAAGCAACCGGATGTTTTGTCATGTTACAGCAGCAGAGTTTAACAAAACAAGAGAAGAAAAATACAACAGACTCTTTAAAACTTGATGTCCCAGTACTGTGGCGTCTCTTTAGTGGCTTCAAAATCGTCTTCGATCGCTGCAAAGTTGCTGGTGGTCGGTGACGTCAGGTCAGGATTCTGTGTTGGAGCTCCACCCTCTGAAAACAAATAAACGTATTCATCGGTTTGAATTTTTATTCGGTGTGATGATTTCATTTCACACGAAACACCAATTTATCTTTTTATATATTTTGTCCTGGTTCCATTTAGCATTGATTTTGTGTTTAAAAGTTGTTCAACAGAAGGAAACTAAACCAAACTTACAGAGTGTAAATCCACATACCAGTAACTTCATGTCAAGACATTGTGTTCAAGGTTTATAGGTGGCTGATTTTTGGTCTGGGTTAAACTACTCTCTTGTCTTACCGGGGATGCACATGATCTGTGGTCTCTCCCACAGGCCTCCCGACAGACACCTGATCACAGGGTTGAGTCTCTGCTGGAAACCCCCGACACAGTGATAACGCACAACTGCATTGGTTTCATATCTTTGTCGAGCTTTTCCAAATAGGGAGGTGTTTCGGACCTTTGGTGGTGGACCACACGAGGCTGTAGAAAGAGAACAACAATATATAGATCTTGTTCTGTCAACTTTCATATATTGCTCCTGTACGTTGATGGTTTACTCACTGGTGCCCTTCTTGCAGGTGTAGGACAGGTGATAGTTGCAGGGCACGTCACTCCAGCGTCCGTCATCGTGCCACACCATCACCACACAGTCTTCTCCTGAGAGGAAGTAGCTGTCCGGCTGACCTCTGTACCAGTTCTCATACAGCTGTAAACATGGAGGGAAAAGAAAGTCAGTCCATAGGTTATATCACACAAAACTAAGCAATTTTCAGGAAAGGTAGTAATGTTGATTTTCAATAAACTTTGCTGTTGGTGAAATAAAAAAGGTACACAAACGATATAATCCATTTAATCTGGGTCCAGCTTTTCTCAAGACTTTGTATTATTTATTAAGTGGGTTGAATTAATCATAATTAATGAATTTACTAAATATAAATTAATTAGAGATCCAAATAAATTGTGCGACTACAATGAAAAATGAAGAAATTGAATAAATGAGGCATGAAAACTTTTTCAATGAAATGAAATGTTTGGTTTTGCACCTCTGAAGCCTACATGTAACTGTGTGTGTTTGCTTATGCTGTTTCCTAATATCACTGACCAGAGGGTTGCCATCAGACCAGCGGAAATCATCCTCGATGGTCTTATCGTTCAGGCCGGTCCACTGGTACTCCTTGTAGTTGCCTGGGGAACAAGATAAGAACAGATGAAATATATAACTAAACAATATTATATGATCTTTTCCTGCATTGGCTCAGTGAACCTACTGTTGATGTAACTCTGTTCTTCGGGGGTCATGATGGAAACCAGGTGAGCTCCCAGCATGCGGCAGTGCTGCTCCGCCACCTCCCAGCTCAGACGCTGGCTGTAGTGTCGGTAGCAGAAACCATGAAACTTGTCCCAGCCCGGTTCACAACTCTCCAGGTCTGAAAGAGACACGGAGGTGGAGAGCGGACGATGAAGAGTCTCGAGAAACGTTATTTTATTCTGTATAATATAATATTAACGATATTATTCTGCATGTGGGCCTGTACTGATCCCTCATTTAACCAGGAAAGCTTTGTTTTGATTAAACGTCTCTTTTACACGTATGGAGAAGATTTGCAGCGACAAAAGAGACTTGCACAGATCATGTAACACAACATATACCACACAATCTAACTGAAGAAGAAATATGGTTTTAAAGTTACTTTTATGCAATCTCTACCAGTTCTCCATCGTTTTTTAAAAGCCTCGATGGAAGAGATTTTCAGAGATAGCTCACCAGTCTGACACAAGTTTCCTCCATATGTTGGCAAACAGAGACATTGAATCTGCCCGTCTCTGTCCGTGCAGGTGCCTCCGTTCAGACAGGGGTCGTCCTCACACGCATCTGAAACACAAAGTCCGGTTATTAGCAGATTGTTCTGAAGCCTTAACTGCACGAGACAACACGACATAGAGACTAGTCCAGCATTTTACTGGTAATAATGCATAGAAAATAAAATATTTACATTTACAAGTAAGTATAAATTAAAGCAAAGGGTTTGGTTGATTTTGAAGAGTCACAAATACTAAATAGCAATTGAGGCAAATCTTAAGAATTAATATTAGTTATAATACTATATTAAAAGTTATATGTCCACATGAATAAAAAGGAAAATATATATCAAGGACATAGCTTCTCGTCCAATGTGAGCCAGAAGAGGGCAGCAGAGGACATGATGTCTGACACATCAGGTCTTTCTTTCTTTCTTTCATTCTTTCTTATTCATCAACTTTCCCACACGGGAAAAACACACACAATCATTCCTTATAACGAGTTTCAATACCCTTTCCACATATCTTCAGTTAAATAGCTCACACCTGCACATTATAATAGACACATTATACCTGGAAAAACCCAACTATGTTCCTTTTAAAATGCGGAGACACAGTTACACATGATGCCAACAGACATTGCTGCGAATCCACCATGTTGTCGGAAACCAAATATCTTTTAATCTTGCCCGATTGCGTCATCATCACGAGGTTTCCTGATTTTTATATAAGTCTTGAGGGAGAAGAGGGAGTTAGGAGTTGCGGTACAACTTGTTGAAGGCTAAAATGTTGTCATGTGTTTCCCAACTGAAATTAAACATTTTACAAGGGGATTTGGTTTGCGTCCCTCGACACCCTATAAACAGGAACTCTGTGGTGTCTGTCATTATGCCCAGCACACATCGAGTGCGATTCAGACAGCTCTCTGTAAGTAAGTGTGCGTGTGACATGTTGCTACACACGTCTAATGAGAATCACAGGCTGTCAGAGTAAATTGTCGTCCTGTTTTGCTGAGAAATACACAACTGGAGAAAGATGAATCTTAGAGATGCCTTTCAAGTCAACACCGAAAACCTCATGTTTGCAAAGTTGTTGTTTGTACAAGTTCAAGTTTGCACAACAACAGAGACCTTGGTTTTAATTCTCACCCATGTCTGTGAACCATCTGCAGGATCTCCCTGTGTTTTGTTGTCGCGGTGGAGTTTCCCTTCACATGACAATAAAGGAACTGTCTGTGATGATGTGAGGTCAGTAATGTGGATGAGCAGGGACTTCTCTCAGCCTTTAATCACCAGTTTTTTTAATCTTTTTAAAATGCTCGCCAAAGACGATGAAACTGAGATTCAAAACAAGCAGAATCCTCTGAATGCTCTGATCTTTGCTGTACTCATTCATTAAGGCGAACTCTGTGGATGCCTGAGAATGTCTTTGACAGAAAGTGTGCTTCAAAAATGTGAACAGTACAAATGTGAGGGTATGTTTTCCCTATTTACCCTCCCAATGAATAGTAATATATGTATATATAGTGATATAACAATACAAAATTAAACTGTACCTGCAACCTTGGGTCAATAGTAACTTTTTAGTACGTGTAAGTTTGAATTTAAGAACAAGGACCAGATAGGGATAAAATATAGGGAAATGCTTTGTCCTCCATTCAAGGGAAACACTTCAGCAGAGCTTCTTGTGCATCAGCCGCTGTTTCCTACAATTCCCTTTTAATGATGGTGTCCAATTGTCACCACCACAAATATGGCTGACTGGAATGACTCCTGGTTTTGTCAGGACAGCTTTTCCAGTAAAGACACACGTCTGTTGGGTGATGCAGTAATCTTAAAATAATCTGAACGTGCCTGTGCATATGTACGACGTGCACTGCAATGCATTTGTATTAAATACATTTTAATTCAAAGTTAAGTTCCGTTTCTAACTTCAATTTTTGAAACTGAAGAAAAACAATATGACAGATTTCAACTTATGGCGAGAGGAGAAACAATCATACCTCAGTTAACTTTATCATTGTTACACCTAAAAAACACAACACTGTAAAAGTCATGAATGATTATGGTTAAACAATAGAACATGACTCGATATGAAACATAGAAAAAAACCATGCTTTAACAAATCAACACCGAACAATAATTGTGCTTATGAACATTCAACATAATAATTAGCTGTGCTTTAGTCTATAGTAGTAGAATAATTCTAAATCTGAGGAATAACATATGTTATTTTTAACAGTTGATGACCTGACAGTCACAAATTAAATATAAAAACATTTGTGCGATTGTACTGGTCAGTGTCATTACATTCAACGTAAATGCTGTAACAGAGAAACATCAAGTCCCTTAGTCATGTTAGATTACTGCAGAGAGAATAATTTGCAATTGTTTAGTTAAGAGATTAACTTCATGAAAACAAAATCCATTGATCAAGGTTCTGTGAAGGGTTTACCGATGCTTTTACCATCGCTCCAACATTAATTCCAGCGCACCAGTACTTCACAGAAGTCAATCTTTGGATGGGGGGGGGGGGGGGGCATCATGCATAACGGGACTGGACTGTTGACAAATGCCAAATGGGAGCTGTCCCAATGTGAGTATCTTGAAGGGGAGTTGGAATCACAAGGACAGGGGTGAGAATCAGGAGGGAATCAGAGGGGTGGGGGGGCTTTCTGAGACAAACGGAACAAACGGGGGGAAGTCATTTGAGAAAAAGGAGGGGAGGTGTTTTACAGAAAAGGGAGCAGAGGTGGGTTTGGGGCAGAAGACAGACCGGGGGATTTTAGTGAATCATTGCGTCGAGTAGAAAGAGGAGGAGAGTTAGGCTGAGGAAAGTGGCTTTAACATTACCTGAAGATTTCCCTGTACCGCCCACAGCTGCCCTCTCATTGGGCAAGAGAAGCAGGGTGGGCGGGTTGGTGAGACTAAACTCACCATCCACCAGACCCTGATCCACTGGTGGTATGAGGTGCGTCACCTTCTGGGGCTCTGTCGTCTTGTGGGAAACTCTCCGGGTTGCGGTGGTCGGGCTCCAGCTGCGTCTGGACCAGTGGGTGGTGGTCTTGGTGGTGGCTGTGGTCGTGGCTCTGGTGGCCCCGGTGGGCTTTGTGCTCGAGGTGGAGTCTGGAGCTGCTGTGGAAGTGGTGCGGGAGGTTCTCCTGCTGTACTCTAGACCGTTGACGGATTCTTGGGGTCCAGTTGTGGTTGTCAGCAGAGCCCAGTTGGATGTTTGAGAATCAAGAGGGTGGACGGTGAAGTCCTCAATGGAAGCGGCCAAGTTAGCGTCTTCTTCTAAGGTTGAAGAAATGTTAGCTTGTTCGTCATGAGCTAAGGCAACAATAGCTTCTCCTGCAAGGGTTGGGGCCACGTGAGCTTCTTCATGGGTTGAGCTAACATCAGTCTCATCAATGGTTGGGTCAACATTAGCTTCTTCAAGCGTTTGGGCAATGATAGCTTCTTCCACGTTAGCTGCTTCTTCCTCAAGTGTTGGGGCAACATATGTTTCTTTCTCGTGTGTTGGGGTAACGGTAACTTTGTCTTCCAGTGAAAAGGTAACGTCATCTTCAAATGTTGGTGCAACTTTGTCTTCCTCTTTCAGAACTGGAGTACCTGTCACGTCCTCTTCAGCGGTCGGGGAAACGTTATTTTCCTGTTCAATGGTTGGGGAAACATTCGCTTCATCTTTCAGAGTCGGAGAAACAGTAAAGGAAACGTCAGCCTCGTCTTCGTCTGTTGAGGAAACTTTGAGTTCCTCTTCAATGGTCGAAGAAACTTTGAGTTCCTCTTCAACGGTTGGAGCAAATTTGATGTCTACCCCCATGACTGCAGTAACTGCACCAGGCTCCTGTCCACTTGCCTCTTCAGAAGAGATGGTTTCCGTGTCCCAATACACTTTGTACCCTGATGTCTGATACTGTGCTGTGGTGGAATCGGTTAACATCTGAGAAGTTTCAGGCGCCACTGAAGACTCGGTGGTTGCCAGATTTGCTCCAGACACAGGGATGTCTTGAGCCTTTGTTGGTTGCAGCGTGTTTTCCTCACTTTCTATTGTGACTGCGTCTTCAGATTCTAAGCTTGTACTTCCCTCCTGTTTTGAAATGGAAGTCTCCCATAACTGTGCTAGTGTGGCGAGGACACTGAAGCCCAATTTATCAGTATTTGGTGACCCAGAGGAAGGCGTTGGATTCGAAAGCCGAGGTTCAGCAGGAGTGCTGCTAGGGGAAGCAGAAGGTGACCGGTGAGTGGTGAAACCAGAAGTGGAAGATTCTGAAGTGGTGATGGAAGTGACTGCTCCAACGTCAAGGTCACTCTCTGGAGAAAAACAAAAAGCAAAACATATATAAGTATGAATCTATTGCACATTGTATAGCATGGTCATTGTCTATGTGACCGTGGGCTCTTAGTTTTGCTTATATCCTAATTGTATTAAATCATACCTTGAGAAATATCCCCAGATCCATCAAGAGGGGGCCACAATGAAGTTGAAGCGTTGGCAGTTAGAAGTTCTCCTTCCTCTCCTGGCGCCTGAGTCGAGAGAAACATCTGCTCAGGCCGTGCTACTGCTGCCTCCTCCAGCTTCACCTGGAGGATGTTTGGTTTCGCTTCCAGGATGTTCTCCTCCTGAGTAAGGTTTCTGTCCGTTTCACTGTAATTGGCTTGTGATCCGATTAAATCCAGATAGGTCTCTTGTATTTCTGGGGAATCCTTCCGGCTCTCAGACAGTTGCGTGTGCTCTTCTGGGTTTGTGTCTGGTCCTGTTTGGTTATGAGTGAGAGGCTCGTATGATAGTTCAGGAAACCCTGTGGCGTTTTCAGGTTCAAAATGGTGAACGGTGAAGTTCAGGCTCTGGTGGGAGGTTGTGTCATTGTGAACACTGGGCAGCAGTGATGCATTTTGTGGAACATTGTAGGTTTCTGTGCTGCTGATTGTGCCGTTCACCACAGGATGCTGGGAGTGGGAGGTCATTTCTGTAGCAGATGACATTTCATCAAATGGCTGAAGGAGGTCCAGGTATGTGGAGTTGAGGGGAGACTCTGTTGTGTCTGCTATATCGGTTGGATGTGTGTCCACCAGGTTTTCCTCAGTGGAAGGACGCGAGACAAAGGGAAAAGACTCAACGACACTCAGCGCCTCTCGCTCCACCTGCTCTGTATGTTGGCTCAGGAGCAGCTCTTGATCTGTTCGCGTGAGCATAACAACATCTTGTCCGATGTCTTCAGACTCGGTGGCCATGTAGTCGGGGGGAGAGTCAGTGGGAGCATGTCTGTTGTCTGTAGAGGAGAGTTAAGTAATTAGAAATATAACACAAGAGGTAATGTACGAGAGCATCAATTTCTTATTAGCGCTTTTGTCCAAAGGAGCAGGAATAAACAGTAGTGACAAGTTTGCATTAATATCAAAGCACGGAAATTACTTCTATTTCATGCAAATTCATTTTTGAGTAACAAAAACACTCACCCCTCACACAATACACGTCGTGGAGGCTGGACGGCTCTGGGAAACCAGTTTGGTTGCTGAAGCGGTAAAGGGTTTTGACGCCTGCCTGAGGCCCTCCACAGCGCTCCCTGGGGGTGGTGATGGGGTAGCGCACACTGCCGTCAGACAGCCACCCGGGGCTGCAGCAGTCCAGACCTTCACTCCACGCCAAGTACAGCTGGGCAGTTGTCGCCATCTCAGCCCCTGCGGCTCTGCAGTATGACCGTGCTTCAGCAAACGACAGCAGCTGTGGGACGGAGTCGTGGAACACCTCTCCTACAAAACCACAATATCTTGAATAAGGTTTCATTATAACAACGTAATGTAAGGCATCTGTTTATCGATATATAGTAATATATAGTTATTGTAGCTTTTATACAAGGAAATATCGATATCTGTATTGTCTAACAGACTCAATTTTGGATATAGAAATGTATGAGATATTTATATGTGAAATATATATAGAGAGAAGTGTGTTGTTATTCATACCGTTAATTTGTTCCACATAACAATAAACATCAAAAAGATCTAGATCTAGATCCATCGTCCCGTAGTTTCTCACTCCTGCTTTCCCGTTCATGTCTCCATAGCAACCCTCACGGGGGAGCTGGATTGGGTACCTGGAAGAATGGAAACAATTTCTTATATAACATTAACCTCATATAGTTTGATGAAGCAGCAAGTCAGTAATCATAGTTTATTCAGCCACAATTATTAGAAACACTGGACTAGATTCTGGGCAAATTTGATTTAAAAAAAAATTGTTTAGAATATTTCCATGAACGCATCCTGTCTTTAGAGTTTGTGTGTTATGTGCAGATTGAGTGTGAGCGTCATACAGAAGATACAGATAAGATACCTGACAGACTGATCTGCCAGCCAGCCTGCATCACACTGCTCGTATCCATCATAATAAGCCGCCAGCAGCTGCTCAGCAGTGGCCATTTCGGCCCCAATGGCCTCACAAGCCTTCTTGGCCTGATGGAAGGAGAACGCATAGCGGCCCAGAGCATCTCTGTAGTGAAATACAACACCTAAAAAAACACACACATACACAAGCACGATGAGCATGTTTAGATTCAAAAAACTAATTTGATCAGATGGCAGCAACATCTATTTAACATATTTAACATTTAATCCTCTGCAACTGAATGTTACAACAAAACTCCTCTTCAATTTAATGAAGATATAAAAAGGTGATTTATGTGTATATGTTTTTTAACCAAACAAATACTGTTAAAATAAGCAAAAACATGCAACATATCATGAGTTATATTGTGTTATGTTTAGGTTTGCAAAGGGGCGGAAAGTTTCCGGTAGATTTCTGGAAACTTTCCGGAAACTTTCCATGGGAAGTTAAGCTCGGGAATTTTGGGAATTTTGAAAAAAAAAAAAAACGCTGAGCAATAAAAACATTATTCTAAACTCTATTTTAAAGATGTATGGAATGCAGCACACGCTGCATGTTGAGTTTCAACCCTCCACTGTGCATTCTTCCATCACATGCACAGATAATTCCCAGCATCCTTCACTCTACAGCAGGGCTATTGAGGCCTGCTGTAGAGTGCAGGACTAGTCAGGTAAGTTTCGATGATATTACTGGGGAAAACATATTAGCATGCTGATTGAGGATTGTTCATCTGTTCATCTAGCCTATTTCCATTCATTTATCCATCAATTGTAAAATATTTTCACAGACGATTCCAATTGTTTGGCTAACTATTTATATCTCTGGCATTGCATTAATGTTTTTTTACAAACTTTTTTCTCATCTTATTCTACAGAACAATGCCACGTGCACTATCTCATGTGTGGAGACATTTCACCCCAAACAATGTAGAAGGAAAGGCTGTGTACATTTGCAAATACTGTGCAAAGACCTATGTTAAGAATGACACAACGATGCAGAAGCATATAGTCAAGTGCCCAAAGTTTCCTCAGGGCTCAAATCAGCCTATGACAAAACAAGATGTTTATATTTATGTCTGTATATGACAAGGTAAATACAGTTAGTATAAATTACCCACAACATTTCCAGTTTATTCCCGTTAATTCCTGTATATTCCCGTATATTCCCTTATATTCCTGTTAATTCCCATGGAAAGTTTCCAGCTTTGAATATTCCCGGAATTTTGCAACCCTTGTTATGTTGTATCCTATATGCTCTGAACTGTACATCTCTCTTACTCCTTCAGGGCCTTGGTTTGGTTACCTTTGACCTTGAGTTGCACGAGATCACTGGCGTCCTCCAGGCCTTGCTGCACCTCACAGCGATAGTGACCCGAGTCGCTGGAGCGCACATCTCCCAGCCACAGGGACAGGTCATCGGGGAAGGACGTGTAGTTGAGCAGCGCGGCGCGATCTCTGTACGCCTCGTTGATCTTCACCCTCTGACCCCTCGCCACCAGGATCTGCGTCTCCACGCCTCCGGACACCACGGTCCATTTGACCCGCGGTGCGACAGGGGCGGAGGAGGGGGAGGAGGTGGTGGGTGTGGAGGACAGGGACACCGAGCAGGGGATGGAGATGGAGCTGCCCAGTGGGGCAGAAACAGGACCTGAGTGGGGGATGTTCACCTGGAGGGACCGGACGTCATCTGCAGAACCGAAACATAGAGGATACAGAGCGTGAAGAGCAAAGTGACAGAACAAATTCTCCTTTGTAATCTTATATTTTATTCCATAATAAGAACCATGAGTATTTCCATTAAAAGAGCAAGATAATGGAAGAATGTAGACGTACCGTATGCAGATGGATTTTGGGTGGGGAAGGCCAGTGAGAGACGGCAGATGAGACAGAGAAGTGGAAGAACATGTCTGTGGAGATAGAGAGGCAAACACAACAAACTATAAGACAAGGAAAACAGTTTGACACAAATTTCGAGAGTTAAATAAATTCCTGTTTCCAATTTCACACCTATTTAACCTTTAATGGACACAGCAATTTCTAACAGAGGAAGTGAAGCATTGTGTTGGTTCAGCTCATCGGAGGAACATGCTCCATTGATCTCACTGGACTGATTTATTGTAATGTTAAAGGTCACAACTGGCAATCTATGGAACTATGTATTACAGTACCTTCACCACAGCTACTGGGATTTTAGTCCTACACAGCTTCACAGATTTTTGGAGTTTTAGCGATGTATAATTTGAATTGAATATGATGACTGGCTTCAATATGAATTAAGAAGTAAGCTTAATCTTACCACTGGAAATACGGAAAAGATTATAGAAAAATTATAGAATCTAAAATTATGAAATTCAATACTAACACAAGTTTTAATTTCAAGATTCAAGTTCTTCCACTGACATACATACAATTCCCTTAAAATACCAAAAAAGAAACGATCTCAGAGCTCAGCCATTCCGTATAAAAGAGCAACGTCTCTGGTTTTCAAAGGGAAGCTGAGAGCTCAGGCTCCTGACCACAAGCCATTCATCACATCCGGGAGCTAATGACACGGCGTCTCAGCCCAGCGGCCTCCTGCCAGCTCTCCGTCACCAGCCTGGTCTGTCTGGCCCTGTTATTAACCCAGCAGGCATGGCAGGATGCTCACTGTGACCTCACACAACCTCCTGAGGCGGCCCACGATGAAGCTGCAAGTGTTCGTTCATCATTAAAAAGCAGCGCACACAGACACTCTCACACACACACACACACACACACACACACAAACCTACACACGCACACTCCAAGCTACTTTTCAGGGCTGATAAAATGTCTCATTTAATAAAGACATGGCACAGTTGATGTGAATAAATTGTGATTTAAATATTTAATATATCTCTCCGACGGTCTTAAATTGTACATATACTCTCATATAATAGTTTAGATTAGATAAAATGAGATTAGACAGATTTTTAAATCCCTGATGGGGAAACTCATAAAAATAAACATATAAAGTCCAAACTAATTATCCTAATTAAGGAAAAACAGTAAAAGATATGGCAAATAAAATCAACAAATTGCAAACCTCTTCCACAAAAGTACAATACATGCACAATGTGGCATCGGCTAATCTTCCATTATAGAAATATGTTGCCCATTAAACTTCACAAAGGGACATTAACATGTTTTCACAAAAAGATGATACCCATGTTTGTTCTTGGAGCAATTAGTTTTAACTTTCCCCAGCTGCAGCCACTCCTCCGTTTCCTTTGTGCATTGCATTATGGGACAGTGCTTTGTTACATTGTGCATGCTGACCGTTTTGTCACTCCTCCAATGCGTGAACGCAGCAGAGAGTGTGGAGTGTGAGTGTGGGGAAAGCTAATGAAGGAGAAACTGACCATAATGGAGGATATTTGTGGCCACGGTGCTTTAAACTCTGAACAAAGAATCCCCAGAGTTTGACTGTAGCTGAGGCCACCGACACAACACAACTCTTGATGGGAGAAAAGACTGCGTACAGAGGAGGTAGTGTGTGTGTGTGTGTGTGTTTCTGTGTGTGGGTGGGTGTGTGTGTGTGTGTGTGCCAACCTTATGCATTTTTGTTCTACCAGTAGATACAGTAAGACAACAGTTATGATGATGATGACTCATTATGAGCCTCAGAGTGACGCACGTTCATCGGAATCGGCACGACTTCACACAGGAGCTCTTTCCTCTAATGCGAAAGGTAAAAAATGGAAAGACAGAAACGATCCGAGTCTCTGGAGTTTGAAAAAGTACCTAATTCGCTCGAGCCTTTTCTGCGTCTGCAAATCGAAAGCATCCTTCGTACGGTGTCGGCACAAACAAAGCTCACTTAACTGTGACATACGAATTAAATGGTGGTCATTGACGGCGGTATAGTTGTCGTCTGTTTCCCCTCACCAGCTGGGTGGACTCCTCGGAGCTGGTATCACTATTAGTATTCTTGACAAGAGAAGGGCTCACAGAAAGCGAGCAGTGGGCCAGGAGGACAGCTGCACACTGTGCTTTCACTTCATACCGACTCCCGCACAAAAGGCCCCGGGCGAAATTAAAGGACAGGGCACTGGCACACTTGCGCGCTCGTTCTCCGTCTTTTCTCTCGCTCTTTTCAGGGGTTGGAAAAGGAAGTTTTGAACCACGAAGAATGAGCATGCTCCGCTCAAAGGGAGAGGCCACATTAAGACACTGCGCACTGTTTTCACATGGTATAAATGTTGAGGGAGTGTGTTTGCGTCTGGGTTTGTGCAGAGGAGATAATCTGGCTGCTGTTGGTTATTTTGAGATGTCACCGGGCGCTCTGCAGTTCAGCTCTCTTTTAATGCGAGTAACATCGAAGGCAAGTTAAGCTAAAAATCAATGCCACGCGCTGCATTTACAGGACTACAAACTGCAGCCAGTGCATTATCCACTGGTAGAACTCATCCAGTCTCCTCCTGCTGCAGGGAGCTCAAACAATCTGACACTGAAAATCAGGGTGAAATCATTAATAGAAGAAGTAGAAGTGAGTAAGGAAAACACAAGCAGATGCTGAGTAAGTGCTGCACTGACGACTAAAGACTTGCAGGATGTGTTTTGTGGGTGGTCTCTGCAGCAGCCTGCCTCAAGGTCACACCAGGCCAACCTCGTCTGCACCAGCAAACCGGAAAATAAACCCAGTTCAGTCTGGTGTAAGTGCAGAGCGGCAAGCTGAGCTGGTCCTGGCGTTTGGCACCGATGGGTCTGTGACAAAATACAACAGGGCTCTCCTGGAAATCAGTAAGTGGGTTTTTTACAAGGCAGGAATCCACTCTGGTCTAAGTTTCTGTTTCCCACACGAGCCCTGTGGCTTCATCCGTCTAATTTCATCTCCAGTTATTTTGGAATTCAGATTCATTGACTCAAGCACATTGGGGTTGAATCTAAATATACGATAGGAAGGAAGTGCAACATAAATAACACAACATTCTTTAAAAAAAGGCAAATCATTTCAAGTTAAATTTCTCTTTGAATAGAACATGGCAAGAGTTTGTCTTACAGGGGCCATTTTGGGGTTCAGCATCTTGCCGAAAGAAACTTGGGAATGCGGAGGAACCGGGGATCGAACCACCGCCTTTCTGCTTGGTGGACAACCTCCTGAGCCACATCCGCCCCATACTTAGCAGAAATCTATTAATAATATTATCTGATGTAACATTAGGGAAAACTTGGATAATTTTTGCAACATTACCACCTATATCGGTCTCTTTACTGTTCTACTCAGAAGGGAGTCAGACCAAATCAAATATTTTTCTGGGATTTTTATATTTATGCTTATGAGGGTTGTGTTCATATTCTGACAACAGATAATATCCAGTCACTATGTATCTCAAACTGGCTTCTGTGTACTAAGGTTGCCCCTGTCGGACCCATGTCCCACTCGCCACTCAACACCCCGCCTCTGGCTCCGAGCATCAAACGCAGCGCCGCCACGCATCAGCTCCCAGACTTCATTTCACAGACATGACAGACCATCATCTGTCTCCTGACAGAGACGGTTGGCAAAGCCAGTCGCCAGATGCTTCACCAGTAGAAGGATGTTTCCAATCTCAGTCCTGACTCCACAGCTCCACTGCAGGTCAGCCTGTTATAAACCAACTGGGTTCAATGAAATTCAGCTCAAGTGACACTTTTGAGTCAAGTTTGTGCTTCTGTTGCCTGCTGTGACGATATCACATTCGGGTTTTAATGGGTCATAAAGAGCATGTTTAATCAGTAGTATCTTCATATTGTAAATATTTGGGCTCACAGAAGAAGTCTCTTCAGGTGAGCATCAGACCAGAGAGCCATTGGACCACCACACTGAGAGGAATCTTTTAAAAATCTGCTTTTCCATCATTCATTTGTCCTCTGTCTCACTTTAACCCTCCGACTGTCCATTGCTGAGGTCCACCTGAGCCCGGGGGTGCAGCACAGAGAGCGACCAGAAGAGGCTGAATGTGCACTTAAGACAAACCGTAAAACCAACTCCTTATTGTTTCTCCTGCAGGGCACAGGAGCATCACTTCAGAGCTTAATAAATACAGCAGCATCCTCAGTTCTCCCCCACAAGAATAGCATTCAAATAAAGAGTTTTTTTTGACAGTACAACGGATTATATAGACATGGAAGCCTATTTGTTCAAAAACCATTGAAGTCATTAAAACGAGAAACTTTCTCAAAATAATGACTTCAATAATGATGTAATACCTCAAAATAATGACTTACTCAATATTACTCTAGCTCAGGAATAATAATTTAAATAATCCCTAACTATATCAGAATAATGCCTTAATATCTCAGAATAACAACTTAGTATTTCAAATGATGACTTACTCAATATAATGACTTACCAACTTAAAAGTATTGACTTAACATCTCAAAGTTATGACTTGGCATCTCAATATATTGACTTATTATCTCATAATTCTTTGACTTTTTATTTAGTTATTTCGATTTAGCATTCATGCTTTTTTTTATGTCACTGGCAGAATCGGTCTTCCATAATTCAGATCTTAAGTGTGGAGGGAAGCAAGTTTATCTCAAGTTAAATCATTTTACTTCTGCGCACACAGGTACTGATGAGGAAAAAGAACAAATGTTATGAGGAAATAAAAAAAAGAAAGTTCCACCAAACCAACTTAACTGCGTCATGGTCAATTTCACCTATTGACATACCGGGAGAAATACAAATTCACACCGATCCACAGTTTCACATCCTCTGCAGCTGTTTCTCTAAACCACGTAGAGGCAGATTTAATGACGCCATCATCAGAACTTTGACCGCATTAACACGAACAACTTAAAGAAATGAACCCACCGGATTCTCCTCAGCAGCATCTCAGCTGGTGCAGGATGGACTCAGAGCTCGGGTTAAAAAGTAGTTTCCTCCAGTTTCTGCTGCTGCAGTGCGACTGTCCCGTCCCAGGCTGCGGAGGAGGAGGAGGAGGAGGAGGAGGTGGAGGAGGAAGGAGAGGACCGTGGATGCTCTGCAGGTATGTGTGGTGGGGGGGCTGAGGGAGTGCAGGACCGACCGACTCCAGGACTCAGGGAAGCAAAAGGAGGGAGTCGAGAGGAAGTGGAGGCAGATATGAAAACCCTGAACTGCCCACTTTTTCACCCAATAACCGGGGTTGGGTGATGGCGCACGCCTGTCACAGGAGCGCTGGGAGGGATGGCAACTGAAACCAGCTGTGACGTGGAGCCTGACCTGCAGGGAGACACATGCATGAGTCGAGTCAGTGCAGCAGGAGGAAGATGAGGGTGATGAGGGTGCAGCTGCAGATGGGATTTTTGCAGCACACTCACTTTTACACTAGGAGGAAGATGAGGATGATGATGGTGAGGGAGCTAGGTCTCATCATATATAGTAATGAGCAGTGTGCAGACCACACAGCAGCTGCTCCATTATTCCCAAATTTAATCTGCAGGGTGTGTTTGATTTGACATCAGTAGATTCTGCACTGCCTCACTTTAGTCATTGACTGCAGCTAATACAGAAATAATACCCCAAAAGTCTCAAACATTAGTATTTACAGAGTTGCATGAAAGTATAAATATGTATATTCTTGATATAGACACTGCATCTATTCACTTTCTGCTGTTGTTCATGACATGATCTAATGGCAGAAGAAAAGTTAATTCCAAATGCTGTAGAAGAGAAATAAGAATTATGTATTTTGTCTCCAGTTCGAGTCAGATTAACCTGCATGGGGCCCTGTGCAAAAATGACCTCTGACCACACCTCGTCCCTCCCCACATCCCTTTTTCCCTCAATGCATTATGTGTTCTGTCATCTTCAAGAAAAGAAACTGAACAAAAAATGTTTTCAGTGAAATGGACCATGGTCAAGTAGGTTTGGCACAAGGCCACTTGAAAGAAAATCAACTCGCCTGCCGACATTGAAAGTGTTGTATTGTAAAATATTGGGCAGTTTTAGTGTCGGACTCCAAAAAGTGCAAGAAGAATAAGGACCAAGGCTTCATCCTCTGGGAACCATGGATATACTGTGACAATCAAATAACGTTGAGATATTTCACAAGATAAATGGAACCTTGGAACTGGAGAGGAGGATCCAAAACAAAGTCTGCATGGGAATGCTTATCAGAGCTTTGGTTTTTGAAAAGTTACAAAAGTTATGTGGAAGATGTGTTGGGAGGATTTAAAGAGTCTTTTAATTGTATCATACTGATGTTAGTATAACAGTTGATATCGACTTTTCATGAATATTTTGGATTTTTCTGCAATCCTTACTGTTTCGGCTTCCTGGGAAAGCAGCCTCACTTTTCTCAGTCTAAAGTCAGTACTGGTCCTGTCCATAAACTGTACATAAAGATGGACGACATGACAGCTCCTCAAAAACAAAGCCAGAGCCTCTCGATCGGCACCTGGTGGCTGCAGTCAAGAATCCTGCCTCCTCCATGATAATGGATGGGACATGGACCATGGATCAAATACAGTTTTTTATAAAAACGGTTTCTGTCGTTTTAGGTATAGTTCTTATCACACTAATTTATGTTCAAGTATTGGTGTTTTAGGTAAGTTTGGTTTTTAATTAGGTAATTGTCTGAGACTGATGCAAGACTGGTAGAGCGCATGTATCGACAGGACACAGATACCGCAGCTCCATCCCCTTTTGTCACTCACAGTATCATTCAGTGCACTCTCTTGGCTCAGAGCTGGATTGTTACCACCTGTTCACACTGTATGTAACAGAGAAGAGGAACAGGGTCAAGTGAAGTACGGACCTGCAGCCGTCTACTGACACAGTGAATGGCGCTTTGTAGGCATCGCCCTGTGGCAGAGCAGCAGCAGGTGGTGCAGCACACCTGAGGAATGTGACACCCAGATACCAGCGGCACCGTCTGAGAGGGAAATGTCAAAGCACAGAGGGCAGACAGAGACCAGACGTGTACTTCAGCTCAACTTCAGCCATGAGGGGCCGTTCACAGTGACCTGGATTGATTCAAGTCCAGTCAGCAGCTCTGATGGTGAAGACGTCATCCTCCGTGCAGCCATTTGTCCTCAGAGTCGTGGAGTATAGTTATTAAGAAGAATGGCCGTCAAGCAGAAAGTACCTCCCTCTGAAGACTCCATCATTCAGTCATTTATAAGATATTTAAAGAGACTGACTCCAGAATGCTCTGGAATTCATGTTAACCTGTAATTTCCTCCTGTTTAGTCAAAGTTGTGTCGTTTCACTTTAGTCCAACGTGACTTGAGAGAACATTAAAATGCACAAAAAACAGCTCTTAATACTTAACTATAATGTACAGTTGTTAAAATTACTTCCACCTCCATAAAAATGTGTCCATGCATCACTTTAATAACATAATATAGTATAATGTAATGTGATATAATGTCACATAAAATTCCATGTTTGGGTGAAGGAATAAAAGCCCAGCAGTAAAGTAAGAGCAGTGTTTTACTTCCTTTTCAGGCTCCTAACAGTAACATAATGAGGTCTATATAAGAATCAGTTGGGAGCCAACTAAATTAGACCCAACACAGTTAAACATGCATGCAGGCCGTGCCTCAGACCTGCATACGAGCTAACATTACATTTTCCAGCAGCCATCTAACAAGCAGCCTGTAATTAGACACTATCATTATATTGTAGCTGAGCACAGATCAAGTCAGTCGAGAGCAGCACTGACGTTTAGTTTAAAGTGTCTTCAGATGTCCTGGAGATGATCACAGATCCAGAGCTTAATTCCACTTATCATCTAGAATCATGTCTTTATTCGAGCAAACGGCAGCAATAAACAAACAATAACACCTTTGTTGGTGACTCCGACACGTGCAGCCAACGCCACCAGGTGGGATCCATTAGTTTACGTGGCTGAAGTGTGACTCAGCTAAAATACAGACCCCAGCCGCCACTTTATTTTTATGCTTTCCCCTAATTCTGCTTGAGTCATGTTCGGCGGTTGCGTTTCACTGGGCGACCAGAATTACTGTCAGCTCACCACAAAGTAGAAGATTCTTAGGACTCAGTCTACCTTGCACAAGCTGCTGAGACGACCACAAGTCTGGGCTTTTGTGTATGTGAATGGGGGGGGGGGGGGGGTGAAGCAACACAAAGGTTCCACTTCACTCAGAGTCACACTTCACCTTCATGTAAATCCCTCATCTAAAAATCCATACACTGCACTGATGCAATGACAGGAAAGACGAACAGCTTCTGAATCATGAAGCAAAAAACCTCTAATCCCAGTTTCCGCTGACTGGCTGATTCGTTTTTTTTTTCCATCATGAATGCAGAGTGGCAAGAGGCAAACTGGCACTGGGCGGACGGGTGTGGGAGAGCTGCTCCGCTCATCGGTCCAAACCAACGGCCGTGCCATGCTTTGTGCATGATGCTGCTGCAGCCGCCACAGGGCGAGCCGCCGCTGAGAAAGTTTGACGCAATTTTTTTTGTGACACATCATTTCTTTTAGGCCCAGAGTCTGGAAACAAGGTTAGTTGCGTCTGCAGCTGGGGAACCTGGCAACAAGTTCACCTCAAGTCTTTATGAAAATCAATACTCGTGGTTAACCAGCGAGGAAAATGAGACTTTGTGTATTTCATAAGCCGCCTCTGCCTCATATATCATTGATAAAAGTACAGCTGAGGAGAAGTAAAAAACGGTATATTTCATTGACAGATATATATATTTATAACTATAGTGGGATATTTCAAGTTTTTCTTCATGGGATGCCATTACATTTTAAATGTGACAAATGCTATTTAATCATAGTCAATAACCAAATTCTCCACAGGAACCTAACCACGAAATACAGTTTAGTCACCGAGCATGGGAAGCTTTACATTTTACAAAACGTCAATGTATTCTAGGGATTCTTTTATATCTCTGGTTAAAAAATATTTGACACCGTTATATTATTAAGGTCTAAAACCTCCCTTGAATTTTATAATATAAGAAAATAACTACTTTGTAGGATGCAGAAATCTGTGAGTGACTTTCGGCCCTAAATTTAATAACAGAAATATTCCAGTTAAATTGTTATCTCTCCTGTTCCCCTACTCTTTAATATAATTGCTTATATTTACATTATAGGTTTGAACTGCAGGCTTATAACATATAGTTTAACCTTGGTGTCCTCCCATTCACACACATCTGCAGGGAAAAAAACAGTTGAATCTTGAATCTATATATACAGCATCTTTTTCTCATGCCACCCTGGTTGTTTTTCACCGAAGGGTAATAAATTCATGGGTGAGGTCATATTTGAACCCTGATGCTAAAAAGGTCTGGGATCAAAGCGGATCAAACCAGTGTATAAAAAGTCAAACGAGGTCATAGCGAACGTTGTTGTAACGGTCGAGTCTGTATAGTCTCCTCCTCAGACGTTTCCTTCTCCACAGTTTCCCAGACATGTTGGAAAAACACTAACTCATTTGTCTAAAGGTTTAAGTTTTGGAGAGAAGCTGGTCTGGGCTTCTGTAAAATAATAAGACTATTTTCAGCCTTGGGAAGGATTCAGTCCTTTCCATTATCAATCCTGCCAATAGCAACCAGAGTAACATTTGCAGTCTTCCAGCTCCAGACTGTACTTGAGTGATTCACTCCCTCAGGAACAAAAGCTACTGTGTTGTGGGGACTTGTGTGAACATCAGTATTAACCAGAATTGACTGCTGTTCTCCAGATGTTGGTTTGGATTGCAAACGAATTTCACATTTTCTCCAACATCTTAGCCTCACGTCTTTGTTAACAGCACCAATGAATATTAATATAGAATTGGCGTGGATGTTTAAACAAGACAAGATAGGAAGGTATGTAGGAGGAAAGCTAGGAAGGTAAGTGGGTGGGAAGGTAGGAAGGTGGATAAGTAGGTCGGATGGTATGTAGGAGGGGAAGTGAGAAGGTAGTTAGGAATTTATATAGATGGGTAGGAGCGCAACTAGGAAGATAGGTAGGATAGTGGGAAGATGGGTAGGAAGGTAAGTAGATTGATAGGAAGGTAGGAAGGAAAGTGGGTAGATTGGTAGGAAGGTAGGAAGGAGGGTGGGAAGGTTAATACTTTATTAATTCAGAGGGAAATCCAGGCATCCAGCATGTGCCACCCGACTGCATGTTCTCTTTGACGTAGCTTAGTCACCGGCTAGAGCTCGGATATTTATTTATTTTGACTTTGCAAATTGTGTTACTCTTAGAAAATATGAAGAAGCTCAATTATAATACAAGACAATAAAAATGGTTGGTTAATGAGACATTTATTCATGGCTTTACCAAAACAAATTTAAGTTACATGTTTGTTATCAGTGGTGTTTGCACATCTGTTTAACCTCCAATCATTTTGACAGAGCTATCTTTTCCTTACTCGTTTGTGCGTTGCACCAGGATGTTACTGTCCCACAGCCAAACAGATTCTATCCTGACAAAACATCCTCCAGCTCGACTTCAAACGAAAACAAGGGGTTTCTTCGGAATTGCTGTGAAACATGAGTATCACGATGTGGGGAGTGAGTGTCTTTAATTTCTCTGGTCAGTACCAGTAGGATCTTCTGTTTCGCCTGTTCTCCTGAATACCCAGTTTCTCCATGACCTCCTCCTCCAGCGTTTTGAGGGACGGAACAAAAGTCTTTTCTAGAGTGTCTTCAGGACTTGTGTCTTTGGGACCATCTGTGAGGGTAGAGAGGGAAAAACAAGCAGATCACTGAGATTAAAAAAATATGCTCATACGGTCGGAGTTGTTAAAACCATTTTCTGTAACAAGCAAGTGTTCTAAAGCATTTTCTTAAACATAAAACAATTCTAACTTACTGAAGCTGACGTACTTGGAAAAGCCAACAAAATCTAATCTGCAGTGTCAGAATAAAGGAACGTGAGCCAAAACAAAGTCGAAGTAACTGGAATGATGCGTCATTGGAAAAACTAGTTGGAGAGTTGCTCAGCATTGTTAAAGGGTTGTGGTCCTCATGTGTCCTTTAGTTCGGACTATTTTTTTCCATATTAAAATAAAGGCTCAAACTGTATCACTCTGAAGCCTATTCCTGGAATTCAAGTCTTCACATATTGGAAAGAAGTAGAAGGTTTTATGTGCTCACTACACATGGAATAAACAGCATCGGGTTTGGGTCTTAACAGGAAATACTCAAAACACACACACACCTTTCCACTGCTCTGGCACGATGCCGTCTCGTCGCTGCACAACAGGCTTAGGGATGATTCGACCCGTCCTCAGAGACACTCGGACTCTGTCACCCTCCTCCGTGAACTTCCACTCCACTTCAGTTGGCTTCCTGTGGATCGATGTCAGTACGATAAATCAGTCTGTTAAGATACCGACTATCAGGTGCATTTATCCAAATAACACAGGACTGTGGCTCAACATTCAGGAGTCGATGTAGAGAATAAATCAAATATGCATCAACTGTAATAGATAGATAGATAGATAGATAGATAGATAGATAGATAGATAGATAGATAGATAGATAGATAGATAGATAGATAGATAGATAGATAGATAGATAGATAGATAGATAGATAGATAGATAGATAGATAGATAGATAGATAGATAGATAGATAACTTTATTCATCCCCGAAGGGAAATTAAGTCGTCATAGCAGCCAGTATATTTGAATACAATAAAATACAATACAATAGAATAAAATAAAATAAATTGAGGTAGAAAGAATAAAAAACAGAAACACAAGATAAACAGGTCGATAAGGTGCAGTGGCAAGATGATGGTAATAGTACTGATGATATGATGGTAATGTTATTGTTAGACAGTATATAACAATAGTACAGTATATATAGTATATAATATAACATAATATATATTTATATATGATATTAATTATACCAATATAATAGTAGTATACAGTAATAATGGCAGCAACAGTATATATAATAATAGTAATAGTAATATAATAATAATAATTATAAAATGTACACATGTATAAATATGTGTATATAAACTTATATATACAAAGAATATGCAGAGAGTATGATATAATATATGATATATAGTAGAGGTATAAATATAAGTTTTTGACTATACAATAGATAATATAATATACTATGAGTGTAAGAATATGTAGACAGTGTGCAAAAGACAATATTATTGTATAAAATGATCTATAATATCAATATGGTTTATATTAACACATATCACATATGATGTGAAGTAAGTGTATATGGAGCGGAGTAATACAAAGACATTAGAAATACAGATAACATTGAAAGACCAGCCAGTAAAGGGACCCCAACGTGTGTACTGTTCGCTTGTTGCTAAGATCCTGAAATGGGTGCACGTGGCGTACCTGTCGGAGGGGTCAATGAGGGCGACCTGACCCAGCAGGAGGGGAGCCTCGCTGGCAATGTAGTTTCCACGATAATCCCCCGTGCGTCCGAGGAACCTGTGATGCTAGTACACAGAACAATACTTTACAGTTGGTGAAGTCAAAAGGGCCAAAATGGCTTTTTATGGTTCATTCTGTATAGGGCTGCACCCTAAGAAAATTGACCCCAGCCATCTGGCGCCATCTTGTGGAGCTAGAAAATAAATACATAGAGTTTTACAGTGGTCAATTAAATGAATGACCTTTGAAATATGTCTATTAACTTGGTGAAATTAGAAAATTAGCAGCACCCTCTATAGGTTTGTTTATATGTGGGTTTATATACCTATCAGTACTTTGTGTCGAGAGTACAAATACATCAATCAACACCATATTCACTCAGATACACTAAAAAATCGAATCTAACTGTTAGAAAAAGACAGAATTAGTGGTGGTATGAGATATTTAAGTCAATGTCCTATAAGCAAAGTCGGTCTAGTTCTCTCTGAGGGAATCGTTCCATCCTTACTGTGTTCAGTCCTTCCAGAATAACCCAGTTTCTGTGCCTGAAGACCTGGATCACTTTCCCCTGCTTCCCTTGGCCCTTCCCTGCGAGAATCTCCACCTGGGAAACAAAAGCAGATACTTGACTATGAGTTGCATTTTCATCTAACTCTTACTTTAATCAAGCAAGGTTTTAGTGACGTGAAACATGACGTCCTGCAGTCACATCCCCTTGATTCTCCTGGAATAACTGATGCTGTAATAAAATCCAGAGGGTCACACTTTTTCCAGTTTACTACTGTGATGGAAATCTGGAGATACAAGAGGCTGGAAACAACAAAGTTATCGACATGTATTTAATAAGGGGCTTTCTGCAGAAAGGATCAACACAGGGAAACCGCAAAGGGTCTCAGAGAGAAGATGGAGAACAGTCAAAAACACAGATCTTATATAGGAGGGCTGAGGGCTGTCTCTTTAAACCAATCCAGACAGGTTCCATAGGTGGGGGAAGGAGAGGAATCTAAACACAACAGCTGATTCACATGTGTTTCCTAAGGTGATAAGAAGACATACACTCCTTCCTTTGATGGGTAATTAAGTCGCAAAAGGTCTCACTGTCAGTAAAGTCTCTTGAAAAGGCTTCAAACACTTACTGTCCAAATACAAAATACTTTGTCAACCATGCTTAGTTATTTTTCTACTACACTACTTTGCAGGAAGTCAAATGATAAATTCATGCCACTATTTTTAAAGCATCTTAACTTTATTGCTGGTGCCCTAAAAGTTTGCACACTATGTCTGTAGAGGCAGCGTTTTGTGGACAGCTGATCCCAGTGATATGAAAACACTTGGGGGTAGACTTGAATATTCACACATCTTGAATATGATGGTTAACATGTCTTTGTGAGACTTATTTGAACAGACATGGCCCAGAAAGGAAAATGTGATCTGTCATTTAAATGGTCTCCACTCAGAGATCTGATCTGATGACCTAACTTGACTTTTCCCACTCGGGTTGAGTTCCTCACCATGTCCCCTCGGAGCACGGACCAGTCCTCCGGTGCTATCGGCTCCACGAACACCTTCCTCCTCCTCTTGCCCAGGGGATTCAGCCTCTTAGCGGCCGCGGTCCACGGCCTGTTGGTGCCGTACCGGTAGTCCCTAGGCACGATGACCCGGACTGCCATCGACAGCAGCGCGGTCAGCCTCATGGTGATACACGGACCAGACGAACCGAAGCTCCTGGGTTCACAACGGGAAGTCTCCAATCCAGGCTAGGCTAACGTTAGCTTGCGGAGTAGCTAGCTAACATTACCGTTGCGCTGCTGCGGGTAAACAAACACTAACCGTGTCCGGAAACACGTTACACTCCAGTGAGACTGCTACTTGTGTGTTTTTTACTGAACAATGTTGTTATGAATGAAAAATGAGGAACGCAAACTGAACTGACCCTCTGTTGACATCAATGTCACATGCAGCAGCAGCAGAGCAGTGCCGGGAGAACCGGTGTGTGCAGGCAGCGCCACCTACCGCACAGGAGGAGCAGTTGCAAGACAAGATTGAAGTTTGGGCAGGATCAGGATTCAGACTAATGAATACATTATTTATATACATAGCAATGAAAATGAAATAAAAAATACACAAACACGAAATACATTTTAATTATAGAGTGATAACTAAAAGTAAAACATAATTTTATTATTTAATTTGCCTTTATTTAACCAGGTCGGTCCCGTTTAGATACAATGACCTCTTTTCCAAGGGAAGCCTGGCCAAGACAGCAGCATACAAAACATGTCAACAGTCACAAGACACACAGAAATCACATAACACGGATGAAATACATTAAAAAAAAAAAAAAAAAAAAAAGATAAGGCAACAGGACTAAAGCTCCGGATTCACACCAAAACAAGAACAAGTGCGGTATGATAAATATTTTATTTGTGACTAGCTGTTTTTTAAGATTTTTTTGAAGATATTTAACATATTGTATTAACTATGTACTGAACCCAACAAAGCACAGCGTCGCACCTGTGAATTTATATTTATGGATATGGAATTTTGCAATTATAACAATAAGATTTATCCTATAAACATTGGTGTCTTATTGTGTTCCATCTTCAAGGAAACCCCACAACATATTTTTTCCAAAAAAGGGTGAAACTTCGACAATATATTCAGCTTTAAAATCAACCTTCATTGTGCTTTAGCAAATCAGAGTTTTACACCACTAAATAGGCAACGGTCATTTACGTAACCCCGAGTTAAAATAAATCAAATGTTAAACAAGCTACACCAGGAGAGAAAACCTCCAAAGTTATGCAATGTACTAACTGGGTGATCATTTCAAAAGCATAATTGCAGGAAACCCCATTTTAGTTGTGATTATCCGAGTTGTTTTGTAGACATGGGAGATGATTAATCAACAATACACAAGCATGATGATAATTGGTTATAAAAATGACAAACAAGAGGGTTTTTTGTAATCAACTGGTTTATTAAATGGACTGGCAACTACAACAGTAAACTAAAGAGCAGATTAAGATGAATGGCAGCTTCCAAAAGTAACACAGAAAGCTAAACCAAGAATTACACTTTATACCAAATTGTACCCTCGGAATTAACAGCAGATCTGAGTGGGGAAGTGAGAGAGCGTTTCATATTTTGAAACTACTGGTGAGGTGATAGGTGGGTGGCCATCTTAGACACGACAGCAATAAATTGTTTCACTTTTATGAGCTGTCCCTTAAGATTCATAATTTGATCAACTGTGGCCTCTATTGCCGAATACAGACACTGAAGCAATGACTAGGACATCCAAGTAACGTGGTGAAAAGGCCAAGTATTTTATGATTAAAACAACTTGTACCTTCAAATTTACATACAGCGGAAAATAACAACACCACATATTAATCACATATCCAAGTTTGAACAGGTCAAAACAAATGTTTGAATAAAACACAATAACGTCACAACTTTGTTTCACAACCTAAATAATAATAATAAGACCACTGAAGTAAAACAGACCCATGTTCCAGTTCAAAGGGCCAGAAAAGAAAAATTCAAAAACTTCAGATTTACAAATTGTTCACTCTGTAGATCTCAATTGAAATGTTGGTAACAACGTCAACTACGTATTTCAGAGCTGAAAAAGAAACAGATTTTGGTTAAAACCAATTTTTTTGTCCACAATTACATCTCCAGTATCAGGCAATGGCAGCATGAATGTGAGCTAAACAGGAAATCATAAAAAGATGAAACCGAGAGTTGACTTGATGGATGTGAAACAAATTTGCCAGATCATTTCTCCAGAAAAAGTGCTGGCTTAATTTGTTTTCCCCCCTCAAAAATGCCATCACCCCACCTTGAGGTGAAAAGTTTCAAGACGGAGCTCAGACACATCAACATTCAGGAATGTCTTTCTGCCTTGAATCATCCGTTTAAGAAATGTACACAGGGACTGTTTAATCCTTAAATAGTTCTTCTGAAATTGGGTTTACATATTACATAATCAATACACGTTCAAAAGCCCAGCAGGCCACACGTCGGATCCTGTGCAATTAAATCACTTAATTTGGTCACCTGCAATGAAACGAACTATGATGCAACGAAACCTGCTGATTAAAAGCAGCAAACTAGTCAGATTAACGGGGCAGGGAAAATAGAAAATGCTGATTTTATGTCTTATAAGTGAATAAATGATTTAAATGAGGCTGAGAAGCTACATGAAATAAACTTTTAACTAAAGCTGAGAACGTGGGTGAAATGTTGTTATTTTTTCCCCTGTACAATATCCATGTTTTAAAACCATCAAACGGGAACCTTTGTCAAATAAATTTAAATATTTTCACTTTTTTCCCCTCTTGTTGTTATGTAATTTACGATTTTTTCAGTGTTTATTCCCTCTAAAATGAAAAAAAAGTTTGACACCTAGCATTTACTCTTTGTCATGATGTAATTGCACTTAGAAATAAAAAATATATACACACCAAAATCCCATTTATAAATGAGCCTTAAAGTGCTCAGCTCAATTGTTTGAAATCAGATTAGCAAACTTTTTTTGTTTCAGGATATATGATATCCCAAAAATGGTAGATGAGGATTTGCTTTTCTCTCAATACAAACACTTCGGTTGTTTAAAATTTTCCTATGAATTAAACAGCTGAAATCTGGGATCCTGCAGTGAACCATGTTGATGCTTCCACTCCGAGCATCAACGGTTCTTCGTTTTCTTCTGTGACTTGATGTTAAGCACTGTCTGTCACGGGCTGCAGAGAGAAGAGTCCAGGGCCATTAGCATTAATTACAATCTCTAATTGTTTCATTTAAGTATCTTTGACAATCTACAAACAGCTGTATATGTCTTTTTAAATTGTCACAGATTATTTTAGTACGGTCCTTAAATGTCTAAATACTATAAATTTTATAAAAATTAAATAACTACTTGTATTTCACTGAGGAGGATGCATTTACTGATGAAAAACAGGTATTGTTTTAGATTGGGGAACTTTACATTGGAACATCTGCTGATTCAGACATTGATGCATGTTGTGTTGTTTGTAGCCTTAATGTTGCTAAGCTAGCGAGTTTCTATTGTTTTTTAGTTTCCCCCCCTTTCCTGTTAAGTACAAACCTGTAGATCGGCAAAACATAAGAGTTAGTAAAGAGCTAGTCGGTCAACACTCTCACCTTATCTGCGGTTAGCTGACCTCCTGCTGCAGCGTTTTCTTGGGCCTCTGGTTTTGACTCGCTCTGTGAAGCAGGAGCAGTTGCCTTTGCTCCGGCCACATCGTTGAGCTTGGGCTCAGTGTTAGACTTGTTGCTGTCGCCTTCCACTCCTGTATCCTTCGGCCGCTTCGGAGATGCCTACCGGGTGAAGCGTCACAGAGAAGGATCGCTCTGATATGAATAACGAAGCTCGACAACATGACGCTCTGTACTTGAGGCTGGGTACAAACGCCAGGCTCAAAACTAACCTCTGTGGACTCCTCTGCTTTTCGCTTGGTGCTTCCCCTCTCGTTCTTCTCGTCGATGACCAGGGCACCTTCATCCTCATCACTGCTGCCCTCTGCATCTACCTTCTCTGTACTAGCTGTATCCCCTCCTCCTTCTGATGCGTTGTCCTTCTTTGATGACTGAAGGCAGAGATTTTATTATTAGTGAAGGGAAAGACAACTAGACCAACTGGCTGGATTAAGAAGAGTGAAATGTAATTTGGTTTTATAATAGTCATACAAACATGAAGTTTACAGTAGTACTCTGTACAGTTTATTTGTAAACAAAGAGAAGTTCTGATAGTCATCAGTGGCCTTTGGAGCAAATCTTGAGGAGTTACAGTCACTTGTTGATCAGTGCAATGATATAAAACCATTGGAAGGGCTGCATATTGTGTTTTACATGCCTCATCTATCCTTCCTCTCCTAAACATCTACCCACCTCGTAGTCTTCATGCGTGACGGTGGGGTTGTTCTCAATCTCCCAGAGTCCCTCAGCAAAGCCTTTCCTCTTGTTTTGTTTCCCAAACTTCTCCTTACATTCGGTGTAGGGGAACAAATCCTTGGCCCCCAGGAACGCCCTGTAGTGGGGTCAAAAGTTACTCAGTATACTTTTCACTTTGTTTAACATATTAAATTCATTGTGTGATCTACATAAAAATAATAGGTGATGATTCTGGCCAGTTTAAGATATCTTGTCTTTCGTGTATTAAGGAAGATTACGATTGAATATGGTTGATGAAAGATCTATGAGTCAAACTATTTATTTAACAAATAAACAAAAAACAATTAATGGAATTTAATGAAAGAATGAAGATATTTCTGCCATCATTCAGACTTGGAACAAGGTTGACATTAACAAATCCAAATACTCACGTCTCGTGTGTTCCAAAGAAAAACACCTGGAACTTGTTTGAGGGCGACTTCACTGCTCCTTCAGGTAACTCATCAATCTGAAAATCAAGACAACAGCCTCTTAAAAAGGACACGGATTATTCAATAACAAACAAAAGAGTTTGTGTGCCATTTCTGAGGATCAGCAAGAATGGATTATGATTGGAGAATCTAAATTGTTGACCATTCATTTGGGATTTTAATGCTGAGTTATTTTATCTTAACAGCGTCTTTCTGGCAACAGTACGATCTCCTCTAATTCAACCATTTGAGCCCAGTGAGCCGAGGGGTCACTCTGCTTTTCACTTCCTCCTTGCAGTTCACTCTCTGTCGCCACTGCTCTGCAAGCTATTTGTTTGTGTTTTTTTTTAAAAAGACACTAAGGCACAGGAAAACACTTATGATGACCATGCACGGCGTCCGTTGGCCTCTGCTGGTCAGGCCTTTCCCAGATAGGGCCACTGTGTGAGGATAGGTGGGGCAGGGCCTGTGGACTGCAGAGTGAGGCAAGGCTGATAATACTGATTAAAAAAGGGAGGGAAGAGGCACCAACCAACAGACAGTCACTTTATTATTTTAGGTGATAGCACTCATTCATTACTTTGCATTTAGAGGCACTCTTAATGAACCAAAAGTGATTCTTAGGGAATAAGGATATCTAATGCCTTTGTAAAACTTCTGATGTTTCATCTTTCAATACCTGGTTGGCAGAAATGTAGAGTTTGCTGCATATTGGGAGCGTCAGATATTATATTTGTCTTAGCTCTGCAACCTTTGACACAATTTTATTGTTGTCTCATCTGTCAAAATGGGTCTTAAATATATATATATACACACATCAATGAAAGTTTGATCACGTAGATGTGTGAATAATAAAAATATCACTATGGCAATAAGTAGATATTTAAAATCTTCCTTTCCTTCAAAACCAGAGCTGCTTGTTTATGAAATTAAAACAACACTGACTCAAAGTGGAACCCATTGTTTCCCTTTCGATTGCACATGACAGATGTGGTTGGGGACTGCCCAATGTCGTTTGGTTTTTAAATTGTAACTTCGCCTCTATATCCCTGTGGTGCTACTCCCCATCTATTTGGGTTATTAACACATAATTAATGAGACCTTGTTATTATTTAGTATTCATCAAACTCTAACTGAGGCTGCATTCTACTGGAAACTCTGAGTAACTAACTGGGTAAAGTTGATTCTAACAGAAAACACGTTTCACCTATGACGACAAAGGCATGTTTACAAAGTAGCTGCAACACAAGTAGCCATGTGGAGCCTGGGATGAACCCCTTCATTAAAAATAACTCTTTTGGCACTTAGCTAAGTTCCAGTTGTGTGTAAGTACCATGAGTTTGTGAAGGGAAATTACCTTTTATTTAATAGCCTAGCTTAAATGCTCAGTTTGAGGCTAAAATTGACATCAGCCCAACAGGCCCCCGGGAGCCCTAGGTGGCATGTGGAGAGGCAATGTTGGTAGCAGAGAGCAGCTAGCATCAGAGCTAGCATCCAGCTAACAGAGCCGGTTAACGAGGAGTCTGGTTAACACGGAAAGAGACGTGCTAATGTCTGCAGGAGGCTGGCTGGTTCTAGCTGTGTGTGTCTGTCTGGGTGTGTATGTGTGTGTGTGTGTGTGGATGCTGGGCAACGTTAGCTAACACCGCCAAGCTAGGCTAACTCATGGTGGCTAACTGGGTTGAGGCCTCGCAGGTAAACAGGTGAAAATGGTCAGAAACTCTGAAATGAAAACAACATGCTAAAGCTAACATGCTAAAGCTAACATGCTAAAGCTAACAAAACCACCAAATGAACCAGGGGGCTCTTACCCTCGCAGGCCAGTGTGGGTACCCCTTCATTTTAGCGAACACCAGATCTCCAGGTTTGTATTCCTTCTGCCTGTTGGACCTCGGCATGTCTCCGGCTCTGCTAAGTCCCGATGTACGTGTATTTAAAATCACAATGGTGCTTTTAAAATGTGCTAAAGGAGAAGGGTTAGTTCAACAAACGAGCCACAAGCGTCCGTTTGTCAGATCAACCAGCGGCGGGCGGGTCGTGGGTTTTTTCCTGCGGGTCCTGAGGAGTGGGAACCGGGGCCGGCGGCAGCGGGACTCGATCCGAGGCTCGGTTCAACGTCGTCTTCACCGAAACGCTGAATTGATTCGGTTATTCCCGCAAAACCCTCGGACTGTTTGGGTTTGAAATAAAAACCCGCTTCCTCCAGCCGAGCGACACCGCCCCCAGAACCCGATGGAGCTGCACAGCGAGCGCCCCCTGTCGACTTCACAAGGGAAAACAACAAAAAACCACCAGTGAGAAATTCTACCAGAATGAAATTTATTTTGGAGAAATTCAAGATTCAAGATTCAAGATTTTTTATTGTCAAATGAACAGAGATAACATGAAGTAGTCACTGTCAATGAAATGCTTGTGTCACACACTCTCTTTAAGCAATGCTCAGTAATTTCAACCCAAAAAAATAAAATAAAAATAGAAATACAATAAAAATAGAATAAAAATAGAAATAGTATAAAATAGAATAAAAAAGAATAACAATGAAACAGTATATCAATAGAATATCAGTTCATGTGAACTCAAATCAAATCATTACTTTACTCATGTTACACCTTTCATTTAATTCCATTGCAGTTCAAAGTGCTTAACATGCGACTGACAAAATGTTTTAAAATGATTCATAAGTTCAGAGACCACTCGTCTGTAAAGATATATATTTAGATGTATATATTTTATTTTCTATTTTAAATTTTTGATATTCTATTTCATTGTTATTCTATTTTATTCTATTTTTATTCTATTTTATACTATTTCTATTTTTATTTTTTATTTTATTTTTTTGGGTTGAAATTACTGAGCATTGCTTAAAGAGAGTGTGTGACCCAAGCATTTCATTGACAGTGACTACTTCATGTTATCTCTGTTCATTTGACAATAAAAAATCTTGAATCTTGAATCTTGTAATGTTAATAGTGAAGTTTATTTTTATGTAGCACTTTTTTAAATTGCTTTGACAGATTATAAAATAGTAGTGTAGTGCTTTATAAACTAATAAAATGATTTTTAAATGAACTGGCAACCAGTGTGGGGAAATATGTATAACGTGTGCAGTATTCAGATTCAGTTGTCTAGCCTGCTGGTTATGAAAGCATGCAACTTACATTTGACCTTTATTAAGGTCTAATAGGCCTTAATGTGCATGGCTGGATGAACCCACTTGGATGCACCGGGGCAGGAATGAGCTCCTGGGCCCCATTAACTCCCTTTTCCTCCCACTACCTTTAGATTATGTGCAGATTCCGTACTGCAAAAAATATCTGGACTTCTGAGATTAATTTAAATTCATTTTAGAAATTATTATAAATCTGGTTTGTGACCTTGGAGATTTTGCATCCCTGAGAATTTGCCTTAAAGCAGTGTTGCAATATAATAATACTATATAATACTGTATCTGCTTTCAATATATGACAATGTGATGTTTTTTTTAATCGTTTCTGTGTTTGAGGTCCTTGAATAGTGCAATACAAATCCAATGTTATGTTAGTTGATGTTGTTGCACACTCGGTCCGCAGGGGGGCGGTGAAGTTGTCCATCACCTGAAATTAAACAAACGAAGAAGAAAATGCTGCGCGGAAACCTGCGCAGTTGTTGCTTTGATCGTGAACGATGGAGACGAATGTTTTGATGGAGTCTTGGGACTAAGTGGACATATTTGCTGGCGTAACAACAAACTACAGTCTTTGTGTTGTGATGTGTAACTATACCTGCTACATTAGCCGATGTGCAACAACAGCTAAAGACAAATACAATCTCACAAAGCAGGAAGCTAACGATTAGCTCAGATCGTTGACGCGGCGGCCTAGCTAACGTTGTAGCTAACTCTGTGAAGTTGGGACAGTCCTTTTAAATGTTGATCCTCCTCTGAGAGGCCCTGCTTTAATCTGCTGTTACCCACAATACAGCCGCTCCTCCTGGGATTCATTCTCTGCCACCGAGGCTCTATGAAAGAGAAACGTAGCTTGAATCCACCACGTAGAACCAGTGGGAGCCCGAGGGCTTCTTGATCCACATCGAGGGGGAAGTGGTCCTCCGTGTCCACCAGCTCCTGCGGGATTAATCCTCTGTTATAACGTCAGTAAACATGTCTTTAGTCGCGTACGGCAGCAGTGATGACAGTGACTCGGAGGGGACCTCCACTTCTGCAGCCTCGCAGAGCAGAAGCAGCTCAGGAGGGCGATCTCTCCTGTCTGCTTCCAAAAGGTCTGCAGGTAGAAACGATGGACCGATCCGGGAGACCAAGACCAAGCCTTCAGCCCAGGACAGCACGTCAGACGACAGCCTATATCTTCAGCTATCCAGTCTCCCCAAACCCAGGAAGCGAACAGAGGCTGTCAAGATCACCGTGCCACAGATCCTGAAAAAAGATGTGAGAACTGAGATCACGGCAGATTGAAGCTCATGTGGTGTGTAATGAGTTTGTCGTTTATAATCTGTGTGTTCCTTTCTCCCTAGTCTGATTCTGATGATGACGAACCAACAAAGAAGAAAGTACGACCTCAGGTGAGAAGATCTCACTGTGACAGGAAACCTCCAAAAAATGTCATAACCTCTCTATCCCAGACAATACAAGAATATTTCAGCTTTCATCTCTGACCTTTTCTTAATCACATTTGGATTGTGTAAACATGATGTAGTGTTTGTATGTGATCATAAGCAGTGTACAGTTCTCATGCCAGCCTAGATTTAACCCTTCTACCTCCTGATGTTCTTTTCACCTTTTCAACTCTGTTAACAAGGATACAAATACATAAAAGGGAGAAAACCAGTGACACATAAATATTATACAATTCTAACACTCATAGTATATTATATTACCTATTGTATAGTCAATACTTATATTCATACCTCTACTATATATCATATATTATATCATACTCTCTGTATATTCTTTGTATACATAAGTCTATATACACATATTTATACATGTGTACATGTTATAATTACTATTATTATATCACTATTACTATTATTATTATATATACTGTTGCTGCCATTATTACTATATACTGCTTTTATATTGGTATAATTACTATCATATATAAATATATATTATGTTATATTATATACTATATATACTGTACTATTCTTATATACTGTCTAACAATAACATTACCATCATATCATCAGTACTATTACCATCATCCTGCCACTGCACCTTATCTACCTATTTTATTTTATTTTATCTTGTGTTTCTGTTTTTTATTCTTTCTACCTCAATATTTTTTATTTTATTCTATTGTATTGTATTTTATTGTATTCAAATATACCGGCTGCTATGACAACTTAATTTCCCTTCGGGGATGAATAAAGTAATCTATCTATCATCTATCTATCTATTTGCATAGTAAATTGGACAGGGATTCCCTAAATTCACCAGTCCCCTTTCTATCCATATGTTTTCTCCAGCAGAGTGCCGGCAGAGGCCTGTCTTCCCTTCTACCACAGCCCAAAAACGTGAGAGCGAAGGAGATCGCCAGATCCTTGATTCCCTACACGCTCACGAAAAGACAAGAACCCAAAGGACCCAAGCCTGGAATGCCCGCTCGGGGTCTGCTCGGTCCTAGTGCGTCTCCTTCTGCCATCAAAGCAGCAGCAAAGTCGGCTGCACTGCAGGTGGCTAGACAAATAGCCACCGACGACCAAGATGAGGAGGACATAACCCCACAGAACTACTTCTCCCTAAACGAAAGCTCCCCGCCTCTTCCCGCAGTCATCCCAAGCCTAGACCCTGAGCCAGTAGCCCCCGCAGAGCCTCTTCAAATCTCCCCTGCTGATGAGCCTGGTCAGTCTGACGCCCCTCTTGACTTTGGGGGCAGCCAAGAGGGAGCCGGTGCATGGGGGGGTCCAAATCAGCCGCCTCTGACAGGTCCGGGGGCTGTCCCTCAGGTAATATTATATTATGTATTATAAACATATAACCTAGTTCTTCAGAATGGCTTTATACTCCGATTACATGCTGTTCTAATAATACATGCCTATTTGAACTATTGATTTGGATGAGCCACATTGACATACAAAGAAACTGCTTATAAGATCTGAGGGCTGTGATGGAAACCTGCTGAGTCATGCATGATCCACGACACATTCAAAAATACAACTGTTCCTTTCTGTGCATTATAATCCATCATACATATTCAGGCCTTCATGCTGCAGTGTTTATACCAAAGAGACCAGAGAGGACAATCACCACGCCACTGACATCCTAAACCTTTGTTTTTCTTCGGCAGGAATACTATGATGAGTCATATTCCCAAGAACCGAACCCTGCATTGTCAGAGGAGGGTGAAGAGCCTGGACAATCTGCCATGTTTGATGATGAAGCGGTAAGAAATGCACTGCTTTTTGTCTCATAATTGCAAACTTGGTTGGTTGGTTGTCATGCCTGTGTTGTGGGGCTGTGACATCTGTGACTCCTCAATGACTCTTTTTTCTTTCGTTGTCACTTCAGTTCATGCGGCTGCAAGGGAAAAGAAACAGAGGCAAAGAGGAGGTGAAGTTTCTGGAGATCAAGGGAGACGACCAGTTAAGCGGCAACCAGCAGTGGATGACGAAGAGCATGACAGAGGAGAAGCAGAACCGTCAGTCCTTCAGCAAGGTGACCTGATCTCTGTCACTGTGGGAGTTGGCTGCATATTAACCACGTGTAGGCTCAGACCTGACAGGGTTGGAGCATATTCTCTTGATGATGCATTTGCCCTGGTGCAGAGGGCTTGTTTAGTCTTTCATTAATAGACGGACAGGATGTTGGATGCATTTAATACATATAGTTGTTCTCATTTGACTCATGAAATAGCATGTAAGACAAACATTCATGTTTCACTAGCTGGACACATAATTATAAGCAGGAAGACTTTTATATCGTAATTTTGAAATGATAATTGTAATTTCTTCCTCTTTTCCTGCAGAAAAAGGGAGAAGGACCTACAGGACAACAGCGGCGCAAACACCAGATAACATATCTCATTCACCAGGTCAGTAAGACTGAAGCTCAAATGATACGCAACATTTATTTGATGTGGATTTCATCACGTGTTCATGCAGACATTTCACGGTTTTTCTTTAATTCACAGGCGAAGGAGCGTGAGCTGGAGCTGAAGAACAGCTGGGCAGATAACAAGCTAACCCGCCGGCAGACCCAGGCCAAATATGGTTTCTAAATGCCACACTGTGGACTCATGCTGGCATGTGGAAACGCTGGATCCGAAAGTAGAAGTAGTTCCAGATTCCTCAAACAAAGAAAAGGATGTGTTGGGGACGTAAAAATACCGTACTACAGATTTTCCCTCTTGCCCTCAATCCACTTTTTGGTCGACTGATAAGTTGCTATTCCCACAGTGAAACTCCAGTTACAGACTCTCCTTCTGACATGAGTTTATCTTAAATAAACCGCAACTTCACTTATTTTCTAAACCGGCACTATACCTACAAACTGTACAACAGTGCAACAGTGTTTTTAAGGTTATCTTTGGTCAGTGGCAGGTAAATAAGAGAAGATGTGATGTGATTTGGCCGTTACAAATGTTTTATTTTGAATGTTTATGCTTCCTTTTCATTTGATTGTGAACATTAATGTATGATTCCCTCTTTTTGTGATGTCCCAATAGGTTTGGTTTTCTGGCATTAGAAACACAGATACATATTTATACACTGAATCAACAACTTTGTAAAGAAAAATAAAGAAGTTGTAAAACAAACACGTTGGTTGATTTGCGTGAAAAAGGTTTTCATATCCGTTTTTCTTCTTATCTTTATCTGTGAATAACTAAATTGCCAGAAAACCAAACATGCATTTCTGTCTAAGCGCTGATGCAGCTCAAGAAGCACCAACGTTCTTTTTAACATATTTTAGGACATTTATCTCAGTTTTATGTGGCTGAATCCAGCATGCATCTTTCAGGTTCAGTACTTTGCTCAAAACACCCTGTAATTGATCTACAATCCTGAACTGGTGAGTACTGTAACAGTACTTGGACCCCCAAGATCCTGATATTTTATTAAACCTGATTGAGAGGAGGCTTCTACTAGATTTCTTTCTGCTGCTCCAGTTTTAGACAAATCTGGTTTTAAAGTGAATTAGAAATAACTGCATGTGGGATGTCCACAGCCAGTACACCAGAATGTTTTTAATACGCTGAGGGAAAATGCTTTATTAGTTGGAAACTGCTGGAAAAGACCATATTTGTTTACCTTAGACTTTTTGTTATGTGTGTTGTTCCATTAAAATTTGATCAATAAACTTTTCCTTTCCTTGCTCCGTACCTTTGAAGATCAGTGTTTTTTAAATTATTACTAGAATCACAATGATGCAGGCATTACACATGGTTACATTTAAATCATGTTAGACTTTTAATTAGGGCCCCAGCACTGACAGGCACTGACAGACAGTGAGGCCCTATTGAAATTGTAAGGATTATTATTATTATTCAGGCAAATGAATTGGCTTTTTGAGGGCTTTAACATGCTCAAATTCTTACCAAAATTTGCAGAAAATTAGAAAGTGCTGAAAATGTAATTTTTTTGTTTATAATTATTTTATTTTTTTTAGTTTAATTTAATTTTTTTTTAAATTTACCTCCTGCGCAGAAGCGATCTGCACAGGAGGTAAATTTAAATTAGTTTTCAGGTTACAGGCCAGTCTTAAAGCAGCATTGGCATCACCCATTGGCAGTGGGATGATTGGATGAAGATTGGGCCAATGTATTTGTCATATGCAGTGGTGTATAAAGTACTTGAAAGCCATACTTGAGTAAAAGTACAGATATCTGACCTGAAAGTGACTTCGGTAAAAGTAAAAGTCACCCGTCAGAAAATGACTTGAGTAAAAGTCTTTAAGTAGCTCATATTAAATGTACTTAAGTATCAAAAGTATCTGGTGTTGAAATTTAGTATCAAAAGTAAAAGTACAAGTACCAAAATTAAAATTAAATTCTAACAGACAGAGGAGCATTGTGCTGCAGGTCAGGATGACCCAACAGCAAACACACACTGAGCGACACCCGCACTCACTGGTAATTGTTATATGTTCCATTTGGATTTGATACAGCAGCTATGTGCAGGAATGTGAGTGTGAATGGTTGTTTGTCTCCTTGTCGAGCCTGTGATACGCTGGAGACCTGTCCACGGTCTAACATGACTCTGCTGTAAAGATAATTGATAGAAGTTGTATTGTATTGGGCTACATTTTTCATTTTAATAATGATTGCACCAAAGACGACAACAAAGATCGAATGATTTTTTGATGAGCATCTTTATTTACAATCTCAAAACAACTGTCTGTTGGTAACTGTCCAAAATAAAAAAGTTCAACTCAAACTGTACATCGTCACTTGATCAGGGTTTCAATTAAAGACTTTTAAATATAACATAACTAAGTTTAACACCAGTTTCATCCTCAAGTATGTGGCTGGAAACTGTTTATTATCTTTCTGGCTGTATATAGCCTAAAGAAGACTTCTAATGAGAAATATAACTTAAACTAACCTGACCTGCACCTTGATAAGCAGCATGACATTAATATAATCACACTTTGGGAGCAGTTCTACCATAACGAGGTTTGTTCTCTCTGTCAGATTGTTTCCTTTTAAGGCTTTAAAGGACCTGAGGAGGTGCACAAGTCCCCAATTTCACAACAAAACATTATATGAAAGTGATGTGTGGACTCAAATCTGAAAACACAAAGAAGCACCTGTAACTCCAGGCATCTCTGCTCTCAACCCTGCAGAGTTTGGTCTATTTCTTTTTCTTGGCGAACTCCTTCTTGCCTCCTCCTTCTCCTCCAAAGTTGCGCACCCTGTGGATCTTGGTCAGCTGACTCTGGATGGTCTTCATGATGTCCACGTGGTCCGGGATGTGCACGTAGCGGACGTTCCTGCCCGTGACGAACAGGTCCTGCAGCTGTGTGACTTGACCGCGCTGGTCCCGGTACAACACCTCCTCCAGGCGCACGTTCATGTAGGCGTCCACGTTGACCAGGCGTCCCCGCGCCGTGCTCTCGTTCCTCATGTCCACGGTGGTCACCTCGCCCTGGAGACCCTGCAGCAGGACCACCATGCTGTTCTCTGCGATGGCACGCTCACGGATTGAGTTGACGACCTCGATTGGGCCTGAGCGAGGCGGCGTTGAGGATTCAGCTTCCTCCGGCTCCGGCTCCATGAGATGAAGATAACGTCCAGATGTCAGGGAAACCTGTAGGACAACAGGAAGTCAGCTTAGACCATGTGATTCACCTCCAGAGGAAACCAGGAATAATAATGATCATAACAACTAGGGTTGCAAAGGGGGCGGAAAGTTTACGGTAAATTTCTGGAAACTTTCCATGGGAAGTTAAGCTTGGGAATTTTGGGAATTTTGAAAATAATATCAATGATATTACTGGGGAAAAACATATTAGCATGCTGATTGAGGATTGTTCATCTGTTCATCTAGCCTATTTTCATACATTTATCCATCCATTATAAAATATTTTTACAGACGATTCCAATTGTTTGGCTAACTATTTATATCTCTGGCATTGCATTAGCGTTTTTTTACAAACTTTTTTCTCATCTTATTCTACAGAACAATGCCACATGCACCATCTCATGTGTGGAGGCATTTCACCCCATCCAATGTAGAAGGAAAGGCTGTGAACATTTGCAAATACTGTGCAAAGACCTATGTTAAGAATGACACAACGATGCAGAAGCATATAGTCAAGTGCCCAAAGTTTCCTCAGGGCTCAAATCAGCCTATGACACAACAAAATGTTTATATTTATGTCTGTATATGACAAGGTAAATACAGTTAGTATAAATTACCCACAACATTTCCAGTTTATTCCCGTATATTCCCGTTAATTCCCGGTAATTCCCATGGAAAGTTTCCAACTTTGAATATTCCCGGCATTTTGCAACCCTATTCACCTCCAGAGGAAAACCAGGAATAATAATGATCATAACAACAGAAGTTTAGAGCTGATGCAAACTGTATTTTAACATTTTAAACAATTCCAACAATGTAAATACTAACACAGACATCATTTCAATAGTTACTTTGTGTTCATTTTGTATCTGTGATATTATTTCTCTTTTTGCTGATGAGTGAAGGTGTTTTGCTGAATTTCAAATGCAGCAAACACCTAAATAGTTTTTCCTAATATTAAAGAAATAAAAAGTTAACAATACAATTCAGCACTGGTTTGTATTATTAATATTCTTATTAAATAGAGGACACATCTGTGCTATATGTCTAAAACAATCTCTGATGGAAGCTGTTATTAAATAATGATAATAATACAATAAAGCACTGGTTTAAAGTCAGTGGGTCACATGACATGGATGGATGGATGGATGGATGGATGGATGGATGGATGGATGGATGGATGGATGGATGGATGGATGGATGGATGGATGGATGGATGGATGGATGGATGGATGGATGGATGGATGGATGGATGGATGGATGGATGGATGGATGGATGGATGGATGGATGGATGGATGGATTACTTTATTCATCCCCGAAGGGAAATTAAGTCGTCATAGCAGCCGGTATATTTGAATAAAATGAAATACAATACAATAGAATAAAATAAAAAATATTGAGGTAGAAAGAATAAAAACAGAAACACAAGATAAATAGGTAGATAAGGTGCAGTGGCAAGATGATGTTAATAGTACTGATGATATGATGGTAATGTTATTGTTAGACAGTATATAAAAATAGTACAGTATATATAGTATATAATATAACATAATATATATTTATATATGATAGTAATTATACCAATATAATAGCAGTATATAGTAATAATGGCAGCAACACTATATATAATAATAATAGTAATATAATAACAATAATAACATGTACACATGTATAAATAGGTGTATATAGACTTATATACAAAGAATATACAGAAAGTATGATATAATATATGATATATAGTAGAGGTATTAATATAAGTATTTGACTATACAACAGATAATATAATATACTATGAGTGTAAGAATATGTAGACAGTGTGCAAAAGACAATATTATTGTATAAAATTATATATAATATCAATATGGTATGACATGGAAGATATTGAAAAATATGATTTATTAACATTATTAATAATCTTATTAAATAGAGGATCCCTGATGTTGTGGTGTTTTTGGTAGTTTTGCTCTTGTTGAATGTTAAGAATAGATTATGTTTCGCCTTAATAAACTTCACAAGACAATTTGTGATTTGTGAATATTGGTTTTATAAATACATGTTGATTGATTGATTGATTGATTGATTGACTGATTGATTGATTGATTGATTGACTGAAGACACATCTGTCCTACCTGTATAAAGTGTAAACAACATCTGATGGAAGCTGTTAATGACAAACTGCAATCGCCGTTTAAAGTCCTGTGGTCCAGGGGGAATGTGTCTGATGAGACCCCCCCCCCTACTTAAACAGACGGAATCGAACCTGTGGATCTCAGCCTGTGTCTGCTGGAGTTAGCTCCGCTGTTAGCTTCTCTGTTAGCTTCTCTGTTAGCTGTTAGCAGCAGGCTACATGGAGCCAGAGCCACCGGAAGCTAAACATCAGTCTGTTCCGGTCACATGTTTCTGTGAATCGCTTACCTGCGTCACTTAACGCTCGGATTCCTGCGTAAATTCCAGTGTCAGGAGACAAAACTGCGCAAAGTTTTGAGCACGTTGTTATTTCCGCGTTAGCGCCGCCGTCACCGAGGAAACGGCAGCGTGATGACGTCTTGCCCTGCGTCACTTGCAACGCACACAAACAGAAAACAACAGCGCCCTCTGCAGGCTGCTCCAGAAAACAACCAGATACACACAACGAGCAGTTTAATTTGACTATTTCTTTCAATTAAATGATAATTACAACAATACAAACAACAACAATCATTTAAATAAATATAATCTTTTATTTAAGACATTTCTTAGTAAATCAATCTATTCAGTACCACTGTAAATGAGTCTGCCACATATTTATACTTTGAGTTAACTCTGTAAACAAACAATCATAAAAATAAAAATATATGCTTTATGGGAAACGTACAATTATGATAAATGATCAAATATATTAATATGTCTAACAATAAATAAGTCAAAGTGTGTGTTAATCACAGTGTGTCGACTGAAGTAACAAATACATATTTTACAGATTAAACACAAGCTCATAGATCTCAAAATGTGATTGTACCCGAGATGCATCGAGTTGGCATCAGTCATTTAGGCCGTGAAGTCAAAATAATGAATCTCATTCAAACGTCATCAATGACACCAGTGACACCAGTGATTGAGATCAACCAGTGACGGTTCATCTCAGAGGTCGTCCATCATGGCCAGCAGGTCGTCTCCTTTGCTACAGCCAAGGGTCTCAGGCTGATCTGGTTCTGTGAACTGTCCGGCGATGAGAGCCAGCTCAGAAGAAGCCTGTTCGTCCTGAACCCCCGAAAAACAGATATAACTCATCAAATCAGTCATCACACATTGATATCACTGTTTTATATGTTTTATTAGGCTTTTAAAAACGTATCTACAGACAGTAGATAACTAAGATGATTGCAGTGTAATATCACCTTCATCGCTTGAATATTGACGACTCCAAACATGGACTCCTCAGCTCCACTGACATCCCCCCTGTTAACCCAGAATAAGAAACATATTTGTGGGAAATTAAAATCAACTGCATGGAGAATGAGCAAAGACGAAGACTCACGCCTCCTCCTCCTCTTCGTCTGTAGTGAACAGGTTGATCCTGAAGCCGGCCTCCGCTCTGGGCTTGTTCTCAGCCTTCACGCTGCCCATCAGACGAGCCAGCAGGTTCAGCTCCTCCTTGGCCAGCAGGTTGGGAGTGTTGTTTGTCTGCAGCGCGATGTGCAGGACGGTTAGAAGAGACAAGAAAGAAAAGGCTAAACCTAAAAGTGTGCTGGAGATAATGCGGCAATTAAAAGTAAAATAACACACAAGAGGAAATTAATAAATGTTTGCACATCACTACCTGGACAGAAGGAGCCTTGGATGTGTGTGTCTCCTCTGGATGATTCACCGTGTATCTGTGAATCCATTAAACACGTGATGTGGTTCAGTTCATACGTGTGCTGATGCATGTGTTAAAGGATGCACACGCTACATACATGTTCAGGCCCAGTCTGACGACTCTGTCCCCGTGCAGCTGGAAACATCCCTCTCTAATGGAGCTGGTGTAACTTCCTCCACTGGGGAACTCGCCTCTTTGACCTTCTCGTCCTTTGGAGTCGAACGTCCTGCAGAACCAAGAGGATGATGACACTCTGGAATATTGAGATATGTCTTATGATCGCTAAGAGACTAAATACAAGAACTTTTATGATAAAGACACGTCAGCTGGTCAGTGGAGCCTTCACGTCCTCTCCAATAAATCAACTGTGGCCTGTAGGTTGTGCTGGATGCTCCTATTACTGATTCATCCTCGGACACTTGAGTAAAAAAAACTTTATGATATATCCAACACATCAATATTTACATACATGAGAGTCTGACATTGATTATTAGTTTTGTCTGCCCACCTAATTAACCCTGGGACATCTATCCCATGAGGCACCGGACCTGAGGTCGACAGGGCAAAGCGTCCGTTGGGATTCTGGGATTTATTCTTTTGGAAAAGTGACACCTGAGAAGAAAGGATAATAATAAAGTGCAGATTGGGGATAAAATAAATTGTTATATTTTGTATATCACTTGAAATGGGCTGATGAGGTGACGACAGGGGACTCACGCGAACATGCATGTCTTGAAAGAATATGAGCAGAGTTTGTCTGAGAAGCTGGAATTCACCTTCTGATAATGAAGAGTAAACCTGCACTGAGCAGAATGGAAACAGGTTACACAGGGTGCATTCACAATGGCAATTACTTTAACACGTCGCTGTACTTTAAGCAAGAATGTAAATTATTGCACGACTGACTGCTGAGGGCTGAATTCCACTAAGGTGCATAGGTTCAGGATTCTGCTATTTTTCATTCTGGCTGACTGTCACATGTGTCAGGTTGTACTTAAACTTTACACTTTGTCAGTGACACCTGTTGTTGTCCTACAATAACATCTGCTGTGAACAGAAAGGCCCGTCGGCATCTGGAATCCAGACACTATGTCAAGCTGTTTGTACAGACTCTGTAAACTACAAGTACACTGGAGGGAAACGAATGACAGTAGCACCTCAATTATCTTCCTGTGTGTCTCGTCCACTTGGTTCACGACAACAGGAGTGTCTTTCACAAACTCCCTGATGGTGTCTATGTGGTTGTAGGAGATGAGCAGCAAGTCTTTTGGCCGTGGACAGAGGAAGATTTGGTATTTGAACGCCATAACCATCAGCTCGTAAAGCTGCAGGAGGGAATGAAAAAGGACAAAGATATAACATTTTATGCTCTGGTGAAAATGCAGCACTGCAAGCACTTGAACAGTATCTAGAATCAGGAGTGTGTAGAGTCCAGAGCAGCATCCAAATCAGAATTAAGTCATAAAAGTGAGGATTTGAGTCTTGACCTGTCGAATTTAAAGCAAAACCTTAAAATCATATAAAATACAAAAAAACATAACATACACATATTGTGGAAATTTTTAATTATTCCACTGAGAATTGAAAGACTCGTGACAACTTGACTCAAAGCGTGAGACTTAAGGGAAACTTTCACTTGGATTTTGCCTCAGAAAGTCCTAGAACAGCCCTGATCTGTTTTCCAGTACGTACCCTGTCCATGCTGGCGGGGTTCAACCTCATGATGGAGGCGTGTGCTAAGCGAGTCAGCACAGTTTTCAGTGTCCTGTGAGAATACAGCTGCTGAGGTTTGAGAAGTTCATCGATAAAGGCTTTACTAAACAGGGTTCCCACGATGTCATTCAGAACTTCCAACAGGAGAAGGGACATAGAAGGAAAGTGGTTATTCTGGGTCATTATAACTATTGGAGCTTTTATTTTATTGTAAAAGGTAACAACCCAGCTTGTATTTAACTGTGTAATTCCAGGTGCTAACAAAGTGCCAGTTACTGCTGAAGATGGAGCTGTGTTGATCCGGCCTTGTCAAACATCCTTTCCTTAATCTTAAACTTACTTTACCATTCACTTCTTTAAGTTGCTGCTGTTTGGGCAAATTTAATGTTAGAAAATCTGTCTTCTTTCCTCTAAATTGCCCTTTTTTTATTTTCCTTGTTCCCTTATCGTCTTTTTTTCTTACACTTGTACCCTGTATGCATACATCATAATTATAATGTAATATAAAGTTGTACCGAGACCATTTCTACAGCGGCACACCGAGCTGAATAAACAACAATATACTGATGTGTGGTATCTATACCTCTTTTTCTGTCATTTTCTGACCACACTCCTGCAAGAGAAGAAAGAAGAGACATTTTGTGCAATGGAAATTTGAGATGCACATGCTGGGTTTATGAGCTAACATCTGACTGCTACAGCTTGTCAGGGGGAGGGATGAGTGGGAGCGAAACACGTACACATCTACCAAGCCTGTCAGGCCTCTATCTACCTCTACCTTTCTCTGAATTGTCAACAGACGTGTTGGGCGCTCGCAGGCGTTGGTCCAGAATGTAAATCATCTCCCCACCGAGATTAATGAAAACCAGGGGGAGAGTTCTCACTGACATCTTGCAAAGACGGGATTAGCTGCGGGGCAAAAAAACCCGGTGCAGACGTGGGTGTCAGAAGCAGTTGAGCCTCTTGCAGATCAAAAGCACTCTCGCTATTTATCATTATCTGGTTGTTCCTGTTGTGAAATACCACTTGTAACAGAGCTGCACGCGTAAACGTCTTATCTGATCGTGGTTCTGCAGATAACCTCTCGCCCTAAGATGCAACAGGTGGTCAGGAAGAGGATCAGCACAGGCCTTGTATGAGCTTATTGGAGGATAAGGATGGCGTCACAGCACGGATCCACCAACCACAGAGAGGAAAGCTGCACAGTGAGTAGTTAACATGTGGAAAAAGAAAACAAACCCAATTAACCTCTTTTAAAGGGCTGTCATTTTCGTTACCCCACGACAAAATGTTCATTAAAATGCTGAAAAATATGTGGATCCCTGATGGAATTGTGTGCAATCCTAAACATTAGTCCTATTTGTGATTATTAAACATATCACAACAGTCTCTGCATGACTCTAACATGACTGCAGGTATCAGGCAGAAGAGGACGAGCACATTTTATATTTGACCCTTTGTAATTCATCTCAAAGGGGTTTGATGTGATTGGGTTCGGGGCCTGGTCGGGATAAAACAAAATAATAATAAACCAGAAAAGACAGAAAAGGTTAAGTTTTGACAAACAAGTGAAATTACACCACATATCAAAAGAAAGACAGCATCCAATCAGCTTATATATTTATTAAACTTTTGGTCTTATACAGTTGTAGTATCCCTGCCTACACATGTGTCACTACCTCTACCTCTCATTCAAAACTATAGATTAGAGAGAAGAATCATGCAAATGAAAGTCTATCTTACAGCAGCCAGCTCCAAGGGAGACAAGTGTATGTTCGTCTCGGTCATGTTCACAGTTAAAAGCCTCATAGGTGACACAAAAATGTAAACGTGTCTCGGAAAAGACAGCTGGACAAATCATTGCTGGGACATACAGGTTGGACATCAAACGGATTATGGATAATCATCAGTACTTCTGGCTTTTCTTGATGTAAGTTGAACATGATATTGATGATTATGACTCAAAAGAACATAGAAGAATGTCCTTCATCAAATCAATTTTTGAGTTATGGAAACATAGGAAGAAAGTGTCTATTTCATTGTTTCTTTTTTTATATGCGTGTAAGTAACAAATAATTTAAACTTTGTTACAATACCGAAATACTCGAATGATTATGTCTTCTTCCCCCACCAGAATAAACAGCTGTTCAGGCGAAGGAACAGGTTTCAACGATGACCCAGCCATCGATCCAAGACTTTATAACCTGGACTGGATGAAGTCTGTCCCTGATGAGACCCTCATATCTGCTCTCTCCATACCTGGAACCCACGAGAGCTTATCCTTACATGGAGGACCTCTTGCTAAATGTCAAGTTTGGACCTTGGACAAGCAACTCAATTTGGGAGTGCGGTATTTTGATTTGCATGTTGGGATCTGGCTGTCGTCCCAAGAATATCTTTATATCCGGGATAGTCATTGGATGTTTTGGCAAGATGCTGATTTAGACGAAGTACTTAGGACTATTTTCAACTTCTTAAACACCCACAGCAGTGAGAGTGTGCTTGTAAAAGTAACATTACATGGGCTTTTCGAGGGGATAGCCACGAAATTGATGACGGAATTGATCGACAAGAACCGAAATAGGATTTGGACTAAGTCATCGATCCCAAATATGCTACAGGTGAGGGGGAATATTGTTCTTCTCCAGAGTGACATATCCTATCGTGGCATAGAAAACCAGGAGTCAATGTTCTTTGAAAATAAGAAGCTGATCAATGTGGAGGAAAAAATAAGGAATATCAAGTCTCACCTCTGTGATCATCATGTTGTGTTGACTGACAGTGCAGCATCAGCTCTTAGCAGCCCTAAAACGTTGGCTCAAACACTTAACAAGCAGCTTGACAACTTTGTGGTACAACATAAGAAAAGCTCCTCAAACCAAGGTTGCTTGGGAGTCCTGAGCATGAACTACCCGAGTGCTGATCTTATTAAAAACATCATTCAACTCAAACCCTGCAATTGTGTGAAAGGTGCAAAAATAGGAGACGGTGGAAGGAAGATACAAGTGACAACTGCGCCAAAACCCAAACAAGCATCATCAACATCTGAACAAGAACATCCAAAAACTGAGCCAAACAATACACCTGAAGAAGCACCTGCACTGGACACAACAACACCTGTGTTGGAGTTGGAACCAACAGCTGAAGAAGCACCTGCACTAGACACAACAACACCTGTGTTGGAGTTGGAACCAACAGCTGAAGAAGCCCCTGCACTGGACACAACAACACCTGTGTTGGAGTTGGAACCAACAGCTGAAGAAGCTCCTGCACTGGACACAACAACACCTGTGTTGGAGTTGGAACCAACAGCTGAAGAAGCTCCTGCACTGGACACAACAACACCTGGGTCGGAGTTGGAACCAACAGCTGAAGAAGCACCTGCACTAGACACAACAACACCTGTGTCGGAGTTGGAACCAACAGCTGAAGAAACTCCTGCACTGGACACAACAACACCTGTGTTGGAGTTGGAACCAACAGCTGAAGAAGCTCCTGCACTAGACACAACAACACCTGTGTTGGAGCTGGAACCAACAGCTGAAGAAGCACCTGCACTAGACACAACAACACCTGTGTTCGAGCTAGAACCAACAGCTGAAGAAGCTCCTGCACTGGACACAACAACACCTGTGTTGGAGTTGGAACCAACAGCTGAAGAAGCTCCTGCACTGGACACAACAACACCTGTGTTGGAGTTGGAACCAACAGCTGAAGAAGCTCCTGCCCTGGACACAACAACACCTGTGTTGGAGCTAGAACCAACAGCTGAAGAAGCTTCTGCACTGGACACAACAACACCTGTGTTGGAGCTAGAACCAACAGCTGAAGAAGCTCCTGCACTGGACACAACAACACCTGTGTTGGAGTTGGAACCAACAGCTGAAGAAGCACCTGCACTAGACACAACAACAACTGTGTTGGAGTTGGAACCAACAGCTGAAGAAGCTCCTGCACTGGACACAACAACACCTGTGTTGGAGTTGGAACCAACAGCTGAAGAAGCTCCTGCTCTGGACACAACAACACCTGTGTTGGAGTTGGAACCAACAGCTGAAGAAGCTCCTGCACTGGACACAACAACACCTGTGTTGGAGTTGAAACCAACAGCTGAAGAAGCTCCTGCACTGGACACAACAACACCTGTGTTGGAGTTGGAACCAACAGCTGAAGAAGCTCCTGCTCTGGACACAACAACACCTGTGTTGGAGCTGGAACCAACAGCTGAAGAAGCTCCTGCACTGTACACAACAACACCTGTGTTGGAGTTGGAACCAACAGCTGAAGAAGCTCCTGCACTGGACACAACAACACCTGTGTTGGAGTTGGAACCAACAGCTGAAGAAGCTCCTGCACTGGACGCTACAACACCTGTGTTGGAGTTGGAACCAACAGCTGAAGAAGTACCTGCACTAGACACAACAACAACTGTGTTGGAGCTAGAACCAACAGCTGAAGAAGCTCCTGCACTGGACACAACAACACCTGTGTTGGAGTTGGAACCAACAGCTGAAGAAGCTCCTGCACTGGACACAACAACACCTGTGTTGGAGTTGGAACCAACAGCTGAAGAAGCTCCTGCACTGGACACAACAACACCTGTGTTGGAGTTGGAACCAACAGCTGAAGAAGCTCCTGCTCTGGACACAACAACACCTGGGTCGGAGTTGGAACCAACAGCTGAAGAAGGTCCTGCACTGGACACAACAACACCTGTGTTGGAGTTGGAACCAACAGCTGAAGAAACCCCTGCACTGGACACAACAACACCTGGGTCAGAGTTGGAACCAACAGCTGAAGAAACCCCTGCACTGGACACAACCACACCTGGGTCGGAGTTGGAACCAACAGCTGAAGAAACTCCTGCACTGGACACAACAACACCTGGGTCGGAGTTGGAACCAACAGCTGAAGAAGCACCTGCACTAGACACAACAACACCAGTGTTGGAGCTAGAACCAACAGCTGAAGAAGCTCCTGCACTGGACACAACAACACCTGTGTTGGAGTTGGAACCAACAGCTGAAGAAGCTCCTGCACTGGACACAACAACACCTGTGTTGGAGTTGGAACCAACAGCTGAAGAAGCTCCTGGTCTGGACCCAACAACACCTGTGTTGGAGCTAGAACCAACAGCTGAAGAAGCTCCTGCACTAGACACAACAACACCTGTGTTGGAGTTGGAACCAACAGCTGAAGAAGCTCCTGGTCTGGACACAACAACACCTGTGTTGGAGTTGGAACCAACAGCTGAAGAAGCTCCTGGTCTGGACCCAACAACACCTGTGTTGGAGCTAGAACCAACAGCTGAAGAAGCTCCTGCACTAGACACAACAACACCTGTGTTGGAGTTGGAACCAACAGCTGAAGAAGCACCTGCACTAGACACAACAACACCTGTGTTGGAGCTGGAACCAACAGCTGAAGAAGCTCCTGCACTGGACACAACAACACCTGTGTTGGAGTTGGAACCAACAGCTGAAGAAGCTCCTGCTCTGGACACAACAACACCTGGGTCGGAGTTGGAACCAACAGCTGAAGAAGGTCCTGCACTGGACACAACAACACCTGTGTTGGAGTTGGAACCAACAGCTGAAGAAACCCCTGCACTGGACACAACAACACCTGGGTCAGAGTTGGAACCAACAGCTGAAGAAACCCCTGCACTGGACACAACCACACCTGGGTCGGAGTTGGAACCAACAGCTGAAGAAACTCCTGCACTGGACACAACAACACCTGGGTCGGAGTTGGAACCAACAGCTGAAGAAGCACCTGCACTAGACACAACAACACCAGTGTTGGAGCTAGAACCAACAGCTGAAGAAGCTCCTGCACTGGACACAACAACACCTGTGTTGGAGTTGGAACCAACAGCTGAAGAAGCTCCTGGTCTGGACCCAACAACACCTGTGTTGGAGCTAGAACCAACAGCTGAAGAAGCTCCTGCACTAGACACAACAACACCTGTGTTGGAGTTGGAACCAACAGCTGAAGAAGCTCCTGGTCTGGACACAACAACACCTGTGTTGGAGTTGGAACCAACAGCTGAAGAAGCTCCTGGTCTGGACCCAACAACACCTGTGTTGGAGCTAGAACCAACAGCTGAAGAAGCTCCTGCACTAGACACAACAACACCTGTGTTGGAGTTGGAACCAACAGCTGAAGAAGCTCCTACACTGGACACAACAACACATGTGTTGGAGTTGGAACCAACAGCTGAAGAAGCTCCTGCACTGGACACAACAACACCTGTGTTGGAGTTGGAACCAACAGCTGAAGAAGCTCCTGCACTGGACACAACAACACCTGTGTTGGAGTTGGAACCAACAGCTGAAGAAACTCCTGCACTGGACACAACAACACCTGTGTTGGAGTTGGAACCAACAGCTGAAGAAGCTCCTGCAATGGACACAACAACACCTGTGTTGGAGTTGGAACCAACAGCTGAAGAAGCTCCTGCACTGTACACAACAACACCTGTGTTGGAGCTAGAACCAACAGCTGAAGAAGCTCCTGCACTAGACACAACAACACCTGTGTTGGAGTTGGAACCAACAGCTGAAGAACCTCCTGCACTGGACACAACAACACTAGGTGTGGATTTGGAGACACCAGGCGGAGAAGTGCCTGCACCAGACATGACAACGCTTAGGACAGATTTGGAGAAGGAAGCTGAAGTAACACCTGAACCAGACTCAACCACTCTTGGGTCAGATCCAGAAACACCAGCCACGGTAGTACTTCCACACCCCGACTCTGAACCTGAACCAGAATCAACAACATCTCAGCACGTTTCAGAGCCATCACCTGAGTCCCACACAACAAATAAAGAGAAACACTTACATGATCCTGAGTCAGCAGAGCATGATCCACATGTGCCAGAGTCCCATCCAGCTGTTCTTCCTAATCTCCCTTTACCTGAGCAGCGTAAACCAAAACCACAGTGGAGACAGCGTAATTGTCATAGAGGTTAAGAAAGGAATCCTGTGAAATGGTGAAGAATAACTCAATTAAAATCATTATTTAAATTTATTTTGCCATCTAATTTTCTTTTTCTCTTTTTCATATTCACATGATACTATTGATGTCGATAATTTGCGAAAATTAAAACAATACAGACACAAATCTCAGGATTTAAAGTGATTTTCCCTAATTTCATTTTATCTGAATTTCTTATCTCCTTCCATAATTAACTGCATAAGTGGTTGTTTATCATTTATAAAAACGAAATGAAAAGCCTTTATTATTCTGTGAATATTTGTTTGGCCTGTCACAGTGTATTTTTAACGTTATAATTGTGTGTGTCAGGACGAACTGTGCAAACTTAGTACAAGTACAAACGCAACAGAAATGTGGAGTTTTTGCCCTGGGGCCCTCTTGTGGCTCCATACGGCCCTGCTGCTTCAGCTTCAGATACATATAATAATCATTCTTTCCTTTTTTTTAAAAGCTGGGAGGCGTTACTCCTCATCTTTACCGTAATATAACAAAGACGTATAATTACTTATTGTTAAACCTATTTTAGAGGAGTTTTTATGAGAAGAAAACATCAATTATTTGCCTTTAAAGTTATATAAGGCTGTTTTATGACAATACCAGGTTTAAATATATTGAATAATAAACTTTGAATCGTTTGTATTCGTGAGTGGAAGCCAGGTACAACAATGTTGCGGATTTCTTTGTGCCATTCTGCTCATGTGTCCGTGCGTAATGGACACAGCGGTGCCACGGACGCACACTCATGGTGCCAGATTGCGTCTTCGACCGGAATCCCAGCATGTGACCGGCTCACACCTCCTGGTTGGTTCGCCCAATGCTCGGCTGCTGATGTCAACAACAGGGAAAAACCCCAACTTCCTTGTACCGGCTGTTAGAGAAAGAGAGAGAGAGAGAGAGGGAGGGAGGCTTCTCGTCAGTGATCTGCAGAGTCAGTGTTCACATGCAACCCGGAGCGAACGCACACTTTTCAAATCCCCTGTGGGTTTCTTATAGAAAGACGCGTCTGACGCACAGGTACGTTTGTCTCTTTGGTTTTTGTGAAGTTTCAGGTGAGGCGGAAACAGCAGGAGCGACTTTTTACACACGTAACACTCCTGCCCTGTGTTTCCATTGACATGGAGCTGAAGGAGAAACCGTGGAGTTTCACAGTTTGGTTGTTTAGAACCAGGCAGATACTGGCTCCTCCCCGTTGAAAATTTGATTTAAATGTATAAATCATCTTCACTGTATCACAAGGTTCTGTGGATTAAGTTTAATGAGAAATGTTTGGAGTGAAGACAGTGATCACTGACTTTCTCCATCAGTTAGAGGAAGGGAGGGGGTGGTTGCTGCTTTTCTCAGTTTTATGAGACTGTAAAATAGTTTGTCTCCATCTTATTGATCTGAAAGTCGGTCAGGAAAACGATCTGTATGTTTATTGATGATGAGAACATCCAAAAACAAAGCGGCAAAGTAGGTGTAACACTAAAGGAACTCTAGGGCGGCAACCGCTCATCACTATATATTATTATCACTTAGTTTTATGATCTGTTTTGTTTGTCTGTCTATAAAATGTGTGATAATGGTACTGTGTCAATGTTAACCTCAGTTTCCCAGAGTCCAATGTGCTGTCTTCATATTGCTTCAACCATCTGTTCACCCAAAGTTATTAAATTTACAGTTCTAATCATCTAAGAAAAGCAGAATCGAAGTGAGTTTGTAGTATTCCTGCTTAAAAACCCGACTCAAACAATCAAGAAACTATAAGGTATTGAACTTAAATACAATCATAAACTGCTTTATTTAAATATTAGATTCCTTGGCCTCCTACTCTGTAACAGATAAATTCTTCTTTTTGCTGCATGTATTTAACAGCATTTAGAAGAACTTGGAAATATTAAATGACTTTAAGGTAAAATAGTACAAAATTTTTAAACAACACATGAAACCACCCAAGATGAGACTTTAAATACATTTAGCTCATAATGCGGGAGGGAGGTTTCAAGCTACTTTTACTCATGTTAATAATCCACGACAGGTTTAAGTCGACTAATTGGTTCTTTTCTAATAGCTGTAGCTGTAACCACTGGTTATCACATGTCGCTGTCTTTCTGGCTTTTCAGACCTGACCCTGGAACAGTTATCACTTTTAGGGCATGAATGATTTGCTCCGAGGAAGGAGGGATGAACACTAAAGTCGCTGTTTATCCATCTGTGGACCCGTGGAGTAAATTCCCTGCCGCGACCCGTCTGAACCCCATAGACTCTGCCGCTCCTGCATGGATCTTCCCTTCACTCCTCCCTGTGCAGATCTCCACCCGTCCGACCAGTGAGAAAATGCACTCTGCTGAACCCGACCCGTCCCTGGACCCCGAGCAGCCCGAGGCCCAGATGGACTTCTTCCTCAAGCTGGGATACTCCACGGCTCAGGTTCGGTCCGTTCAGCAGAAGTTTGGCCCCAACATAGACACAGATAAGGTTCTGGGCGAGCTGATGAAGATGGGTGTCAGTCAGGAGGCCAAGCAGGTGCCGCTGACCATGATGTCGGTGGTGCTGCCCAGGGAGGACCCCCAGGCCGGGGGTCCCACGCTGCAGCTGCCCGTCACTGTGTCGACTCCTCCGACCCGAGAGGAGAGCAGCGAGGACGAAGACGCCCTGAGACCCATCGTGATCGACGGCAGCAACGTGGCCATGAGGTGAGAAAATAACTAGCTTCATGTGTTTTTTCAGGGGAAATTTACCCCAAATTCACAGGTTTTCACTTGTTTCTTCTTTCTTATATTATTAAAATCATTATATAACTCTGCTTTATCTCAACCAATCAATTAGTTGATCAATTGGCAACTATGCTGGTGATCAAGTTGGCATATGTCACCTTGAGCTGTATTTTGTTATTTTATTGTCCCTTTTGTCAGATGATTTAAATGAGAAAAAACATATAGTTATATTTGAGATTGAAAAATAAATGCTGTCCTGATTTGATTGGACTTTCAGAAACATGAATGCAGATTAATCTATAAATATAAATACTCTTACCCCTTTGTAAGAACTTTCTTTAACTCTGACACTTTGCTCTGTATGTATTGTTTGATCTGATGATATTTTGGTCCCAGTGTGGGATGATACAGGGAGTTTTATAAACTTTTACATAGAATTTTCTTAAAGTGACACTGCCCCCCCCCTCCCATTAGCGTTATCAGCACAATGAACACTCAATTTAGTTAATTTAACCTAATTAAAGCATAATTTTTACTCAAACGTGTAATTAAGCCTCATGTTCTCAGCGGAGACGAAATCAACATTATCTAATAATTGTAATATTTAAAGGATTAGCGACTGCTGAGCTTGTCAAACTAGCGCTTAGAGCTAAATGCAAATGTCAGCATTCTAACATGCAAATCTTTCACTCTTGCATCATATGTTGTGTTGTGCAGTGCATGTTCTAACAGAGCCAATGCTAACAAACCAATGTGGTACTTTTTGAGTGTATCAGATCTTGTGTTGTGTACGTCGTAGCCTATTTAAACAAAATTACGAACGTACAGCCCGATGCGCTACGTCTAATTACGTGCTAATTTCTGCTAACATGCTAATTTAAGCTTTTACTGTATCTTTCAGAGAACTAGAAGGTAAATGTCATTTAAATGTTAAGGTAAAAGAACATTGCCACAGCAGAAGTTTTTCGACAAAGCATCACAGCAGAGGAAGAGCATGATCCATGTCACATGTCGCTGTGGTTTTACAAAACCTAAGACTTTGAGACGAGTCATTATGTGGGATTATCAAATTAATTGCAATTCGTCCTGTGGTCGTACGTGTATGTCCAACGGACCACATTCCAAACTCTCCACCAAATACAGTGCAAATCAATTCAGCACTATTTGCATAATCCTGCCAACAAAAAAAACAACACACATGGACGGCTGGAGGCAGAAGGACCAATTAAAATAAATTTGACTCAAACTAAATGACAAATTATTGCGGTGAACAGGTTCGAGGTTCCCACAGCACTGATCTGGCGGTACCTGTGTGTTCACGATTACACATAATTAATCAACACCAATGACTGTCATTTAACTCGGAGCACAATACACTTCTGTACACACAATTACAGCTGCACCCAGCCGCCGTCGGTTATGTGGTCGGCAGAAAGGGCAGCGTGTTCCCGATGGTTTCTCCTGTGTTGGAGGTTGCCATGGAGAAGCCGGAAGTGCTGTTTTCTGCACCTCTAGCACCGATTCATGACCAGTCATTACTGGAACTCTGTCTGTGTGTGTCTGTGTGTGTCTGTGTGTGTGCGCTCAACCTTTCCCCTCGTTCTTCCTATTGCCCCTGGTGAACGCACACACGTACACACACAGTTGGAAGCTAAATGGTTCAGGAAATGGACGTGAGAACGAGGAAAACATAGCCCAGTCTTTAAACGTGTGTGTGTGTGTGTTAGTGTGTGTAAGTTAGTGTGTGTGTGTGTGTGTGTGCGCAGAGTATGCACACCTCTCTGCCCTTCTGCCTCTCCCAGCCAGGCGCGCCCGTTCAGGCATGTGTTAAACTAGCTGCTCTAGTATGCAAATTAAAAGCACTCACACTGTTGTTTCCTTGAGGAGCTGTAATGCTTGCAAAGAAAAAAAAAACCCATGTCAACCGATACACCAGTCCACCCTGTCAAGCTCCTATAGGCTGACGTCTTCCCCTCGTCCTCTGTCTTTAAATGTGACACATGCAAAAAGCCCTCGAGGCCCCAGAGCACATATCAGTGCTGTGTGTTCACAGTTTAGCGATGTTTAAGTAATTGTATAAGTTAAGTGTACATTGTACTTGGATTCACAGCCGATCCCTGGTGTTACTTTGTGCTGCAGATTGTGATTTGTAGATACTAAGTGGATGATAATTGAACTTTGTAAAGCAAAGCAACCAGTATAGTTTATTTGTGCTATGATGAGTAATGTATTTTCTTTTTTTTACACAATTGTACAAATTGAAAATAATTGTCTCCCATTTTTTGCCTGAAATTCTCTTATAAGCTTCTCAGATTTGAATATATTTCCTTTTCAAACATAGTAAATTTAATACAATCTTTGTGCCTTGAGAACTTGGTGATAGACTTTTATTTTACCCACATGTTATCTATTAAATATTGAATTGATCAATTTAGAAAATAATGATCTCTAATGATTGTAATCAGTGTAAGTAATACATCCTCAGTTGTCATTGACCTGGGACCAGTGCCGGTGCCCTAAGCATAACTCCTTTATGATGACGCCCTGCCATCTAGTCCCCTTGGAAAATTAAAATCTGATGGGATTTTAAATGGACCTCTTCGTACTATTTCAACACGATCCGCGTCTAAAGCTTGTGGCGGCCAAAGAGTACGATCAGTCTCCACATTGTCACCTGCTGATGGACTCTCAATGACAGGACTTGTCATGTAACTTTTTTTTTGAGCAATTAAATATATCTCTTGTTCTGCCTGTTTTGTGATATATATGCCCAAAAGCTGCCTAATATTGCTATACTGAAATAATATCGGCATTATAATTGTAAGCTATTTTATTTAACGTTTTGTTTATTTGACGTTATTGTTGAGGGTTGACTTGTATTTCCTGTTCTTAGCGGGTTGTTGGTAGTGACTCTTATTTTGAACGGGGGTTTTAAAGGAAGTGGGTTCTGTGATGAGTGAAGTTGCAAAGTGAGCGGAGAATAAACTGGTGTGCTGTCCCGAGCGCATGACCTGCTCTCGTGTCCTTTGTCGGCTGAGGCCGGACCTATGATACAACCAAACGCTCGGCTACATAATTATTATAACTATGATGATTTTTCAGTTGCCTATTTTCTGGTGCCCCCTCAGGACTTGGTGCCCTACGCACAGCGCGTAGTTCACGTTATGGGAGCGACGGCGCTGCCTGGGACTCAGTTAGTAAAAGCAGATGTCAAACCTCTTTATGAGCCTGAGGCAAGTCCTGTTCCTAGATCAGTTAGAAATACTTCATCAAGACTTCATGGCCTTAGTTACCGTGACACAATCATGAAGCTCGAACCTGTTGAAGACGCCTGGCCTCTTCCTGTTGTGATCCTGTGTGATCAGGTGCACTGATAAGAGCTGTGATCCTCAAAGACTGAGTATATAAAGCTTCTGTCTGAACTGGACAGCATCTCTTTCCTTCCTAATGGCTTTTGTTTTTCAGCTGTTAAAGTGCAAATGTTTCCTTTTATCTCACTGGTTTCTCCTGGTTTCTATTCTTTCTCAAAGCCATGGGAACAAGGAAGTCTTCTCGTGTCTGGGAATCCAGTTGTCTGTGAACTTCTTCCTGGACCGAGGTCACACCAACGTCACCGTGTTCGTTCCCTTGTGGAGGAAAGAGCAGCCGCGGCCTGATGTTCCCATCACAGGTAACATGAGCTGTCTACCTCCGTCTTTAATCACTCTCCTGCACACAGATCAAATCATTTGTTGTATCAGATGTACTTTTAGAACGGTTAACGCAAAAACGGAAATAAAATTACAGGTTTCAGTCGCTCAAATGTGTTAAATTTATATTTCCTCCCCAGTCTTATGTCCTTATGAGCTAAATATGTTTGGATTTTGAAGTATTTGAACATCAAAACTTGTGTTCTGGGGGTTTTTTAAATACATTTTCACAGTTTTTTCACATTTTATACAAATAAAACAAGGGTGTTTGCAGGAATCCCACTGTAATGCTCTCATATAGACTGCATTCATGTTGGAAATACCCCTGCAGTCTTCCTCTATGGGCTTTTTGGTTTGGATTTTAAAAGGCTGATTCTAAAAGACATGATTTCCTCCGATGCAGCTGCTGATTCTCACACTCAGCTGCATTTCTCCGAACGGGGGAGACCCAATGTAGGTTAATCTTGATCTGTGGCCTATATAGCTTCAACTCGAAAGATGAAAACAGTGTGTGTGTGTGTGTGTGTGTGTGTGGGGGGGAGGTTTCTGACTGTTTGTGAAACTGAAAGATAACCATCAGTTATTTGAACATCCTGATGTGGGCAACATTTGGAAGTCGGCTTCTGACTCTGTGAGAAGAGTGTTTGCTTTATGTAGATGAGCAGTTTCTGATATACAGCGGCAGGATGTATGTTCTGGGCCTTAAGTTAATATGTGCTCAGGGTAAATCTATCTGCTCTGTGAAGCTGACAAGTTGTAATTGAGACTTATTGATTGACGACCACACACTAATCAACTGTTGTTTTATAGCTGGAGATACAGAAACAGACAGAGCAGGTCACCGAGTTCACGTTCTCTGCCTGCTTGTTTTCCATGACTCTAAATCCAACGCGTGTCCTCAATCATCGCCTCATGCATCCTTACGTCTGGTTTTTAACAGATCAGCACATCCTGCTGGACCTGGAGAGGAGGAAGATCCTGGTGTTCACGCCGTCGCGGCGCGTCGCAGGCAAGCGAGTGGTCTGTAACGACGACTGCTTCATCGTGAAGCTGGGCTACGAGTCCGACGGCATCATCGTGTCCAACGACATGTACCGGGACCTTCAGGGGGACAAACCCGAGTGGAAGCGCTTCATCGAGGACAGGCTGCTCATGTACTCCTTCGTTAATAACAAGTACGTCTTCCCTCGCTGCTTCCCGACTGGACCTTGATACAGATAAATGAATAATGAGGAAGAGGGGGAGAGAAGCTGTGAAGTTCTACTTGGAGACTAATGTTTTTAAATTTCCCTCTGATGCAGGTTTATGCCACCTGATGATCCTCTAGGCCGCTATGGACCAACTCTGGAGAACTTCCTGAGAAAGTTTCCTAAGACGCAGAAAAAACTCCTGTGCCCTTATGGTGAGAGCACGTCTCTGATGTGAAACAGATGCTGACTTCTGTTTGATGTTTTCAGCTGCACCAGACTTGTTTCTTTTGTCTGTAAATGATCATCTGCGCTAAACTTTTGGTTTCTCTTTCAGGAAAGAAATGCACTTATGGAATCAAATGTAAATTCCACCATCCTGAGCGAGCCAAACAGTCCAACCGCTTGGTTGCCGATGAGATTCGGGAAAACGCCAAGCTCCCTTCAGCCGCTCAGAAGCAGTCCTCGGCTTGTTCCAGTCCGGTCCCTGGACAGAGCCTGTTGCTGGTGGAGGACATGGCCAGGAAACTGAGTCTGGGACACGAGAGCGTCTCCGTGAAGAAAGATCACAAAAACGAACACGGAGCTCAGGTGAAGACGAGTCACCGCTCCGGCAAGAAGGCGACGTGCAGGAAGGAGAAGAGCAGCTTCCACTCGTCCTCCGACCACGGCTCAGTGCGGGAATCTCCCGAGCCGCTGGACTCTGGTTTAGGATCCATCGACAGTCAGCCCATGGAGGCGCCCTGGATTAATGATTACCAGTACGGGGCGTCGTACAGGAGCATCCAGCACGTCCACAGTGTCCGACAGCAGTGCTGCCCTCCAGCTCCATGCAGCTGCTGCTCACACGGCCCTCCCTCTCGGGGGGGCGCACCAGCTTTCCAGCACCACAGCCACCATCACAGCCTCGGGCCCGTCAGCAGCCACGGCTCTGACACACCCCCGTACGGCCAACCTCATTACCACGGCTACAGTGCGTACCCGGTCAGCGCGCCTGCTGCATACAGTCAGCCGGCGGATTACCAGCACAGCAGAGTCCACCACCACCGGCAGCAGCAGCAGACGTACTGGTCCGATCCATTTGGGGGTCACACTCCGGCGGCCCACCGCCTGCAGGGGGAGCGCTCGCAGTGGGAGCAGCCTCAGGCGACCCAGCCCGGCAGAGAGGAGCGAGAGGTCGTTCGCAAGAAGCTCCTCGCCATCTTCAGCGGCCACCTGGTGGACACGGCCATGGAGATGTTCCCTCAGTCCATGGATCCACAGATGCTCGTCGCCGAGATCCTCCGGCTGCAGAGTCAGAACCGGCCACCGAGATGAGCCGGTGCCGCCTGAACACACGTCTTTCAGTGCAAAGACTTAAACAGCTGCAGAAATTGTGATAAACATGAGTTTCTGTATTTTTGTATTGTGGTATCCACCTTGTTATAAATAGTTTTTTGCAGTATGCAGTTGATACAAATTGTATCTTTAATTAAAATGTACAAAGAAAAGTGGATTTCATGGCAACTTGTTGGGGTTAACAGGGGGTAACACCCTGATACTCACACTCAATGTCCACTTTATTAGGTACACCTGTACAGTCGAGTCCATCCAGTTCAACGCCTGCTCCATCTATGACTTCAATGATAAAAGTACAGTCGAACTTGCTTAGAACCATTGTATTGGTCTATCACAGTGTACCTATTAAACTGGCCACTGAGTGTATTGAGTGGCCTGGATGAGATGAATGTAAAGATGTGTTTGTGTCATATTGGCACCGTTCAACATTTACGCTCTCACAGCCGGTTGGGCAACAATTCAACTTTACCAACCCCTCAGTTAATGTGTTATGGTGAAATAATAAAAATGTCCTGTTACTGTGATGCACAATTATTATTATTAAATATCACAGAAGATGAGATTTAAATCTGCTTTTTTAATGCTTCCTATTCTCTGCTCAGTGTGTGTCTGCCACAGTCTGAACTTGCTGTAGATACTCGAGTGTCGACACGGTGCAGATTTTATAATTTTCTGTGACATAGATCATGAGAATGTAGATGTTTCATAACAGTTTGTCCGTTGCTTGTCAGTTAGACACAGACACACAGTGCCTGTGGGTTATTTATAGTCACAATAATAAGCCACAAATTGACTTAATGGTTATTGAAAATGACAAACATGGATGGCTTTAATTTCAATGACAATGATGAATTTCACGGTTATGAAATAAAGATAATGATAAATAATGACATGTCTCAGTGGGTCCATCCTTCATTTTTGACAATATTCTAGTGTGTGTGTGTGTGTGTGTGTGTGTGTGTGTGTGTGTGTGTGTGTGTGTGTGTGTGTGTGTGTGTGTGTGTGTGTGTGTGTGTGTGTGTGTGTGTGTGTGTGTGTGTGTGTGTGTGTGTGTGTGTGTGTGTGTGTGTCTTGTTTCCACAGGTACATAGTTCCCATCACACCTGGTCAAATCTCTTGCATGCAGTCACACGTGTTCATTCCAGAGGTTTGCTCGGTTAATTAAACCGTCAATTAATCATTTCCTTGTCACTTTAATGTTTTATAAAACGTTTAAAACATGAGTCACAATTACCGCAAGCCAAACTTGACATTTTGTCCATCTATCAAAAATCCAAAACAGGAACTCTTAAGAGAAATATGAAAACCTTTAAAATTCTTCCTTGAAAAATGCCGTAAATTAATAATTCTAAAAGTCACACAATCAGATCAATTGACTAATTAATGCAACTCTAGATTGAACTGTCGAAATAAATTGGTCGACAGTTAAATATAATTATTAACTGTCATTAAGTGTTGTCTGTGTTATAGGATGTCCTAAGTTTGTATAGTTGTGTCAATATTCTCATTAAATGTGTGTTTGTGTTCATATGGTATACAATTTTGTTTTATACTGCAATATAAACATTCTCCACTACAAGTCAAAGTCCTGCCCTGGAAATACAAAGTGGATCATGTGGAGACTGTTAAACATTAAAATCACTTATGGCCCTTACATGTAGCACTTTGTAGTTTGGCTTTTCTGGGAGCAAATTGCATTGATTCTTGCTGGTCAGGGTTTGTACCCTCATGGTTGAATACACTTATTGAAAGTCGCTTTGGATAAAAGCATCAGCTAAATGAAATGTAACGTAAAGTAAAACATCTCTTCTATGCAGACTGGTGGAGCAGGTTAAAATAAACCTTGTGAGCCGCCATGAACTGTCACAACTTGTTCTCCGGCACTGAAACATATTTCTGCAGCAGAACTTAGAGTTCGATGTATCGAAGCTCAACTGTATTTTAGAATCATCCACGCACATCTACACTGGGACAGAGGAGAAGCCGAGTCAGTGCTGGTTGCTCTGATTAAATAAGGTCAAATGAGAGGTTGTGATAACATTAGATAATGATCGGTTCTGTCTGTATCAGGTATCAACATGTGCAGAGGGGATGAAGAGTCGTGGAAAGCTGAGGCAAGCTTTGCAAATTTGATTTAATGGTTTTCATTTCTCTACGTTGGCTTCATGTGTTTTTTTTCCACTGAGCACATGAAACAAACAAAGGAACAAGCAACTGGAAACCTGTGACATTTGCTCCAAAGACTCATTACTCATCCCCAGGAACCGTTTTCTTTCCGTGCTCTTTCCCTCCGTACAGTGCAATCTGATATTGGCCTGAAAAGAAGCACTCGGTATGAAACCACTTTTAAATCCACTTGATCCAGATTTTTATCAAACGTCAGACTCATGAATACAAGTCCTATAAACATGCCTGTTTTTTTTTATCAAGATCCAGGAATTATTCTCGGAGAAATCAATGAAAATGCTGAAAAATGTCCCAGGATGTTCAAGAAAGTGAAAACATTAAAATTCTGGATGTGCGGCCTGATCCAGATCAAAGCAAAAATGTAATTGGTTCTTCTTTGGTCAGACCCGGCCCCTCCTCCAGGTTTCATGGTTTTGCATAAACCTGCAAACACAAAGAGCAACTTAACATTCTTGGCAAAGGTTACAAAAACAAGATATTTAGACAATATGCAAATTAGACATTTGCAAATGACAGGTACACAAGTGGTTGGCCGCCGTGTGTGTGAGTCAAGTTTTGGAACAAGAAAAATTGTTTTCTTATCTCAGCACAATTAGATGAAACAAGAATAGACTACACTTGTTATCAATGGGACAAATAAGCACTTAAAATAAAAATGAAAAAAAGGAAGTATTAATCAAATGTATAGTAAAGCAGGACCATCAACATATACTTTTAACATGCTTAAAATGTATAAATGCATTTTAGTATAATATCAAATATAATTTGGATAAAATAGCTTTTGCTTTTATGGAGGTAAAGATCTATGGACTACGAACATTTATTAAAATATTAATTTGTGCTAAGTACAGTTTTTTAGTATTTGTACTTGACTTCTAACCACTAGATTTCTGAGCCAAATATTGTACTTTTTACTTTTTAAAGTTAAATTTATTGATATGTTTTATGTGTAAAACACATTAACAAGTAACTTCTTAAGCTTTTTATCGGACCTGCTGATTCAGTTTGTCACCACAAGCGACCTATTTCACATTTTAACAAAATCCTAAATAAATTGTAATTCTGCAAAACATCTGATTAAATTAAAGTTTGAATGTGATAATCAAAACCTTACCTTTAATCATTGTAAAGGTGACAAACGCTTATATAACAGAGAAGTTTCCTGAGGACTGAACTCACACACACACACACACACACACACAGAGACTCTTCACCTCACACATGTTTAAAAAGCCATCGTGAAGCATGACTCATTCTGTCTTATATGCAAATACAGAGGCTGGAGTGTGCACGAGGACACACTTAGCATAGGAGTGTTCACAAGTCGAGACTTGGCAACTTGTTCCTACAGATTCACTTAAAGCCAGAGAGAGTGGAACAGGTGGACATTGTGTTCACAGTATCTCCTCCCTTCGTTTAATGATACAACATTTTTTTGTTACGATGAATAGTAAGTATGCAGCAGCAAAGGTCACACTACTGACCTACTTTATATAAACTAGTCATTCAGGATCAAATATTCATCAACATCAACCACTTCTCATTCACTGTTTTAATGCAGCAGTGAGAAAAGCACAAGGTGGAAGTTTCCTGTGTAACTTTCTCATGTAAAAAGAGAATTTAATATGATTCATTTAAGGGCAGGAAAATGTGTAGTTAATCGCACACATGTAAAGTAACACAACTTTCTCAGATAGATGTAAACCAAGAATACACATGTTTTATGATGGCGCTTCCTGCTGGACTGATGCAAAATAGCTTTTGCCTTTAATGCAAAGTTACAGCAAAGAACCTAAATGTAAAGAAGAGTCAAGTCAGTGTTTATTTATTTCAATTATTACAGAATCAAAAATCACAGATTTTTGAGTGTTACAGAAAAAGGTGAAATGGACCTTTTGCTCCTTTAGTAGCGATTAGTTTGGCAACCACTCTAATTAAAATCACTTTATTTGATCCATTCCATTTAATTTAATAGTTTTTATAAAACAAAAGTATTTGCTTCTTTCGATTTATGTATTTGTATTTATCTAATACTTCTTCAGATACAGTAGTCACTAGTACACTAATCACTTCAATTGGATTACCGAGGATTTAGGTTAATTTATTATTATCAATTGTTATTATCAATGTATGGTGCTTCTTTATAATAATTAGTAATAATAATATAATAACAATCTGGTTTTAATATAATAATTAAAAAAATTACTTTTGTGCACTTTGTATATAAACATGATATATTATTAGTATTGTTGTTATTATAATAAGTAGCAGAAGGAGGAGGAGCATAAACTGCGACGGACTACATTACCCAGAAGTCAACTGGGCCTTGCGCAGCCGCAGTCTGACTTCATGACGCCTGTTTAGCTGCGTGTGGCTAATGCTAGCTAACAAGCAGGCTGCAGTGATGTAGTTCACAGAAGAGCCACTTGCACCTGATGACAGCGGCTAACGTTAGCTAGCTCATGCTAACACATGCTAACACAAGCTAACAGTCTTATCCGGGTTTGAGGTCGCTTCACCGGGGGGCTCAGTTCGCCCAGCCCGGCTAGCTAACTCGCTAGCTACACGCTAGCTAACCCGCTGGTGTGTGAGGTTAGCGATGCGCTGCGGTTTGTTTCGGTTAGCTAGCCTATTAGCTTAGCTGCCAGGCGGTGCTGTTGTTGTTGTTGTTTTGTTGGAGCTGATATCAACACACACACGCCACCGTCCCCGGAGTTTGATGTCAGGAGTCCGGCTAAGATGTGGCAAAGTGTCGGGCTCACGCTGCTGGTCATAGTGGCCACACTGGTCTGTGGGCTGCTCTTCATGTTTATCGGTGAGTTTAAACATGACACACAACACACACACACATGACCTTTAACGAGTGTTGTGTGGTGGAGTCAACACGTGTGATTTGCGTGACTTTAAACTGAAACAGCTGCTGTGAATTTAATGAAATACAAACAGTTTTCCAAAAAACAAAAATGTGGAACTGCTCCTTTTCCTGTGGCCTCATGACAGATCGGTGTATTAAGTGTCTTGGACAGGTTTCTATTTATATCGTGTGCCCAGCAGGAGTCAGGAGGTTGCTCCTTCACCATCTCTTTCACTCTTCCTCTTCTTCCTCATCACAAACTAGAAGAAGACATGAGCCAGTTCCAGACTGGGGAGATAATATCATTTGTGGTATTTTTGTTAGTCAGTTGACGTCAGTTCCTGTTTCTTCTTGCAGCTGAAGATGTTTCTTTATGACCTGGTTTTAACGTCCGTCCACAAGTGTTGACACTGTTTTACAAAGATGGACGACAGGACCACTCCCCAAAAAGTGAAGCAAAAACATCTGGATCGCTCCCCGGTGGCTGGCTGCACTTTAGATCTGGACAAAACTAAGTCAAATACATGTTTCTCAAAGTTTGGTTTTAATTAGTTTCTATAAAGATGGGGTGAAACATCATGATTGACAGTTGAGACCTCCATCCCTACTGCGGAGATGGCTGCATTTTAATCCAGGATGTTTTGGTTTTTATTTCTAAATAGATAGATAGATAGATAGATAGATTACTTTATTCATCCCCGAAGGGAAATTAAGTCGTCATAGCAGCCGGTATATTTGAAAACAATAAAATACAATACAAAAGAATAAAATAAAAATATTGTGGTAGAAAGAATAAAAACAGAAACACAAGATAAATAGGTAGATAAGGTGCAGTGGCAAGATGATGGTAATAGTACTGATGATATGATGGTAATGTTATTGTTAGACAGTATATAAAAATAGTACAGTATATATAGTATATAATATAACATAATATATATTTATAAATGATAGTAATTAAACCAATATAATAGCAGTATATAGTAATAATGGCAGCAACATATATATAATAATAATAATAAATATAATAATAATAATAATAACATGAATAAATATGTCTAGACTTATATATACAAAGAATATACAGAGAGTATGAGAGAGTATAAGATGGGATGAACATCATGATTGAAAGTTGAGACCTCCATCCCTACTGCGGATAATTCAAAGGCGTTATTTATCCAGGATGTTTTTGTTTTTATTTCTAAATATCGGGAGAATGTGGAGACACTTAATCTATGACACATCTTTTTAACTCACATTTGGCAAAAACCCCATAATTTGGTGTCGGTGAACACAAATGACGTCAGCGTTTTCACCGCACTGTGCCGTAGGTTTTCTTGGAAATGACGTGAATTTAAAAAACATGTTTTCAGTGTAAAACAAAGAGCACTCTGTAGTTTCCATTCTCTCCCTCCTGTCTGGGTTTGATTCAGGAAATCAGTTCGAGTAAGAACACGGGAGAGATGGAAAACACACAATGCTTTGGGTAACACAACACTTTCAGCTTTTCTCTCCTCTAAAATCTCTCTCTCTCTCTCTCTCTCTCTCTCTCTCTCTCCCTCCCCCCAGGTTGGTATGTAGTCTGGCAGCTCTTCTTATCCAAGTTCAAGTTCCTGCGTGAGCTTGTCGGCGACGCTAGCACCCCGCCGGCCGAAACCCAACCGTCCGAACCCAAGAGCGAGCGCCCGGCGAGCGCCACGGCTCGAAACCGACCCCGGACGTCACGCCAAAGAGTCGCCGCTCCAGAAAGCACTTCGTAGATCCACCCCCGTGACGGGCGCCATGTCTCTGCACCAGAACCCGCTCTCACCCTGATGCTACAGACGCCACCGTGGGATCATCAAAGATCCTCCCCCCCTCCCGCCCGACAACCCTGCACTCTACACTACTCCCCCCCCCGCCCCACCTCACCAGGACACTTTAAACCAACCAGGAAGAACTTCTGGTTTCAAAGGGAAAAGCCATTAATGTACATTGCTGTCCATCTCTGTATGTCCCCTGTTGGTATGTTTGTGTACTGAGCAGTGACACCGGGGGTTCCACTCTGTCCCACTGTCATCCTGGGGTAGAGCCGGCCGGCGTTCACCAGCTCCCACGCTGCTTCCTGCCTCTGGGGGGGGTGAAGCTGCTCCAACACACACACACACACAAAGAGAGATGGATTCATTCTCCTGCGTACATGTTGTAAATCGTGTATTTTTAGCAGATGTTGGCAGAAAAAAACTGTCAACGCTGAGTTCGTCCGCATCATTTCAACGAGAACAAACTGAAGGTTTAAACTGAAATTGTTATATGTACAACTGACAACTTTATTTACAACAGAGAGAGAGCAATGACAGGAATGTTCACACACGCTGTTGTTATGGTGGAAACTGTCTCGTGCAGCAGACGATGCCCAAAGCCGACAAATGACCTGGTTTCGTTTCAGTAAAAATGTGAAATGTGACCTGTTCCTTGCAACTTCTCCTTCGCCCCCTTTTTACACGTTTATACTCGAAGAGTCAGGAGAACGTTTCAAGGAAGAGACAGTCGGTGTTTTAGAAGCTGCTACGATCATAGTTAGCTGACGTCTCGGAGAAGAGAGTCTGAACCCTCCTCCCGCTCCCTGTGCCTCGGCCTGTACCAGTGCCTGTCTCGATTGGCATCCACTGTTTGTCCCCCGGCCTCCAGCAGTCACTTAGTGCTCATTACATGGCGAGTCCAAGCTGACCAGCGCCTGCTCCATATTCCCTCCAGGTACAACGTTACTCTTGCACCTTCTTATCAGCGATGATTATAATTGTTTTTCTTCAGAGGAGCTGTAGCTTCAAATAAAAACCGCCATGAATATACTGAGGCCTGTCCTGTTTTCTTTAATACAAGAGTCATGCAGATAGAGACACAATCATTCTGTGTATACACATGTAAGTTCATTAAAAAAATGAATTATTACAACTGGAATGATGAGTCGATTGACCTTCACCTGAGATTTCCATAAATAATATAGTTTGTAGCTGGTACCGACTGATGACGTGGAACAACAACTTTTTAAACCTAATTTGCTTTAGAAGCCTCTGCTCCCTCACGTCCTTCTACAGTTTGACCACAGGGGGGCAGTATCGCACTAATAGAAAACAACATTCAAACGCACCTGAGCCTGAAGGTGAGTATTTGTGAGAACTAGGGGGGAAGCAACTTATTACCTTTCTCCAAGTAAATGTTCTGTACTTAAATACAGTTTTGAGGTACTTGTACTCTTATAATAATTAATATTTATATATTTCCAATAGGTTTATATTGAGCTGTTTACCCCACTGTCCATTGCCTAAAGACTTTCTCATTTTGTTCCACAGATCTGATTCCAATTAACCATTAGAGATAATAAAAAGTATATTAAATTAGTTTTATGTTGCCCACATGTTTTGATCAGAGTAAAGTTAATGACATGTTTTTTTCAAACAGGGCAGCTGTTTTAATTTTAAGGGGAATTTATAGACAAAAACAGACTCTAAAAGTTACCAAAGTAAAAAACTAAACGATAAAAGAAATAAGCACCGACTCCAGTGAAATCTCTCTCTGCTGTCTGATTTCTAATAGCTGCCATAAATTACTGTTCCAGACCTCGGAGCAGAGAATTAATCTTCTGTGTGTATAATCTATACCGAGTCTGCCGAGCTTTAAAAGACCATTTTATTCTCTGACAAGGCTTAATGCATTTCACCCCCGAGGGTCATTAGCTTATTCCTAAACTGCTCGTACCTAACGCAACGATTGTGGCTGCAAACATGCTGCAGAAATCGGAAAGCTAACGGTACCCCCCCCCCCCCGTTGTAATAAAGACTATGTTTTCTCGAGTTGCAGATTATTCTAAAACGCTTAGTATTCGTGGGGGTAGAGTAAGAGGTTGACTCTTTTTAAAGTTCAACTGATTTGAATTTCACTGCAGCTTGTGGTTTTGAAACCTTTTTCTGGGTCAGTCAGCTCTTTTGAAACTCAAATGAGAATTTCTCTCACGACTGCGACACAACTTTTCCTCTCTCTGCAGCAGTTTGCATTTTGAGCAGCAAAGAACACGGCGAGAATCTGGGGTTTGAAACTTAAAATATATTTTGACGGGGATGATTATATACTTTTTCTGGTCTCATAAAATCTTAAATGCAGGACCTTTAACTTGTAAGTATGTATTTCTAAACATGGAGGAATTATAGAAAATTGACAGTCGGCCTGTCACTCCCAGAACTCAAATATACTGAGACCTTTCTCTTTGTGGACATTTTGTTGATCTTTTCAGTTGTTGTCTAACTATTAGTTGGGATTTTGTGTCTCCTTGTAGTAATTTGTGTTTCTGTTTACCATTTGTGTCTCTTTCTTGTTGATTTTGATTTATTAGAAGTGATTTTGTGTCTCTTTCTAGTGATTTTGTGTCTCTTTTTAGTTGTTTTTGTACCGGTCTGTAAAAACATAGTCAAACAATATGCATTTATTTATGTATTTATTTGAATAACCTCACCTTTTGAATTGAAGTTCATAAAGTTAATGTTCAGGAACTCTCCTGACACTGAATGAATTATGTTTACTACGATGTCAGGATGGCGCGAAATCACCAGAACACCTGACGCGTTAAAGACCGTAACTTCCTGTTATTGTTCTCAGGTGAGTGAGCAGCTTAGACTCACTAAATAAGCAGTAAAACCATTTTAAAATGGTTTAAAATTCAAACGGATTAATTCACTAATAACTTGTGTTAAACGTACAACAGCCGGAAAAGGAATAAGCACTTGTTTTAGCATGCTAACTGGAGCTAGCCTGTGCTAACACACCTAAGTCAGGTGGTTTAGTAGGCCTATCCTATAAGCTAAGCTAAGAAAAGAATAGATAACACTTTATTGATCCCTTGTCGAGGAATTCCACTCATTACAGATTCAGATCTCTTTGTACAGACTCTGTTTCCCAACAGACCCTTCACCCCTTTACCCCTCGACTTCGTGTCTGGTGATCAATTTATTTGTCTCCACTGTGGTATTGCTGCTTCTACCCAATCAAATGTAAATAAGGAATAGATCGGGGTTATTCCGAGTGCAGCAACGGAGACACTTCACTGTGGTATGACTCGAATGTTGAGAATCCACTCGTCCAGAAGCTCCTGCGTCCGTCACTCAGTGGGAACAGATGCAGACAATTAAGAAACCACCCTTACAGTAAACTGCCTTCATGAGGCAAACCTTCGCCTCAAGTTTGATTCATACTGAAGATGCCACCGCTCCCCCCCCCCGATCCGGCTGGCTTCAGCTCTGCCTGCAGCTGGGGCCTTCTCGAGGCCCCACTGAGCTACCAAGCTGTAATTTCAGAGCCTGCAAATACTTTACAGGAAATGATTGTGGTAAGCCAAGGAAATGACATAGACTCGCCAGCTCTCCTCCAACTCTTACTTTATATATGTGTTTATAACGAGAGCCTAGTTTCTGGCTTGTAGGTGAAGAACGTTATCGCTCTGATGACCTTCTCCCGTGTTTGCTCACTCGACAGACAGGTGAACAGCTGAGGTTTTGATTACAGGTGCTTTCACTGCAAATTTCCATCTCAGCAGTCCAGTACCTGTTTGCAGTTTCTCTGCTTGACTAGACAGTATCTCATCGGGCAGCTCGGAGACAAACCTCTCCAGGGGATTGAGCAAAATGCTGCTTGGCTGTGCAGCACCTTGCGTAGTTATGGAATTGTGGTCAACCAAAGACAGTCGTTAATGAGATGTTGGGCACGATGCCCCCGGTGACGGGATACACACCGAAGCTTCTGCAGCTGTTTGGGTCCAGGACTGTGTGTTCTGGCCCTGGTGGATCTATTAAAGCTGCCAGAGTTAAAATAACTCCTTGATTCATCAATCTCTCCCCAGGTCTCCGGCATTTACTTCAGCCAAAAGCAATTCTTCTCACTGGTTTAGAGCCACGAGATGTCCTGACATTATTACTGCCCTGCAAAGGCAGAACAAACTGAGAGTAAGTGTTACGGCAGCTAAAGGTGAAACTAAATGTAATGCCTAAAGCCCTTTGTTGGAACTGAAAAGTCTCTCGTTAATACAATTATTCCAGATTACTTAAGGAGGGAGCGTCCAAATCAAATCATGATTGTGAAGAGCTCTAAACTTCTGTGAATGGTCGCAGTTATATTCATGGTGCCCATATAGGGTTGCAAAGGGGCGGAAAGTTTCCGGTAAATTTCCGGAAACTTTCCGGAAACTTTCCATGGGAAGTTAAGCTCGGGAATTTTGAAAAAAAAATAAATACGCAAATTAAACGCTGAGCAATAAAAACATCATACAAAACTCTATTTTAAAGATGTATCGAATGCATCACACGCTGCACGTTGAATTTCAACCCTCCACTGTGCATTCTTCCATCACATGCACAGATAACTCCCAGCATCCTTCACTCTACAGCAGGGCTATTGAGGCCTGCTGTAGAGTGCAGGACTAGTCAGGTAAGTTTCCATGATATTACTGGTGAAAATGTATTAGCATGCTTATTGAGGATTGTTCATCTGTTCATCTAGCCTATTTCCATTCATTTATCCATCAATTGTAAAATATGTTTACAGACGATTGCAATTGTTTGGCTAACTATTTATATCTCTGGCATTGCATTAGTGTTTTTTTACAAACTTTTTTCTCATCTTATTCTACAGAACAATGAGACATTTCACCCCATCCAATGTAGAAGGAAAGGCTGTGTACATTTGCAAATACTGTGCAAAGACCTATGTTAAGAATGACACAACGATGCAGAAGCATATAGTCAAGTGCCCAAAGTTTCCTCAGGGCTCATATCAACTTATAACAAAACAAAATGTTTATATTTATGTCTGTATATGACAAGGTAAATACAGTTAGTATAAATTACCCACAACATTTCCCGTTTATTCCCGTATATTCCCGTATATTCCCGTTAATTCCCGTTAATTCCCATGGAAAGTTTCCAACTTTGAATATTCCCGGAATTTTGCAACCCTATGCCCATAGGATGTAGTGCTACTAGCATGGAAAAGTTGAACTTATCCAGTTTCATAGTCTCCTGAGGATGAATCCCAATCCCTGCCTTTTCTCTATGGAGGTTTAAAGTCTTTTTTCTTATCGAGTGAAACGAGTCAACGCGATCATTCAATCCAACAATCATCAGGTTGCTATGAAGCTGCTCCTCCCACCAGTCAAAGTTTATGACCGAGTCCCTGCAGAGCTAATGAGATTCTTCAGCTGTGAGACGACAGCTCTGTTACCTGACTGTCTGTTTGCAAGTGAGCCTGAAAACTTTCAATGCCTTTTATTCTCTTTTAAAGTGCACTGCTGCTGCTGCTGCTGCTGCTTCCTGCCTTTGTCGGCCAGATTAACAGAGACGGACCTTTAAGGTGGATCTGACGTCTCCTGATTTACCGTCTGTCTTCTTTTTTTAAAGAAGTCTTTCCACTGCAAATTCCTTTCGTACTTATCTCCCCGGAGAGCCCTGGGAGGAATGCAGTGAATAATAAAAACACTTAGATTGCTTGTAAGTGCCAGCCTGTGTGAGCTTGTAGGATGTTTAATGAGATTTTCTGATTGGGAGCTGAAAGGGGGGGGGAGGAAGTAGTCATGGGCTTCTCTTCCTCACGCAGGCCCATCTCTCTATCCACAGAGCCGCCTCTCCACAGGGTCACACTATATTTCACTCAGATTAAAGTGAGAGAGAGAGGGAGAGAGGGAGAGGATGAGGAGAAAACACAAAGGTTGTTTGTTTCCCTGTTGCAGAGGACGAGCAGTCGTTCTGGACATTTTATCAATTCCCTCCACTTGGAAGCAGAGAGAATGTGCTGCAGCTGATAGTGTCGCTCGGAAAGACACGTTTCTCACGGTCCAGAGAACATGTATAGCGGCGTGTCGTCCTTTGCTTGCCCCTCATTATTCTCCGTGTGTCATATCTAATGTTCTGCAACAAAGTGAGGAATTATTTGGCACGGCCTCCGTATTCCAGCCGCTTCATGTGAAATCCTTTCAGCTTCGTCTTTCAGCTCCTTTCACGACTAGAGGGAACAAGTGACTGATCAGATCTGACTTGAATCAGAAATATCCTGTAGGGGTCCACGGGGGAGGGGATTGGGTTTGACAAGATTTTGGATTAAAACCAGTGACAGTGATATTTCATTATCTATAAATGTAGCTCTTTACTATTATTACCTCTGCCAAAGAGGTTATGTTTTCACCCCGTGTGTTTTTTGTTTGGTTTGTCTGTTTGTAAACCAGGTTACACAAAAACTACTCAACAGATTACATCGAATTTGGTGGAATGATGAGACACAAGCTAAAAAAAGAATCCATTAAAGCGGCAGAACCAGGAATATTTTTGAATAAATTTGTTAATCTTGAGTTTTCTGGCCTTTTTCACAAATTTCTCAGGGAATAATAATATGTCAATCTTGTTTAGGAGACTGAAATTTGTCGAAGCTTGATTGAATTTAAGAGAACTGTTTGGTCCTTGGTAGATGTTTGTGCTCTACTCAGTCACTCTAGTAATTATCTTTCTTTTGTCTGATGCATTCAATAATAACACTTGATATAATAAGTGTACTCATACGTGAGTCATTTGGAATCACATCTCTGCTCCTTCAGTAATCGGCCTGTGTGCCTTTGTTAAACTGTGGGTTTAAGGTTTATGACGTTTTACCAGATGTTTTAAAAGCAGCAGGGAAAATACCTCATTACACAGAACTGACAATTACTGTTTCCTGGGAGAGGCGGCGGAAGTTGGATCAAACAGATTGTTAAAACCGGGGTCAAGTGCACATGAGGGCACAAGTGTATAATTTCATTTTGTTGATAGTGACACTGATTTCATTGTTTGTCATCGCACTGACCAGTAAATCCCAGATTAATCTGTTTTTGCCAGACTAACTCTAATGTTCTTTTTTTAGTTATTTTTCCATCTTTTACAATTGAAGGTTCTTATGGAACAGCTCGTTGCAACAGCAAAAATAACGCTGTTGGTTTAAATGTTAATGATGAAGTGGATTAACATGAAAATGTATTGTGATTTTTAACCATAAAATAAATGTAACTCCAATAAATCGGATATATCACTGGCAGATATGAGTAAATAAAATATCTCCCTAAAATAAAACAACAATAATAACCACTTTCTTTATACTTATTAAACTACTCGGCTCTTTTTCCTCTCACTATAACAAACGAGTTATGCCAGAAATGAAAAGACAGTCACATGGTTAAGAACAATCTTTTACTTTGTGTAAATCTCCACACACACACATCGACATTAAACATGATTTTACAAGGAGATCTTTACTGTCACACTCAGCAGTAACACACATCCACGACGTTTTACAGGTGAAAACAAAAAACAACAACAGGACATCTCATAAGGTGCTTCTTAATACGCAACTGGGAATGTTATGAAAAATGTCCACATATCCTACAGAGACACCAACACTGCATCTACATATATAATATAAAACAATCTACACAAAAATAGAGCAAATATGTACAGAACAGACTATTTACAACATCCAAACAAGCTGAAGATGAAGAGCATATATACATATATATGTACGTTTATATATATATATATATATATATGCATGCTGTAAATATATATATTTATGGTAGATTAATGTCCACATGGAGACTGTTTTGAAATGTACAGGAGCAACATGGTTTAAAATCATGAATGAGCCATTTGCAGCAACTGTTCTTTAAACTGCTGCGAGTGGTGTGAGAGGTCGGTGACCCTGTCCACCATCTCCTGGATGGCGAGCGTGTTGGGGTAGTTCAAGGCGGCCGTTTTGGTCGCGGTCACCACCGTCTTTAACAAGTCACAGAGCACGTTGCTGGAGTTCATCACCCTGTTGGCCACCTCGGGGGCGGAGGCCTGTCGGGACAGCGTGTCCCCGATGAAGACCAGTTTGTGGGCGCTGAGGATGACGAACTTGCTGTGCGCCACGAAGATGCGGGGGGGCTGCCCGGCGCTGACGCAGCCGAAGAAGGCGTCGACGGCGCTGAGCAGCGTGACGAAGTGCTGCTCGCACTGATCCGAGTAGAAGCCGAGCAGCTGGCCGTCGCGGGCGCACATGTGGGCGGAGGGGGACAGGGTGGAGGGGGAGGAGTCTGGGGCGGGCGCCACTGGGGGGGAGGGAACAGGCAAGTGCTGGTGGGGCGTCCACTGGGTGATGTCGTTCTCCACGGGCTTGATGGCTTCCTGCTCCAGCTTCTTGAACTGATTGATCTGTGAAGGGCGACAGGACTCAGATTATTTCCCTGCCGGCATGAATCACATCTCTGGTTCATCACGGGAACAGTCAGATGAGGACGAGCTCCGAGAAGCTGAGATCAAAACTCAGAATCAGTAACTCTCTCTCTGATCATCAACTCATGATTTTTTCAAAAGCATATTCGCCGGTTCCAAAAATAACTCAAACAGAGAAATCTCTCGCCCTGAACTCGCCCCGAGACTCGAGCTCGCGGCTTCATCAGCGTAACAACGTCTGTGACGGAGAAAACAAACAGAAAGTCTCACTTGTTCTGGTCCCAGCTGCACTTGACTCTGTTTGATGATGTTTTCTTTCTCCAGCAGCTCTTTCTGCTGACGCTCAAAGTCCTCTTTGCCCTGCGGAGGAAAACCAAGAAGTGTGAGGAGCTCACTCCTGTCGACCAGGTTTGACTTTTAACTCGTGAAACGCGAGTCAGAAACACACGTCTGTGCTTTGATATCATCGGGAAAATAATCCACAAAGCAATGAGCTTAGAAACCCTAATGAACTTAAGCTGGTTTGCACAAAATACTTAACTGAAAACAAATCAACAAACTTAGGAAAACAGAAAGAAGTACAGAAGCTTATTGCTGCCACGACATAAATAGAAAATTGGATCAATATCACTTTATAACCTAAAAGATTATTGTCTTTTTCTGGTGCAGCACTAATAGGCTTCTGTGGAAAATAATGTACATAAAGTGATCACAAAAATATGACAATTTATCCCAATATGAGTATACTTTAAAATGTCTAACTTCCACGCTTAACATGTATCAACAGAGGGGTTTTAACTTGATGTGTTCATGCAGCATTTACCTGCAGGTGCACGTAGTCGTAGTCCTCCATCCAGCTCTTCACACACTTCTCACTGTTGTTCATGTTGTCTTTGTCCTGGCTGGAGGGAACCGGGAAGGGCTTGGTCTTCTCCCCATAGTTGTCGTTATCGGTGGAGGGAGAGGTGAGCGGGTGGAGCGGGTTCTCGTCAGGCGTGCTCCCGTTAGAGAAGGACCCGTCCGCGTGCGACGGCCTGAACAGCAGCTCGGCGTTGCTGCCGATGGTGGAGGCCAGCGGCTTGGCGTCGTCGGGCACGGCCCTGGAGACCATGACGAAGCGGTCCAGGTCGTCGCTCTTGTTGTGGTGCTTCCCGGAGGAGGCCAGCACGTTCAGGGCCCAGCTGCAGTTCTCCAGGACCTGGTAGATCTGCAGGAGGATCTGCTGAGAGTCCTCCAGGCGCACCAGCTGCCGCCTCAGCTTGCTGTGCAGGCTGGAGTCCGACAGGGCCGTGGCGTTGGCCGCGGCCCCCCGACCGAACACGATGAAGTCCCCCAGAGCCGCCCGGATCCGGTCCAGCACCGTGCGCACGTCGTTAGCGTGCCGCTCCATGAAGGGAAACGTCCTCCAGTGAGGGGAAGCTGCCATTGAGTGCAACGCCCAGACCGACGCCTCCACGGCCTGCTGCAGGCGGTACAACCTCTGCACCCCCGTGTCCACGTCCAGCAGGAGGCGTCCCTCGGAGCCGGAGCCCGTGGAGGACGAGGACGTGGACATGCTGCTGCGGGTGCTGCCCGTGCTGGAGAAGGACAGACGGTTCACTCCGTCCGTCACGTCTCCGACTGCTCGGACCTCCTGAGCCGGCATGTCGTAGATGCCCTTGCTGCCGTCTCTGTCGGAGGGGGGGGTCTTGTGCTGGGACGCCATCTTGCCCCGGGGGATGTCGTAGATGTCCTGAGACCCGGCTCCTGACAGAAGGGCGGGCGGAGGCACGTCGTAGATGCCCTCGTTGCCGTTGGCATTCTGGTGTTGGTGGTGGGCGGCAGGCTCCACGTTGGGGGGGAAGTCGTAGTGGGACTGTGGGCTGTGCGCTGGCTTGGTGAGGGCGGGGGGGGGGACGTCGTAGATGCCCTCCTGCTTGAGTTTGAGAGGCTGAGGGAAGTCGTAGTTTCCCTCCTGGAGGGCAGGGTTGGTCCTGCAGGGAGGAACCGAGTAGACCTGAGGAGGAAGAGGAGGAGATTCATTTATTTTAGATCAATTTCTGATATCTAACAGTGTGTGAAGTTTGGTTGGGCTGTTATTGAGATATGTTTTTGTTTTTTTTACAATATGTTTATTAGGTTTTTTCAGATAATTAAGTACAAACAGACAAGTACTAGGAGTAAGTGAGAAATTATGTCAAAATGAAAGGAAAAGACAAAGAAAGAAAAAAAGGGTCATTTGAAATAAAATAAAATAAAGGCATAGAAACAGAACAAAAAACTAAAAAAACAAACAAACAAAACTAACAAACAAACAGGGCGTACAGCTCAAGACAATGAAATGTATTGATGCATCACTAGCATACAAAGTACATCAAAAAAAAGAGGGGAGTGGCCTATTGTGAGTCTGTTCTAAATCTCCATCGAATTGAGCAAGGTGGTCTAAGAACGGCTGCCAGATCTTGTAGAATTGTTTAAGATTGTTTGAAAGTTTTAGCTACCCTTCGCTAACGTTAGCCTATAGAAGCTTCCAGTTCTTCCTAGCTTGGGCTAAACCAGCGAATCCCTGTTGTCCTGAATCAGAGTGTAAAGGGAAATTTGGCTGTTTTCCTTCTTTTTAAAAGCATCACAACTCTCGATTTAAAGACCTGAAACCTGAACCGCGGGATGCGTATTAAAGCTGTGAATATAGAAGAAGCAAAAGACTGTTGTGACGGGCCGACGTTCAACAATTGAGCGAGGTGGTCTGAGAACGGCTGCCAGATCTTGTAGAATTGTTTAAGATTGTTTGTCAAACTGTATCGGATTTTCTCCATCTGTAATAGAGAGGTAAGTTCTGATAGCCACGTCTTGAAGAGTGGCACTGTTTCTGACTTCCGCAGTATTAGAATCAGTCTCTTTGCAATTAACAGTCCATACATGACGTTGTGCTGTACTGAGATACTTCGATGTGATTATTGAGATATGGGATCCACTACTCAGCCTTTCTAGTTTCTCTGAATGATCTGATACGAATGCATTGACTCTTTCATTCAGCCTCTGTTCTTTTGGGCTGCAGTCTCTTGTTTTGAAGGAGCCACTTTTGTCCTTTACGTCAGGGGTTTTCAACTGGGGGTCCGCGGCTCCCTGGTGGTCCGCGACAGCATTGCAGGGGGTCCGCAAAATTTGCTTTGATATTTCAACACATTTCCAGATTACTCTTGAATATCGTGAAAAATATCTAAAATAAGACAAATATGTCTAAAATAATATAAAGGTGCTGGTGATCATGAGGTTTAACTTAAGTAGGCCTCAATTGTTTGTGTGATATTGTATGATTATCATTTGTGACATATTCTGCATTACTTTGTCATCTTCCCTCTTCAGTTGTAGCCCCAGTTTATGTTGATTGTTAGTGATCACCGTAACTTTAACGTTCTCTCAACATGTCAGCTACATGTCTGTACATTCAAGTCATGAACGTTATATATTGATGTACATATGGTTCTGAGATGCAGTACAACTACAAACTGCATTTTAATTTTGTTTTCAATTCTTAAGCACTGAAAATCAACCTTTGATTTGTTTGAGGTTTTTAAGTAGATATATCTAGATTTGTTTGAGGTTTTTAACTAAAACCAACATGGAAAACCAAATGTTAAAACTTCCTTAGGCACGTGCGCGCGTAGGCACATCAGTGGGCCGCGGATTACTTTCTAGTCAGAATGGTGGTCCCTGGGACAAAACCAGTTGAAAACCCCTGCTTTACGTGACAGAACAGAACAGTCGACTGTGACCTGGTTACTGTGCAAATACAGTGGATGTGGGTTCTAACTGGATACTGTGTGTACAGCATTACTGCAGTCAGAGCGTGAGGGAGTCAAACAGCTTCTGGCTCCTGCAGACACAACGTTTGAAACCCTTTAGTTTCTGCATTTGATTCCTTTCTCTAACGCAGCAGCACCAGAGTAAAACAACTATTAATCCTCCCACGGGCTTGACAGAGCAAAGTGTGTGTGTGTATGTATGCGTGCAGGACACAAAGCATTCTGGGAAGCGCACCGAGGTGAATAAAATGGTGGCCAGTAAGTGATTTCCATCAGCCTTGAAACGCTCTTAGCAGCTAGACGGGCTCGCCCCAAAACTGTAATTAGGAACGACGCAAATAACAGGTCCCGGCATATTTCAGGTTATTACAAACAAACTGGTGGCGCTCTGCCTGGTCGGCTCTGGAAGTCTGGTGAAATCTTAGAGGGTCTGGAAAGAGAAGAGTTATGGCCTTGACTTTTTATCCACGGTTGGAGATTTCAGACAGAACCATACTAATGGAATTTTGGTTAAACTCCACTGGCAGGCAGAGCTCTCATTCGCTGCAGCCACAAGAATGTCCTTCAATGAGACATTTGATGTATGATTCATTTATGGCAGACAATTAAGAGAAACACTAGGAACTGTATCAATAAACGTAGAATAACTATTTTCCCCGGACATAAGCGTCTCTGCTACTTCCTGAATTCATTTTAATTTGACTGAAACAAACGATGGGTACCCTCAGTGTTGTGGGAGATGGCCTGGCTGCTGAAAGGTTCTCTCTATTTTATTTTTTATTTTTTTTATTCTTTCTACCTCAATATTTTTAATTTTATTCTATTGTATTGTATTTTGTTGTATTCAAATATACCGGCTGCTATGACAACTTAATTTCCCTTCGGGGATGAATAAAGTACTCTATCTATCTATCTATCTATCTATCTTACCCCTTGTGAAGAGGAAGGTATGTCGTAAACGCCTTGTGCCCTGTGGTCGAGCAGAGAGGGGGGGACGTCGTAGACCCCCTGGTTCCTGGCAGCGGCTTGCTGACCGGCGAACATCTGACCAGGAGGAATATCGTACACCTGAAACATGAGAGGGGAAATGAGATAAACACCAGAGTTCAAATGATACCTGAGGACTAATGTGTTCTTTTAGAATATGAGCTAATTTGAACAGTCCAAAAATTCTTCTGATTTCTTTGTTGGGAAAAACCAGTCGAGAACAAAGCTATGTTATCACCTGTGATGTTGACGTGTTAGCAAAAATAAAACAGCTGCTTAATATGATGGTTTAAATACAGTACAGACAGTACAGGTCCCACTGGTGAACTGTAGGTGCTGTGGAACAGGAGACACCTACCCCCTGGGGTCTCATGGGTGGGACGTCATAGAGGTCCTGCTGGTTGTGTTGGCCGGGGCTATAAGTGTAGGACTGTCCCACTCGGGTCGGGGTCACCACCTGTCCAATCACAGCAGGGGGGAGGGACAAACAATCAGTGCTGCGGCTTGAATAACGACACCTGGAAGAACAGCAGTGCTCCATATTTTATGTAAAATATGAAACCTTAACAGCAAGAGAAGGAAAGTTTTAGCTACCCTTAGCTAGCGTTAGCCTATAGAAACTTCCAGTTCTTCCTAGCTTGGGCTAAACCAGCAAATCCCTGTTGTCCTGAATCAGAGTTTTTTATGTAAAAAGGGAAATTTGGCTGTTTTCCTTCTTTTTTAAAAGCATCACAACTCTCGATTTAAAGACCTGAAACCTGAACCGCGGGATGCGTATTAAAGCTGTGACTATAGAAGAAGCAAAAGACTGTTGTGACGGGCCGACTTTCAACAAAGTGCTCCGCCGGAGAAAAGACAGATGTAGACTTCAGTTCCACTAATGAAAATGGAATTAAAATATATAAAATGAATGTGGTTAAGCAGTCAAATAATCAAAAGTCAAACTTTAGCAGCACTTTCTGGAATAGAAGAAATTGAAACCCTTTGCGTTTTAGCTCAGGCTGACTTCATCTGAATGGAAGCTGGTTTTATGATTAGAACCGTGTTGGAGTTTTATCATAGCACTGGCTGGATTGTGAGGTTTTTCATACTCCTGGTGAAGTAATCATCATCGCTACAGATGACCACCTCTATTAAAAACCCAGGCATTTGGTGCTGCAGGATTTAACACACCTTTAAAATATTTAACACTGTGGTACAGAGCAGCTTCGACATAATGGTGTGATTATTACCCGGGAAAAACAAACATAATTCACACCACTGGCTTCACCTCCACTCCGCCTGCGATATTAACCCCTGTTAATATTTCATCACATTTTCCCTCCTTGTCCCGTCGGTGATAATCTGTCACCCCCCCCACCCCCCCCCCTTTCCCTGTCGTCTTGTAACCCCCTAACAGTGGAGCTGCAGACCTCCTTGCTGTGTCAGACAGACAGAGGAATGCTGGGAATGTCCTTCCCTCAGCACCACTATCGCCACTATGGAACCAGCAGGGTTCATTAACGGGGCTCGAAAATAGGAACCATACGCATGGCTTCCTGGCAAAGGGTGGTGGTGGGGGCAGGGGGGGGGGGGGTGGGGGTCTCGAGGGAGGTTTAAGACTTTAGTCCCAGTCTCCAGGCGCGAGCAGCACAGTTAATATCCTCATAGCATCTCTCGCACTGCGGACACATTTATCGGAGCGTGAGCAGCAGGAGCTGAAACCTCGGCCAACTCGGAATGGGATTAATGTTTCTGGGGAAGAAGACGAGGAATTGGTTTGTAAAAGAGATTTATGAAAAAGAGAAAAAACAAAACAGAGGAGGTGGAGGAGGAGGAGGCGGAGGGGGAAGTGAGAGGGAACGGAAAATGAGAGTACGTCGCCTAGTATGGAAAGGAATGCCATTCATCTGAGCCGGAGTCTGACTAACAGTAGTGCATATGGTTCTCGTAAGTCTAATCGGAACAAGGCCGTGGTGATTTAAGGTGTTCATTGTTGGCATTCCTGTCTGTGCATACATCATCCCAAACAGGGCCTGTGGGGTCAGAGCTGAAACCGACACCGAGGGCTTTAAACACCACGAGCCGAGCGCCCAAATAAACCAACACAGGAATAAATAGCCTCGTTGCTTTCCTCTCTTCTCACGCAGACCCCTCTCCTACACCTCAGGGTGTAGAACCTTCAAACGGGTTTTCATCCACTTTATAGTGGAAACCATTGTGTTGTCATTTGATCGATGGACTGTATATGAAGATGGACGACACCTTCTTACTTTCTCCCACTATCTAGAAATAAAAACAAATTATCCCATTTTACCCAATTGGAGTTTGTCTTGGCAGCAGCAATTGAATTTTAAAATAGTTGTTTAGAGAATCGAATAACTAATTAAAACCAAATCTACAGGAACAACTAGCACTTGGAAATATATCTGTGTGATAAAGACTATATAAATAGCAATAACAATCATTTAGGGTTAGGGTTTGACTTTTTAGATTGGTCCATGTCCAATCCACTAACACAGAAGAGGCAGAATCTATGACCTATACTGCAGCCAGCCACCAGGGGTCGATCAGGACACCTTGGCTTCACTCTTGTGGAGCAGTCATGTTGTCTATCTTTATATACAGTCTATGTTTATCACATTTGTGTAGTGTATAGTACAAAAAAAGGAGGAATTAATTAATTGTATACTATAATATTAGTAATTTGTGGTTTTACAAGTATGAAAATGTCAGTTCAATTCATTCAATTTGAGTATTATTGGATTTGTGGCTCCTATAATTACTGTCCTGCTTTTATCTACATATTTTAGAGCCTTTAAAAGTGCCTTAATTAGCGTGTTGTTACCACAGTGTGGGTGTAAACAACAGCTGCAGCTGAATTCTTGACTTTTACACATTTAGTTTTAATTGTTTGCAAATGTTGAATCCCCCCCCGAGCCCGTAACCAGACACAGCCGATACGGAACTCGCCTTTCACTAAGTGACAACAAAGTGCTGCCTGGTAAAAGGTCACCTCGGCCCGGCTGCTGTCCCTGCGGGTCCAGCCTCTGTGCTGATGATAAGACGGCGTCTGGACTCTGCTGCCACACGCACACGGCGGCGAGGTGTCCGTCACAGACCTCGTGACCTTCTCCACAGGTGCAGGGCATCGCTCCGAGCGGCTCCTCTCGCCGTCAGCAGGCTCCAGATGCACACTGCTCATTTATTTCCCATCTCCGCGCTCTGTTTGCCCAGCAGGCTTGTTGCTCAGAGGCCGCTCGGGCGCTGCTATAATTGCTGCTGGGTAAATATTTACCTCCTCCGATGGGGTTGGCGTTTGCACGGCGGCGATGGCAGTCTTTAAAGCGAGCGATGACATCATGAGGAGCTGGGGGCGACTGAGTAAACATTTGTCCCTGCTCAGGTGATAGGCTCTTAAGATTCCTTCACGGGGGAGGCAGAGCAAAGACTGAAGAGGGATCAGGTTTGAACCGGCGCCCCGAGGAGCCTGATAGAATCCTCGTTAGCGCTGCTACACGCCACGATGAGTGACTCATGGCTCGCTCAGCAACACGGTGTTTACTTAGCATCCTGGCGGGCTCGGGTTTTGGCAGGTCCGACTTTTCAGCTTCACTTCAGAGTAATTTGAGAGGTGTCGTCATAATGTCAACAACTACCTCATGGGTTTGTTGTGTTTGTATTGATGGGCAGCTCGACTGTGGGTCCGGGAGATGAATCTGTCCACAGAATCATATTATGACTGATCTGGTGATGTTATTGTGGCTGTACAAATATTATTGTGGGCAAATTGTAATTGAAATCTAAGACACAAGATGGATTTTCCCACATATGAGGACATGTTGTGTTTCTGTTTTGTTTTTCCTTTTTCCTTTTTACACAAATGGCTAAATAACAGCAACAACTCTCTGTATCTTACAGTAAGTTTCAATAGCACCAAAACCTGCATCCTCCAAAGTTATAAAGTAATAAACACCTCCCTAACACAGCTAAATAGAAACTGGACTTTGTAACTTCCATGGAAGGAGGATTTATAGCTGCTACTACGTCAGTGTTATCTTGATGTACCTAATAAACTGACAACTAAAATACAACTATTTTAAATTGACTAATTATGATTTTAAGGAAAGTGCCATATGGCTGCTTGTTTATCTTCTCAAAAGTTAACATTTTTAGTTTTATTCATGTGACTGAATCTAAAAAGCTGCATGAAAACAACAACTTGGACTCTGGGAAATTGTGATAGGACTTTGTTTTCTAAAAGTTTACCACACACACAAACAATTATTTAAATTAATGATGAAAATAATCACCGGCTGCAGTTCTGAACGAAAGTGGAACACAGTTAATTGCTCTGAACATCAATTTGCATTCGTTATAGAACATCTGCATATTGTGATGTGCGCCATAGATGACAAGCCAAAGGAGAAAACCTCAATAAATAAGTCGAGAAACATGCAGCAACAAACACTGATTCTTTCACCGGATGGATGGTTTGAAAAAGGGAAAATTATGTGAATCATATGTTTTGGCCCTTTGCAGTCAACACATCATAACTAAAGACCAGTGGGAGGTTATAGTTTCTCCACAGGCGTCATCGAAACAACACATGAGGGAATATCTCTTGTAAAGACAGTGTTTAATTCCTCCGGTCGAGTCTCACAGACGCGGAGGATCTAAGTCAATTGAAAGCTGTAAATAAAGACTCCATAAAGTGTTTCTTCTTTATTATTAAATTTACAAAAACACTTTGCCTAACCCTTGCACGGCTCATTCCTACATGATTTCCAGTGGGTGTATAATGACACCTGCGTGCACGATTTCAAAAGAAATCATCATTTCACACCTGTTCATTGGTTACACACACAAACACAAACACACACACACACACGCACACACACTTCCCCCCCGTGCTAATGACCTGTTGACACAAATCAACAAGCGTAACCAGGCTTTTCACCAGAGATCGGGTTATAAGAGGTGGTGACAGTGACGCTGCCGGCGATGTAGCGAATGCTCTCTATAGAATTTCATCCGTGCGTCTCCTCTTTCGCACCTCCTCATCACCGCTCCTCTACTCACGCACCTTATCTCTACGCCTCCTCCTCCTTTTACCTTTCGCTCCGTCAGCACGGCACCATCGATTCGTATTCTAACGAGAGGTCAACCAAGGACACGGAGAAAAATTAAATCTGGACCACCAGCTGCCAGAATCTAACCTCCAGTCAATCATATGTGAGGTTACAGTGATATTTTGCACCCCTTAAATGTAGGGTGTGTGTTTCTGAACTGTAATAACCTGCTTTTTCTCCTGCTTTGCTGAATCACAGCACAAAAGATGTCTCTCGTAGTGTTGGGGGGGGCTTGTTCCCTCTCCTGCTCGGAGCTGCAGCAGCTTATTAAAGTGGCAAACTAATTAATGCGAGTAATTAAGTCTGGAGTCCTGCGAGGCCTTCAGCCGTCTCCGTAACACGTCCAAGTGGCTAAACCCAAACAGACAGCGGGCCTAATGAGGAGCGTTGAAAGAGAACACACTGATTCGAGCAGTAATAAGGATCATCGCTTATTCTCTCAGATCAAAGCATCCCTCCGACTTTGGCAGCGTGATTATCTGAGGAGGAGACGTAATGTTAAAAGATGCGTTTGACATTTTGGCAAAAATAACAATGTCATGATATAATCCTCTAAGAGAAAAGACGGAGGATAATGTGGAACGGGAAATGGGTTGAATGACCCTTCAGCATAACTCTTGACAGGGATTAAGACTGAGATTCTACAGTAGCTCTGTGAGTCAGGGGCGCTTTGAGCTAAATGCTAACACTAGCATGGAAACATGATTTCCTATGTACACCCATAGACTGTATATAAAGATTGAAAAAGCTTCTCTAGTCTATGTATTCAAGATCTTTACTTGCGATGTTATCATACCAACATTTGCTGAATGGAAAGTCATTTGTTCGTGTGGTGGAGACTTGCATTCTTCCCTGTTTTTTGTCTTCCGTACTATGAAACTGAATCTCCTCGGGTTTTAAGCAGCTTCTCTCCTCCTTGAACTTTTATTTTATCATAATCTCTGCTTCAATTTTTCATTTCAAGGGGGGGGGGAAAGTCCCCTCAGTATGCTCACCACGGAGAGAAGACCGCTCTAGGTGCAGCTGATTTATGACCTTGCCCTCTTGGTCAAATATCACGGGCCAGTGATTCATCACAACTGCGACAATGGAGCGCAGACAAGCATCTGAAGGAGCCGGCCTGCTCCAGGAAGAAATAAGTCACTTATCTGGTGCTGAGATCACTGTGTGCATGATTAGGCAGAGAAAATATGGCAGAGGCAAACAAACAAGCCATTCATTACACAAAACCTGGCTTCTCTCAGCCCGGAGCTTTATCAAGGTGGGATGGCACACCCTCGCAGCCCATAAACAGTTATCAGAACACTTCCTGGAGTTGCGTTGGAGCGTATTAATCCTTTTGTTGCACCCTTTACCTCTTAATGGCACCAATGAGCAGATTGGATCTGTGGGTATGACACAGTGAACAGAGGAAATGCCCATACATGGAGCAGACCTCCCCGAGAGCAGGAAGTGAGGAATGAAAAGGCCGTGTGGTGGGAGTAGATAAGACGCTCGGCAGAGATCTTTTGAACTCTGAACCCGGGCCCGGTTTTGAACGTGGTGACCTCAGGAGGGGGGGGCACAGAGGAAACGGGAACACTGAGGAGACTCTGGCGGGGGGGGGGGGGGGAAACAGACACGCCTTTCAGAGCAGCCGAAGAAAGAGGGAATGAAGTGCAGCAACGGGAGATAGAGAAAGAGCGGAATGCTTAAAGATGGTAACGAGGGCTTCCACCGGCCCCCTTCAATGTGAGGAGACTCATTGTCTGCTTGGGGGGGGGGGGGTTCCAGGCATCTGCCCCACATGGTCCCAGCTCCCAGGTCTTAAAGGGAGTGTGGGGGTCGGGTAGGGGGGGGGGTGCAGCTGTGTGTGTGGCTCCCAGGAGGGTCACACAAGGACAAGGCCACGGCATCAAAGCAAGCAGCCACAGAGGAGGAGAGCTCCAGACCTCAGTGTGCCTTTATAGACCAGAACCCCCCCCGACCACATGAAGGGAGAAGAACCGGTCGCCAACCTGGTTCTGCACTGCAGAGCTGGCCTGAGAGCCCGAGGATGCATTCTGCAGGATCCGTGCAGCACACAGGAGAGCGAGCATGCGTGCGTGATGGACACACAGGAAATTAAATCTTTTAAAAGTCATTTTAGATTATCATTAGACGCATCAGACGCCACAATCATTTGGAAAGCCTGTGTACGTGTGCGTTTGTGTGTGTGCATGAACACTTGTACGTGACGAAGAAAGTGGGTCGATAGATTTGCACACAGCGTGAGTCAAAGCTCCCGGCCAATCATCAATACGGTTTCCAAGAGGAGCAGTAGTAAACAAGTTTGGTGTTTACAGGAGCAAAGGTTAGGGTTTGGATTTCACGTCAACAACATTTCTTTCTCTATAAATACCACCGACACAGGATACTGTGACTCTGAGGGGAGGGAGCTGCTGGTTCATTCAGGTATTACTATTAATAATATCCTCAACTGAGCAACAGGCGTCCGGATGATTCAGCCTTGTCAAGTCTGGTTTTGTCTGGAATTTTGGTCAGATAAAAGGGCAATTAATTCCCATTTACCACGACTCAAAAGTGGCTTGATTTATTAAAATTGTGCAATTCGTAGTTGTCAAAAGATGGAAGAGATTTGCGTATGTTGTGTTTTAGAAAGGAGAGGTGTTGAAATACTAAAATTAGCCATTCGTTAAGATGAATTTTTATGAGACAGACAATGCCTTGAGGGAAGTAAGACATGATTAATGTCCACTAGCAACAATATTTCTCCTCATCTCGTTCTTTTGCAGTTTTACTACAGATACTGCTGTTGGGCTTTTAAATCTCCGACCACAGAGACTGATGGTGCCTCGGTCCAACACTCAGACGTCACCGGGAAACAAGCCGAGCCTTGTCTGGCCTCCTACGTGCACACTCGCAGACGTGAAGTGTAACACACAGTGAAAACCTTTCTATTTAATAGACAGGAACAAATGCTGCAAATGGCAGCACTTTGATAACCACAGATTGGAGGGAAACTAAACCGTCCAAGACTTCATTTAATCTCCTCAATAACATGATTACAGCTCAAAACCGAGTCTCGTTAGAGGAACATTTCATTTTCCGTGTTATCACCAAAGTCCCTTTTAATACCATTTCTCAGTTAAGCCTCGAGGCCTGTTAGTGGAAAAGAGAGGTGTTGGTTGACAGGTCTGCCGTGTGCACATGTGCATATGTGGGCGAGTGTTCAGGTTGATTGACAAGCCCCCCCCCCCCCCCTCTCAGCCCCTGGCTCTGACTGCCTTTATCACACTTACGCCGCGCAGCGAACCAAACAAAGTCCTCTAAGCTCCCGGCGCCCGCTGCCTGTTTACCTACGACTGCTCACCTTGGCTCATTCCTGTGATGACTGGAGCTGATTTGTCTAAAAAAAACACCCTCGGGGTATCAAAACCTCATCCAGCATATAATTACTCTGCGTCTCCTGGAGGGATGATCTGGCCGAGGTGCAGGAACTAGTTAAACAGTCGAGTGAGCAGGAAAAATTCCCCCTTTTGTGTCAGCACACACCTGGCGATGGCCATTTAATGAAGGATCCCTCCTCTCGCTCTTGTTTAAATGGTGAATTCAAAGGAGGACATTTGCTGAAAATAACAATAACTGGATTAATAGGGAACAGTAAAGACCACAGTCTAGAAATGTGGTATTTATAGTAGCTAGTTAAAGCTGTTAACTAAGATCCAGTCACTTATCTTTGCTTAAGTTGCCTTGTGTCTGTTATCTTCAGCTAAAATTATAGTGAGCGTCAGTAGCCATTACGATCCAGTTGCTTATAGTTGCTGAAGCTAATATTTGACACCTTAAGCAGTTAACTAGTGTTCAATGTACAATATTGATGCAGATACTTCCTCTGCATGTGAATCACATGGGAAATGAGCCTCGCTAGAAATCTGGTCATCCTTCTTCGGAATTACAGGCTTTATTCATAGTCTGACATATCTGCTGATCTAGCGTGACTATAGCCAATAAAACAACAAACATATTGGACACACTGCACAAAGCAACACTGCAAATGACCAACCCGAGTGCAATGGGTTACTCAGTGACCATGTACAGCATTTTAAAAACAGAAAAAAAACTATATTCAGGCAGCTGGGCTCCACCAAAATCCAGAAAACAGCTCTGTGCTGTTTGCTTTTCCACGAGTTGTTCCCACATTCGCTGCCCTTCTGTGGCTTAGACTGGCTGTGCTACACACAATGTGCCAATATACAAGTAATATGGGAGCCCTGCACAAAAACACTACCCTGCTCTGTGGTGAAGGCCAGGCCGGGCACACCCTGTTCTCCTTTCACATCGCAGACCCACAATCTGTCCGGCCTTTCTACTTTCTGTGTGTGTGTGTGCAATCACACTGACGAGAGCCGCGGCAGACTGCAGGACGACAGGTCAAAGTGTAAATGTGTATCTGCCGTGTCCTATCACATGTAATACCCGTACTCACTGGAGCAGGACACACCCATCAGAGTGGATGGTATGTTTGAATATCCTCTCTGATCCTCAAGAACCTTTTCCAGAGGTCAGGGAATGATCCAGGATCAGTTTTCTGTCTTTCTGTAAACCCACTCCATTCCCTTTCTTTTCTTTATCGCTGTAGAATACTAATTGTATGTAGATCATTGATAAACTGGTACTTGGACGCTTCTGCTAGAACATTTACACTTTTTAAATGTCTTTCCTTCTCCTGTAAGATGCTCATATTGAATTAGATTGCATACTGAATGCCTCCTATTCATGGGGAAGTCAATTATTCTGTTTCTCACCTTGCTGTTGTCAGCAGCTAGCGGATTCCTCGGTGGGACCTGGTAGACGTCCTGTCCAGGAGGAACCTGGTAGATGCCCTGCTGGCTCTGCTGTTGTGGACTCTGGAGGGATGGGGGCACCTGGTAGATCCCCTGAGATCCAGAGCCGGCCTTCTGCTGATAGCCCTGAGGAGACTGGGCAGTGGCAGAAGCGGCGCCCGATGGCGACTGAGCGCCGAACATCGGTCCGATCAGCAGCTTCAGGCGGTTGCCAGGGGCGATGCCTTGGCGGCCGTGCAGGGAGCAAAGCCACCAGCCCTCCAGGCCTCCGGTGTTCTGCTCGATGACGGTCAGGATGTCCCCTTTGCGGAAGGCCAGCTCCTCGGGGGACTCCGGCACATTGTCGTACAACGCTTTGGCCATTAGGTTCTGCAGGAAGAGACAGAAGATGCTGTTAGGTACGTTGTTTTGTAAGTGAAGAAGCAAGTCGTAACAACAACTTTGACCCTTTGTCATATACTGTTTGTTAGGTTTGAGTAAAACTTGTTCAATTGACATCCGAGCTAGGCTTGGAGTATCTCCCTGTTTCCAGTCTTCCGATCTATCCTACACTAAGCTAACTGGCTGCTAACTGCATCTTTATATTTGCTCTACAACCTTGAAAGTGGTATCAATATTATCCAGTCCTCTACAATAAAGGGACATCATGTTCCTTCCGAGAACGAGAGTCTAACGCCCCCTACCCACACCTCTGTGGCAGGTTTGGTGATCGACACGCTGGTGAACTTGTTCCTGCTCTTCTAATCACCATGCAGGATTGCCATTAGCCTGCAGCGCCACACCAGATGTCTCTCGAACCGAATCTAAACTCGATGGGATTTTCTCAGCCCCGTGCTCCAGGGCAGATTTATCTAAAGGGGGCAGTGATGGCTGAGGGATAATGGCTGAAAACCACAGATTTAGGAGATAGGAAAAGCCCCAGAGTGTGCCACTTCTGTGTCTGAGAGAAGCATTTAAGGCTAATTGCCTCGGTAAATGCTTCAGTCTCTTTCCTTTAGCCTTCATTCATCCAGGGAAGGAGTTAACTGAGCATGAATACTCCTTTTCAGCAGCTTGGTACTCACACAACTTTAACTTCTGGGAGCTACCTGGCACATCAGCACTCCAATACTTTCAGCAATCTGCTCTTTATAAATACAATTGGGGATTAAGCACCTTGCTCAAAGGCATGGGCTGCCAGGAAGGACTGTTGTTGAATTCTCTCCACTTTTCTTGACCACATCTTAACTTCTGTTTCCCCTTCTTGTCTTTGTTCCTTGCAGCACTTATTTTTTGCAGCACCCAGGAACACTGAGTCAGAGACTAACGACCGACTCTCGCTGCTTCTGGTTTTGCAATAAAACTACTAAAATATCCCATAATAGAAGACAGAGGGACTGTGGGGTTCAATTTCCTAAATCTCTCCCATCTGTTGTTATTCATTTATTTCTAATTTTGGAAACCTTGAAGAAGAAATGTTCGAGCAAGCTTTCAGCACCTTATCTTAATATATTTTCATATTTATATAATTTAAAAAATATGTAGTTATTTTACATTTGACAGCTTAACTTCAATATGAATAATTACTTTACTTATGATTATTATTACTTGTGGTTTTTCTCTTGTATTTGCAAACATTCCTGACCCTTTCCTATCTTAATTCAGGTCAGCTTTTCCAATTACCACTGAATATTTCTCCTGACTGTCAGTAAAAGGAATTTATGATATGGTGTCACTCATCTTCTAGCTTCTCCCTTATTCTAGATAAACTTTTAAACAGACAGCGGGATTTAAGCTTCACTGCTGCTCGCTTTAAATCCTCATACGCTGTTATCTCTCAGCGTAGAGAGCCGGATTAAACTCACTCGTATCCGATGAAAGGAGCTGAAGGAAACACACTACACAGACATTTGGATCAGAAGGAAATATTTTCTGCAGACTGAGGATTACCACAAACATGTAAACAAGAAACTGCTTTCATGAGGATTTTCATAGGAAAAGTACATCTGAAGCTTTTTATATCAAAACCCCATGTTATAACCACCTCAACCCTTTTGTCGCTCGGTGTTGGAATCAGGAAGCCCACTTTGGTTTGAGGCTTTCTTGAACCTTGCTTGGCCTTCCTCTTTTGAACCCGGCCGGATTCAGACAGTTCCCATGTGAAACTCTTTGCTCGAGGCACCGTTATCTCCCTCTGCGCGCCTGGCTTCCCTGGCTATTGTCTGACTGTACCGTGTGAGGGCCATTAGCCGGTCACACCCATCGCACTATCAACCCCTCGAACCGCCGCCCATCAGCCAAGAAGCTGCTGGAAGCCCGACTGTGACCGCGGAGATCTACGCCATCAAATGGATGTTTATTTGTTCAGGGGACATCGATGAGGTAATCTGAATGAACAGATTCTACCAAACTCTCTGTGTTTTGTGGTGAAACATTTGACTGGAGACTGAGATTTGGCTCCACCGGCTTCACCGGGAGCCCCGAGATATTGGCTGTTGCCCCGGAGGCTAATTCCTTGACAGATGATAGCTGACGGGCTCCGAGCGTTGAATACTGAAGTTTGAAAATATGAGCAAACATGTTAAGTCGCTAGGATTACTGCATCTACAGAGAACTAATCGCTTTTCATAATCCGTTAATTGTTTGAATCAGGGAAAACAATGGATGGGGAGGAGGGGGATGTCTGGGATATTCTTCTCCTCAACCCAATCTCAGATAAATGCACGACAATGGGTAGATGAAAATACTTGGGATTGCCCGATGGGGGTTGTATTACATCGACCCTCTGAGATGCTTCATAATAAAAACGTTTGGTAGAGAAGGGCAGATTGCACTCGAAGGTTACAACTAAAAGACAATTCTAAGAACCTGGATGATTGTCACCACTGCTCTTAAATCGTCCGATGTGGTTCCAACGTGTGTTTGACCTGCTGTGTGAGTTTGATGCTCGGGAGAATCGAAATCACCTCACAGACACAGGAGCAGCACCTTTCATGCTCCTCGCTCTCCTCCTCTGTCTCCGCTAATTACAGTGATCGCCTGCCGCCAGCTGCTGCCTCCAGTGTCATTTTCACCAACCGCACGTGCACGCTGTCACAAACCAGCACGTGCACGGCTGCACGCAGGAAAAAAGGTAGTGAAAACCACTCGTGTTCCACAAGACTCGGTTGTTTCAGGCCGGCTGCACTTTGCAGACGTGAGCTGGAAGATCAACGTGTCCAGGTGTTTGCATTTACACAATTTAAAAACCCTCACAAGCATATTTATCACCCTGTTGACTTCCTAATTTCTACATTGTCTACTTGCTGAATCTAGTACAATGCCTCTCTTATCATTGTATTACTTTTAGCTTCTAAACGGGTGGAGGTGGAGATGCGTCCACCTTTATTTACAGTCCACATGGGGTATGATTCGGTTTCTAACCATTGCTGCCATCAACCATTAAGCAAACGACTCTACATCTGGTTTTGTGCAGAAATTGAGTTTGAGTTTGTGAGAATAATTCTCCACCAAACACGAACACACACAGTATCATGTGTTGTGGTGACTCTGGTGACCACAGAGACACATTTTCACACATTTATACCTTGTTCTCACTGCGGTTTCAGTTTTTATCCGGGCCGAGCTCGTGGTTTGGTGAACACACAGCGATATATAAATTTATAGCGTAGTGATTAAATCATGAACCGGTGTCGATTCCGAACACGGTGACTGAAGGGTCAGGTGAAACACGAAACGTCATGCTTTAATCACACTGAACCAACAGGTTGTTTGCTGTAATTGACCCACAACTACACACACACACGTCCCTTTGAAGTGATGCAGTCGGGAGGGGGGGGGGGTTCCAGCTCCTGTCGTCCTGGTTTTGTTTGTTTCAGTCGCCCGCGCCGCTGTAATCGTAGCAGGTGAAACTGACTATTAAAGCGGGCGTCACTTCTCTGGCATAAACACCGGTTACTCACAACACAGTGACTCCATCACTTGCCATTGATCCTCCTATAAACACATGTGTTTGTCATTTGTCAGGGAGGGAGGGAGGGAGGGAGGGAGGGAAGGAGGGAGGAGGCTGCTTCACCCACAGATGAGTTCAAGCTTCCAGGAAGTTTTCTGTAAAGAGTCAGTGAGGCGGGAGACGTTCTGCTGAATCCCAATGTCAGTGTGTTTGGTTTCGGGTCCTGAATTCCAATCGTCTCTTGGCTTAGACGGTAGAAATATCACTTCATGAGTTACAGTTTTCTTTGCTGGTTCAAAACTACAAAAACATTGAATAACTGAGGACAGCATAAAGTTAGCTGGCAGGATGCGGAACTGACTAATTCAGTGTCCTTTATATTTCCTCTTTAAATATATTTTTATCATTAAGTTTATTTTGTTTTTACTTTGCAACTCTTTTCAGATATAAACTCTATAAGACTCTATTTGCCTGTAACATTTGCACAGATTTTTTCTAGGATCATCAACATTCAGCCTCTGAAATGCCAAATTAATTGAGATTTCTTAGGTGATCTACAAATCTCTTGTTTTTTAAAGATATTCACTTTATTCTGATATACAATCCCCATATTTGAGAGTCTGGAAACATTATTTCGAAGTTTTTGCCATTAATTGATTATCAAAATATATCTGTTGATTGACTACTTGAAATAATCTCTCTATCATTTCCGTTCTGAAGATGTTTTTGAACTGAAAACCTGACAGGATCTATTCCCTCGGGTCTCTCGGGTCTCGCTCAACCTTTTGACGACATCTGGCTTAGAGAATCTCTCGCAGCTTCGTCTGTTTTTGTCGTTAGGAAGCGAAGAATCGTGTAAAGCTGAGCCGTCCACATTCGCACCTGGAGCTCGATCTCCAGCCCGAGGTCCCAGCTGTCTGAGCCCTCACCCCCCCGACGCTGAATCCCTCTCATGACTCACACCTCTCTACATTAACAGGGGCCTGTTTTTTTTCCACCAGTGTCTCGCCTGAACACAAACAGTAGAAACCTCCTCTCATGTGTATTTGTAGCGAGGGCCCGATGCTGACCAGTCCCCAGAAAAACTCCCTTACGTAACTTCACCGCCTGCTGCCCCACCTTCGCTCACAGTAAGTGCTCTCTGGGTGGTTTTGGCTCCGACTCTCTGGTGTTCGCATCAATGTAATAATAATGAAGGTGGCTTTGGCTAAACAACCTCACAAATACTCAAATTCCCCTGCTGCTGCAGCCAAAGAACACCACCACATTGCATAGCAGGAACCCGCGTCTCCACAGCAACGGGAGCCGTCCTGCTTTCAAAGAGACGAGGATGTTTTTAACCCAAACAAACTCAGCCTGCTCCCGAAAAGAAGTGGTACGTTCCAACTGCAGAGACCACGGTGCGGTGCCTCTGCAGCGGGGGGCCGGTGTGAACATTAGGGCCGTACCACTGTAACACGTGTCCCGGGGTGGTTCAAATACGCTCATTTGGCCTCATTTCACATGGGTAAATATAGAAAATAATTATAGTAATGACGATAATGAGGACCTGATGACTTTTACAAGTCTTTCCTTAGAGTGCGGCCTGCTGCGGGTGAGAGCCAGTTCAAGTAAATGGGCCGTGTGAAGGGTTCTGGGTAGGAAAGGCTCATGGGAAGTGGTTCAGAGCTCAGAGTACATGGTAATTTCTTCATTTGGACAGTTCTCGGGGAAGGTTGACCCTCTGATTACAGCCTCTTTATAAGCCCTGCCAGTGGCCATGTATTAACATAATTACACAGCAGGCTCAGTGAAATTTTACCCCGTCCGTTTCTGAAAGAGAACCGTGGAAAAGAAAACGTCCATGTCACAAGTTTAGAGCACAACATGATCCGACCAGAGAGTGTATATAAAGATGGAAGACGCGTCTCCACTTCCTGCCACTGTACCAAAAAGAAGCCAAAATATGGCGGATATGGGGCCAACATTGAGCGCTTGACGTCATTTGGTGTGGAGCTGCGGTATCCAGCTCCCGCTGACTCACACTTTCAACCAATCACGAGACCTCACCTGTCAATCTTAATGTCTCGCTCCATTTTTAAAAGATATATTTTGGGACTTTTTCCTTGATTGATTGGACAGTGTAAGAGAGAAATGGTGGAAACAGACCTGCAGCCGCTGAGTGCATACTGCTATGCCGCTATACTGCAGCCAGCCACCAGGGGGCGATGCAGTAGATTTGGTTTCACTCTCATTGAATACATTCTATTGATCCGACACATGCATCACACCAATCAAATAACTTACGTAAGCAACTCCAGATCAATACTTAGAGTTGTAACTAGCTGATCAATAAACAGCTCTTTTTAGCCGTGTGGTCCATTGATCAGTTCTCTCATCATCACACAGACACTGATCACATCATCACAACACTTTGTTTCTTCTTGTTTTTGTGACAAATTGTCGTATAATTACTCGGATTGTGTTTTTCATCGGACACCAAATGTCAGGACGCGGCCGAGCGAGCTCCTCCAAACCGATAGAGAAAAGGCTCCATTCATTCTGTAACGCAGGGATAAAAAGACTATTGTATCCGCAGGGTAAATATGACACCCCCCACCTTCCCCTGGCTCGTTTGTGAATCACAAGCTGCGAGAAAAAAACTAAAGCTCTTTACAGCGGCAGCATAGCAACTGTCTCCTCGACAGGATGTGTAACATGTAGCATCGAACACACACGCACGGCGAGTTGTGACAAACCACAGAGGCTCGAACCATCTGAGCGATTAGATTCTTGTTTAGTCAGTGGGTGTGTGTCTGTGTGTGTGTGTGTGTGTGTGTGTGTGTGTGTGTGTGTGTAACTAAAACTGTGTCATAATCATGGAGTTTCCCTGAAAACTAAATAAAGACAGGAATGTGAATTGAAGCAGATTTTATCAAACCTCAGCTCGTTTCACACTTTTATAGATTTAACTTTTTTTAATGTTGACGCACACAAGTGCAAGACTATGCAGTATTTTACAAGTATTCATCTTTTCAATGCTTCTTCCTGTTTATTTGGACTTGTGTCCTTGCTATTTAATATTCTTAGTTGAGAATTGTATAATTTTTGGAAGATACACATTGGTTTTATATTGCTAACGGAGTTGCAGAGGGAAAGAAGTGATTTACAGCTACACAGGAAGTGGTTATTGTAGTTTGGCCCAATTGATCAACAGCAGCATGGGACAGATCTCATTAAGGCCGGCTACTGAAAAACACTGGACGCCCCACTGCAGCAATTTGTGTAAAAAAAAACGATGAGTCATGACTCAGAGCACACAGACGTGATTCACACATTGAACTATTCAGTCTGACTTTAACTTTACTATCGTCTCTGTGGCAATAAATGCGCCGTTGCTTAGAAACCGTCAACAAAAGATGCTCCAGAGCTTTAACAGCTTTTTACGTTTTACGATTTCAGAATCATCACAGTCAGTTTCTCGCATTTGAGAAGTCTGGCTTCTTTGGTCAAAATTAAAAAGGGACTTTGTATCCTGCTTGTTCCTCAAAGTGAGAATAGCAATAGTGCGTTTTTTTAAAAGATCTGATATTAAGAGGATTGCGCAAATAACAGTCTCTCCCCTGGCGAGTTAGTAAGGGGCCGCCTGCAGGACGTCTGTTTTCAGAGGTTTAAGGAAATTACTATTTTGTTACTGTGGTGGTAAATTTCAGTATTGTATTGGTATTAAAAACATTCTCTAAAACCCATTATTTTTAACCCAGTTCCTTTCATTCCTGTCAGAAAGTTTCCATCACTCTGTGGGCTGGGTTTGTGTTGAATGACTCACGGACGCATATCAACCAAAACAGAGAAGTAAAGAAACAAGATGAAACAGAACACGAGCTGAACGTGACCGAATCGGCGTCATGCTCCTTTAACTCAGCTCACAGGAAGTGATTTGAATAACTCGGCGAGATGCCTGTCCTCCTCCTGCAGCTCTTCCTCACTCTGCCTATTCATCACTGGCGTTTTACTGTCACATAAACAACCAGGTAACTTGACATGACGCCCTCCTCCTCAGCCTGAAGCACTTCCTGTCTCCTGCCGAACCCGGAGAGAGATCCAGGCTACCAGGGCCGACCTCGTCCAATCGTCTGTCACATCTCGGACTCCCGTGCTCCGGTGCCGAGCGCCATGAGCGACCCTATAATTAGACGTGAAAGCCACACTGGAGATACACACTCTCTCACAAGAAAAAAAAAGAATTGGATTCTGTGAACTGGAAGCGCTGCTGGGGAAATAACATTGTGCAACGTTGCCTCTCGTGTTCTGCCAACTCATCCTGGGCCTGTTTAAAGCGTCCATGCTGTTGAATCCCTACGCGAGAGGCTTTTGTCTCCGTCGCTCACGCCGACCTTTGGCTTGACAAAAAATACAATTTAATGCAACAACAGGGGTCGAGAGAACATCAGGAACACAAGAAGTCGGATTGTACTCCAGGGCTCGCGGCCAACGAGCGCTCAGGCTCGGTGGAGCACAGAGACGACGTGGATGATTTCCAAGCCTGGCACTGGTACATGAGGGTGGTTACCCCCAGAGATGGGAGCTAATCCCTCCGGGGGGGGGGCATGAGCGGAGATGTGAAATATGTCTCATGGTATCTCCGCGGGCCCACATTGAATGGCTTTACATATAGGAATAGCCAATGAGATGGAGATTCACCCGGAGTGTCCCCCTGATTTCACGCTCCGCACTGATCTCTATAGACAAACAACAGCGGCTGCCATCTTCTCCCTTGGAAACATGAAGGCTGCTTGACATGAGAAGAGGCTCCTTTGTGTTTTAAACAAGAGGGAAAGACTCAGAGACTTTTAAATATTAAAATTAACTGATGATGCCTCTAGCCTCTTGCAACTTTTATGAGCGAGATTTAATTTGAGGCTGCAGCTAATGAATATTTTCGTGTCATTTGCTCAGACGAGGTTTGTTTTAATCATGGCTCTTTTAATTAGCTCTAGAAAATATCAGAATTGTTTTGAACGTCTCCCACAATCAAAGGTGACGACATAAAGTCTGAAATCCAAAGATATTTAAATGCTAGTGACGTAAAAAAGAGATTAAAAACATTATTGACATTCTAGAAGCTGGAACTATAGAGAATCTTACATTTTTGCTATAATATTTACTGAAATTATGAATTTATCCCGGATACGATCACGGCCATCTTGCACATTTGGAGCCAGAGTTTGCACATGAGCTAATACTTTGTTCATTTTCATACATGACAAAGAAGAGAAGCTAATTCTCACATGTAAGGAGCTGAAACCTGAGAATATTTGGATTTTCTGCTTTTAAAATGACTTAAAACGATGATTAAAAAGTTCACGATCAAGTTTCAAGATTACTTTATTTGTCCAAAGGGGAATTCCTCTTGGACACACACTTTGAATCTTGATAATCTTAACCAAGTGTTAATAGTTTCAGACATTTTAAAATTACCAATATGCTCTGGTGTCAGATCCTGTCTCACTTTGCCAAACAGCTCCAGCGTCTCAATCTTCCTCTTGGTTCATTGGCTGATGATCCCCCCCCCTTCCCTTCCCCCCCCATACACATTTAGAAAAGGGTCAAACCAGGCGGCTCACTGCGACTTGAGAGACGACCCTGAGACATAGTCGACATTCCTCAAGGCAAAGTATCTGAGGGGGGGGGGTGGGTTGGCGAGAATTATTTCCGCTAAAGGTCAAACATGAAAATGATTATCTGCGTTGTTGCTGATGTTGGGTAATCTCTCTCTCTCTCTCTCTCTCTCTCTCTCTCTCTCTCTCTCTCTCTCTCTCTCTCTCTCTCTCTCTCTCTCTCCCTCCGCCTCTGGATGAAAGTAACACACAGCAGAGTCTCTCTCCTGCTGACTGTTTTAAAAAATGTTAATGGCTGGTTCACGGTGAGAGGGCACAGCGAGGGGGGGGTGGTGGGTGGGGGGGTGGAGGGTGAGGTGGGGGTGCTGGAGCGACTGCTATTCATGCTCGCTGGGGGGGAAGCTCTTCACGCTCTCGCTGGAAACAAATACTGCACAAGATCAACGTTGCGGCAAAGGGACAGAAAAAAACAACACAACTTCACCCAGCCTGATAACAACACAACTTTGTGTAGTGATACAAATAGAAAAAGGGTCAGAAGCTGTTCAAGTGCTTCAGGGTGTAAAAGTTGCAGAAGTTTCTCTACAAGGAAACAATCTGGGGGTTTTCTTGGGTTTAAAATCTTATTCTGTTTTAAAACAAATGTCTCTTTTCTTGTGCACGAGCCAACGTGCATGAGCCAACGTGCATGAGCCAACGTGCACACACCAACGTGCACACACACACACACACACACACACACACACACAGAAAAGAGCTGAACCTGGAGTTTCCTGCAGCCGGACTCGTTAGAGGCACCTTGAAACAATCATGTGCATCTTCTGAGCAGCCTTCCCATGCACCAACGCCTGGGTTGCTCTCATTCTCACGGGGACCCCCCCCCCCCCGCTCCAGACCTCCCAAACTCCCATCCCCCCCGACAATACACCCAACTCTGTTTGCCCTCTTGTCCCCTAGCCCCCCCACCCCACACAACTTCCTCTCTCTTTCATTTTCTGCAGCCCCGACCCTTTTCAGAATCACAGATCCTCCTCCTCCTCCTCCTCCCTCCTCCTCCCAGAACAATGTCTGCTCTCCTCCAGCTCCCTTTGCTTTTTGGACCAGTGCCTGGAACCTGAGCACTTGAAAAAAGAAAAAAAAAACTGAAACGCTGAGGAAAAGACAGATATTGGCCGAGGTATGGGTTCACCTAATCACTCCTCACTGCGGTTGTGAAGCTATTTCTGCAACAGTTACGTCAGACACGAAGGAATGAGTTGAACGGTTGTGGAAGTCTCTCGGTCATTTCTCCTCGGTACAGTCGTCTCACACTTTAAAGAAACAGTTTGACTTTCTGGGAAGTTTGAGACAGACTGAGGCCCGATGTTAGCTTGTAGCAGACACATCGGTATTTGACCTCGTAAGTGACGAGTAGTCGCCGAAGAGGAATGTCAAATTGGGTTTAAGGTATTTCAGTTTGTCAACATTTCACAATAAGACTTTTACGCAGTATTTTTGTCCACAAATCTCAGGGATCACTTTCTACATTGTTGTTGAGGTTTTGAATATGTAACTACTATCGGCCAATATATCGTAAACAATATCCGCCTCGAAACTCCAGCATCAGTCAAGCTCAGTTGATTCCAGATGGAGAATGAGACGAGTTTTCATACAATGCTTGTGTCTGAACCTTAAATATGAAGTAGCTGCTTAGCTGAGCATAGTGTAAAGACAGAAACATAGCTAGCTTAGCTCTGTTGTAAAGACGCACTTCTAACCATAGATATATATATAGAAGGCTAGATGTCTCGTCCGTGTTGCCGGCCAACGGAGTCGAACGTCCGCACATGGCGGCCATCTTGCTACAGGCGGCTCGCCAACCCATAACATTGTGTTGTAGTGGTACGTACTTTTTAAATAACCATAACTTGCTCAATTTTCAACCGATTTTTAAACAGTTATAAACGTTAGAGATGTAGTTATGACACTGCATTAATTATTCCATTTTTTAGAAAATAACATAATTATTCATAAGTATGCAGTGTCATAACTACATCTCTGACGTTCATAACAAACCAAACCGCCATGTGCGGACGTTCGACTCCGTTGGCCGAGACATCTAGCCTTATATATATATATCTATGCTTCTAACACTCAATGATAAACAACATGGACAGTATCAAAAAAGATGGACAACATGACAACTACCCAACATGACCCCTCTCATCTAACTCTCTACCACTCGGTTTTTCCATCACGTCAAACTATTCCTTCAAACCACCTCGGGCATCTTCTCTTTCTTTCTTTCTTTATCTCCCACTCTCCCACTTCGGGCCCCACTCTGCACTGTAAGAGATCCGCCTGTTTCCCGGAACCCATCTCGGGGATTATACGCATTAGGTGACCTATGGAACAAAAAGCTTTGCCTTCACACCTGAACACCTGTCTGCAAACCACCTCTGATGTCAGCGAGGAGGTGAGAGGCGGCCGTCTGACACGTGACCGAGGCGGACGCCGCCGGGCCGGGTGGTCGACCTCGTTAGGCTCCTGTTTAAACATTAGCACTCCTCGTGAAAAAGGAGCGCTTGATATAGCTGTGAATAATTAATCACGGCTGGGATCAAGAGCAAAAGCAGAGGGGTGGGGGGTGTCGTAAACTGTGACACTGTAAACTTTAACAGCTCTTATTATGGATCTGAGAGTCGCTGAACACAGCTCTGTCACAAACTGTGTCATGTGACCGTGACAAGGCCTGATTTCCCACCTCGCTTCTCTCTCTCTCTCTCTCTCTCTCTCTCTCTCTCTCTCTCTCTCTCTCTCAGCCGCCCTCTTCTCCTCTGGCTGTGTTACATAATGCAGATATGTTTATCGTGAGCAAAGAGGCGACTGCAGGGTTTCTACGCACTTCCTTATCAAGTCTGAATGTTCAAGGCAAACACAGACCAGGAGTTAGAGGGCCTCAAACGTTTGAGTCACGTTCATCCACATGAACCCTTCGTCTCTTATGGATGAAGAATGACGACAGAGATCAGGTCGGAGTTACTCCCTCTCTCTACGCTCACTGGCAGGTCGCCCACACTTTCACCATCACCCTCGACTTCCCCCCCGGGCCCTGCTAGCTGTGTGTACTCAACAGGACAATGAGTCAGTGAGGACCATGACGCAGATGCACAGTGAGCACGCCCTCCTATCACAACCCAGCCCTGACACCGGGCCCGGCAGGCGCTGAGGGATAAAAACACCCAAATTACACACATTACAGCCGGAGCTATGTCAGGTCTGGAGTCAAAACAGCAGCTTCACACTCAGGGAAACAGTCGGTTAGAAAGTGAAGCCGCTTTTCTCCGAGCGCCTGAATCATCTTCACACTCCTGCAGCACACACACAGAGAGAGAGAGAGAGAGATGGAACAATGTCTGCTTCCCTTTTATGGTGAAAAGGAATTCACACTGAAACAGACGGAGCAGATGACAATTTGATAAAGTGTCACAAACAATCTGAATGTTTCCCTGAGAAGCTGCTGAGAGCTGAGAAGCTAAACCAGGTTCCACAGAAGGAAAAGAGCATAGAGCTGTGACATGTAGAAAAGGCTGCGCATCAGAAAATGAACCTGACAGACAATAACAGAGTCAGTGGTTGGCTGCGTGATGAGGTGAGAGATCCACAGCATCAACAAGCTGAATCATTGATTAGAGACACTGTCACCTGATCCCTGCGACAAGTGGATAATATTTTAATGCAGATTATGTGCTAGAAATGTACATTTAAGGTTTTATGCAGTGGAAACTATCTATTTTTAGCTGGTTTGGTCTAAATAATGTTGAATCAATGCGTTACAGTATAAAGCTGGAACCTCGGCTACAAAATCCAACAAAACAAATATTGCATTGGCAAATCTGAAAGAGAAAGCGACAAATATTTGCAGGTTCAAGTTTCTCCAAATTGCATAATGTATAACTTTGTCATAAGCGACAGTGAAGTGAATTATCTTTTGATTCTGGGCTGTTGTTTGGGCAAAACAAGACATTTAACAGATTTTACTTTACCACAATTAGTTTGGTGTAAATAACAATACAAAAAATCAAAAGGGAAAATTAGAAACAACATATGTGTTTATCTATGTTTACCCAATTTCTACTTTTGGTCAGGGGGGTGGGGGGTCCATAGGGGCCCGGATTCGGTTCCATATTTAATCTATTTGCGCCCCTGTGGTGGCATTTACTGTTATGCAAAGATGAACCACACAATCAAACACAAATTCACACACTCAAGCACTAATACACACACTCAAGCACACATTCACACACTCAAGCACAAATACACACACTCAAGCACACGTCCACACACTCAAACACACACTCACACACTCAAACACACATTCACACACACTCATACACACACATTCATTTATGCGTCCACCAGGCAGTTCTAACCAGAAAATACACAACACCATCCTTATTTTAAGAAACCTAACCCGAGGGCACCTACTTAAGGAAGTTGTATAATAACGATCAGAAAAGAAACACAACTCAACACACTTTGACCTCAGGAGACACAAAGTGGATCCGAGCGACACTTACTTTATATTTCATCTTCAGCTCTTCTCTCTGCGACTCCCGCGGTCAAAAGACAACACAACCAACAAAAACAACACAAAAACAAAAACCACAAAAAAGTAGAGGAAATATCCGTTTGTGTTTCTATCGCGGCAGGATGAGTCAGGCAGCCATCCGGGCTTCACGCTCACAGACACACGAACACACACAGAGGAGAAGCTGCGACTTTCTGCTGCTCAAACCAGATCCTCTCTCTCTCTCTCTCTCTCTCTCTCTCTCTCTCCCTCCCTCTCTCTCTCTGCCCCCTCTCTCCCTCTCTCTCTCTCTCTCTATTTCTCTCTCTCTCTCTCTCTCTCTCTCTCTCTCTCTCTCTCTCTCTCTCTCTCTCTCTCTCTCTCTCTCTCTCTCTCTCTCTCTCTCTCTCTCTCTCTCTCTCTCTCTCTAGCCCGTCTACATGCACAGCCGCTGATTGGTCCACAGGCAGGTCTGTCCCCGCCCCCCCCCTAAAACACACAAACCACGCCTCCTCTGTTGAAAACTGACGTCATTGCCACCCTACCACAGTGGATGAAGTTGTGTGTGTGTGTGTATTTGTTATTCTGCTGAAATAGACACGTTCTAATAGATTGATTCTGTTTTTTCTTTGTTTAAGAGATAATGAAAACAGGGGATATAACGATTTATGGATTTTGAACTGTTCCTTGTCTTAAGTTGATGAAATAGTGAGAGGGAATATCAGACACACGTGAGAGAAGGGTCACTGGAAAAGACACAAATAACTGGAAAGAGACACAAACGACCAGAGTGAGACACAAAATGACAACAAAGAGACAGGAAATGACCACAAAGAGACAGGAAATGATCATAACTAGCCACAAAATGACTATAACAAGATACACAATAAAAGAGAAGAAAAAGAGAGAGACAAAATGACCTCAACAAGATACAAAATCACGAGGAGCAGATACAAAATGACCACAACATATTTCAACCACCACAAAGAGACACACCATGAAAAATAAATAGGCCAAAAAAAATGACATCACGAATATGCTAATTACCTTATTATAACAATTAGCTCCTTTTTTTTGTTTCCGATTCCAATTGTCTAGAACAGTTTCACCCACTTGTCTCAACCAGGTTGTGACCTCATCTTGTTTGAAAACAGTTTCTGTGAACACACGTCCGGGAGTTCTTGTGGTTTTATGTGTTACAGAGAAAGAAAAGAGTCTTTCTAAGAAGTACTTTAACCCCCGAGAGTGAAAGGAAGTGTTGCATTTTTCTTCTGTGCGACAATGTTTCTGTTGGTTCAGCTGCAAACTGCAACACCTCCTAACTTTTTACACCTTCATCCTGTTCCTCTTTGAATAAATAAATACATAAAATATATATATCTCTTTTCTCAGAGGTGAAGCCGGGTGACACAAACATGAACTTACGAACCAATAACTTCCACTTCAGTTTGCAGCACTTTATCCAGAAGGAATTGGTCTGTAGTGGTTTAGGTGAAAGGATGCAGGTAGTATTGGATTCTGCCTGCCTCGTTTCCCATGGCAACACTGTCTTTTAAAAGACTATATGTGCTACACAGATTATTATATTGTAAAAACTAGAGATCTTAATCAACCATTATGACAAATCCTGCTTTAAAAGTTTGTTTCCAAATCTTGTTGGTTGATACTTCAGATGTTACACAGAGCTGGATGTGAGAAAAAACTCTTAATTCTAAAATATAACACGAAAACTGGCACAAGTATATACAGTGATATCACATGTGTTATACATATACTGTAAATGTATGTGTATGTGGTGCATGTTTTACAAATAAATATTATATTAATTCAAAGAAATCAACCACCAAGTCCAAATAAAGGGCTATAAATCAAAAGAAGTTTGTCTATATGATCTTATAAAGGCAGTTAGAGATGTTTCTACTTACTTTAGCAATAGGAGGATTTGTTAGCGTAGTGATGTTTAAGGAAGCCGAGGTGTTGCTTCCATTCGCCCAGTTCAGCATGTGAAGAGGTGACGAGAGACACCCAGGCTGATCTCTGACAGGAAATCCTCTTTCGCTCTGCATCACCGCGCTCACGTCTTGGATGCACAGCCCTTGTTTCTGTACAGTAGTTATTTATCATACTCTCATCAGTCAGAGCCTCTGTTTAATGCTGAGTTCAGACTACACAACTTTAAAAGTCAAAGGGTCGCTGTGCATGTTACACTACACAACTTTGAAAGTCATGGGATCGCTGTGCATGTTACACCTGCTGTCTTATATCAGATCAGGTTCTTTTTCATAATTAAATGACTAACTGGCAACAGGGGGGGGGTTCACACTACACTATCTCTGTTTCCTCAACCCCATTCGCAGAAAACATCCTGCACTACTAAGGGGAAAGTTTTAAAAATAGTTGTAATCATAATTAAATAATAGTTTATCTTTTAGTAACTTCAGAAAAACTCAGAATCAAACTCAGAATCAGGTTTATTGGCCAAGTAAGTTTGCACAAACAGGGAATTTGACTCGGTAAAGTGGCTCTCAGTGTGCTTACACAGAATACACATCACAAAACAAAACAGTACAATACGAACAGTCACACAAACAATACAAAATACAAACGGTGCGACAGTCTAAGAAAAGAAGTGCAGGTATAACACGGTATGTGTATTACGGTTATACAGTGAAGTGAAATAAGATAACCATGACCTTGATCTTTGACACTTCTTACAGATAAAAACATATATATATAGGTATTTTCTATCTTCAAAGACAACAATAAAGAGATAGACAGACTTAATACAACACAACCATGTCCTTTCTGTATATACAGTATATATATGTATATAAAAGGGCAGTAGGGTTGTTTTTCTGTTTGTGCCCACTCCTCTGAATCTGTCCTTGGGTCATATGTGTTTGTTTCTGACTGTTCTCTGTGCCCCTGACTTCTTTAAAGTGGCAAACATCTCCTGTAATTAGCCAGATTCTCACGTGTTTCCTTATGCTCTAATTTGCATCAGCTCATTTATCACAATCACAGGGACCCTCTCGGCTCTCATTGTCCCCCCCCGAACAGTCATATCCTCAGATGAATGCCTCTCGGAGCAGCACTCAAAACACTCGTTTGTGTAATGTGCACCACGGCCAGCTGGAGCCCATTCTCTGGGCCACAAGTGGGTACGGGGGTCCATTCTTCTCGGTGTGTGCCGTGTGATTATGTGCATGTGAGCACCTGTTTCCTCTGACAAGCGCGACCCATTTTACCCGTTTGTTTGTATCGGCGCTGTGGAAGATAACAGCCCTGGAATAAGGTTGTTTGTACCACAACATCTGGCTGGACTGAATGAGTCTATTAGTTTCAGTTCTCCTGTGTCGTTTCTGTAATTTCAGCTGGTTCCATCTGAAGACTGACATGTGTTATCAGCTCGGAGGTGGTGGAAGTGACAGATCAGATCGTGCACCGTGTGCAAAGCAGAGCCGGGGGGGGGACGCGAGTGTCTCTGTGTAGGTTTGGATGCATGTGTGGTCATTTAGAACGGGAACTGCTCGAGTTGTTTGAATGGAAAATGCACTTCCCCCTATCTGAACACCCGTGGGTGAGTTGGTCTCAAAACAAAGTGTGATCAGATGTATTGTAGATGTTTTGCAGAGAAAGGTTAAAGGAGAAGTGAACTTTTGAGCAAGTATAAACCTGATCTGAAATCAGTATTTCCCTGTTATAAAAAGGTCATATTATCAAGAACAAAATAAATACATAGACGGGTGCAGAACATGCAAATCCTCAGCATGTTAACCACAGAGACGGTTTTCTCTCTTACTATCTCTCCGCCATTTAAATCTCAATCCTTCTTTGGCTTTTAAAGAGGATGGGAGTTGCCACCCTGATTGATTTATTGCCTGTCACGCCCGAAACACGTCCACTACTACCTGCAAAGCAAAATAGGAATCTTTTGATTTTTTTTTTTGGCCCATGTGCTTTAGAACATGAGCCTAGATCGTTAAACAAGAGCCACTTTTGCAAAAATCATCCAAATAAGTTAAAGTTGAGGCTCAAAACCGTCACTTTGAATCTCAGCAGCCAGGGAAAGACTAGTGAGTACCGGTCGCCATGACAACTGCCACCATGACCACGGTATTTTGTGGTCTTATCCCGACTGTACACGAGCAGAAGAGGCCTGTAGGTGTTGTTATGGCACATTTCCGCGTGGAAGTGAAAAGCGTAGTAAAAAACGAGCCGCCCGTCTTTCATCTCTGCCAGGTGCCTGTGATGTGTGGGGGGGTTACATAAGTGCCCCCCCCCAGATCTGACCCCGGGTTTAACGCAGGCCAGGACAGCCATACATCTTCCATAAGTGGAGATCACAGGGATCTGCTGCCTGGAGCGGAGATCATCACTGCAGATTTCAGTTTGGATGGACAGAAGCAGGAGGAGGAGGAGGAGGTGAAAGAGGAGGAGGAGGTGGAGGAGGTGAAGGAGGAGGAGGAGGAGGTGAAGGAGGAGGAAAAGGCCTGACAACAGCTCCTCTGTGCCGCCCGGGCAGCGGTGGCCTCTTGCTGCTCCCTGTGAAAGTCGGCCCCTCCAACTCTCGCAAAACCAGCTCAGACAGATTTATGGGACCCCCCCCCCCCGCACCACCACCCAACTCCACAGTCTGCTCTCAGAGAGGCCAGGCCCCCCCACTCGTCCTCAGTGTCTCCCTCTCTGTGCCCTGTGACCTGGTGCAGCCTCGTGGCCGAGCAGCCGCAGAGAGGAATGCACAAAACACACAAGAGACAGCGAGAAGCGACAAAATGTGAGTCTGACACACAGTTCGGGGTCTCGATGTTTTTCTGCCATTTGTACCCTAAACGTTGAATGGATGGGGTAGTTCGCCGAAAAATGTAAATTCACTCATGATCTACTGAGGGTGGGGGGGTAAAGTGTTTGAGTCCACAAAGCACTTTGGGAATCTCCAGCGTTGCAGCCGAACAACTGAAGGAACTGTTTTCAAGCGTAAGAAAAAACCACAACACGCCTCCTTACTGCTCGTGTGGTGTCATCCAAGTGTCTGCAAGTCCAGACACAGATAGATAGATAGATAGATAGATAGATAGATAGATAGATAGATAGATAGATAGATAGATAGATAGATAGATAGATAGATAGATAGATAGATAGATAGATAGATAGATAGATAGATAGATAGATAGATAGATAGATAGATAGATAGATAGATAGATAGATAGATAGATAGATAGATAGATAGATAGATAGATAGATAGATAGATAGATAGATAGATAGATAGATAGATAGATAGATAGATAGATAGATAGATAGATAGATAGATAGATAGATAGATAGATAGATAGATAGATAGATAGATAGATAGATAGATAGATAGATAGATAGATAGATAGATAGATAGATAGATGGATACTTTATTAATCCAGAGGGAAATTTAGATCATCCAGTAGCTTATACACTTAAACACTTAAAACCCGTTGAGCAGCATCAGTGTTTTACCAATAAGCCTCAAACATTGTTATTTTCAGAACTGCCTCGTACGGCTAGGTACTGATGCAACATCGTTATCGTTAGAAAGCTAAGATTCTTCTGATTCGTCTGATGTAACCATTTCAAGATCCGATTACCACAGCCGGTACAATAAACGTCTCAGTCAAGAGACTAACACAAAAAAAACAATCACAAAGTCGACGTCACTCACCTAAGAAGCATCATATTAATCCACAGATCGATAACATTCCAACGAAAACAGTCTTGGTACAAAGGTCCAGACGATCCAATCCAGTAACATAATCAGTCCAAAACACACTATTACATCAAAGAATAGCCACAGTCAGCTGTTGTGTAATCTCAGCGCAGCCAGCATCGAGATGTAAACAACATGAAAGATGTTTATTTGTATACATTTTAAACCATATGCCCGGTTTTGCCTCCTTTATATAAAAGTATGATTTTAAGTGTAAAAGTAGCCTTTTTAGCCTAGTTGGTTACCATGTTCTCCAAATGCCCTTTGTGGAAAACGCCTAGACATGCCCTCAGGGAAAAAATCTGTGAAATATTCATTTTCTGTGGTATTGTTATCAAATTTGAACCACGGCTAGTCAAGGCTTCATGCTAGGGTCCCAGTGTGTTTTCCAGCTCATAAGTCCCAGCTAGAGTCATCTGCAGGCATCTGTTTAACAAAAAATATTCAGGCGGAAATAAAAACCTTCTACTTCACTGTCAGTAGCACTTAGACTGATTCTGACTGTTGGGGGGGGAAAGTTCAGAATGTTACCTTGCAAATGATTGTAGATCATGCATGTTCTCCAAATGGTTCAAGAACAGCTTTCAATTTACTTTCGGTATTCCTCAGACAGGCGTTTGAGGCGAATCTCACCCGCTTTTTAAGAGGCTACACACCTCACTGACATACATACTTAAATCACATACGGAGAACATATTTACAGATACAGGAATGGAATGCAATGATGTGATTGTGTCAGTGTCCAGTAGGGAAGTGTTCTTGTGCTGCTGGAGTGGAAAGTACAATAAAATATATATAAAACAACAAAAATATATACATATATAAATATATAAGAATATGTAGTGGAAACAACGTCATTCACATCATGTTTTAAGCCTAAATATCCTCTGATATCCTCCTCGGAGCTGCGTTCACATTCGCACACACACAAAATCTTAGTTGTTTTTCCATTTGCAGAGTGAGTTTCGGATGATTCGAAACAACGAACCCGACCTGACATCGAGTCTTCTCGAGTCGTCGTCTCACGCGGGCTCTGACAGTCGCTCCGTGCTGCGGTGGAAGTTCTCAGTCGCTCTCCTCAAACATTACAGTTGATTAATTCCCTTCTGCATCATTTGCTGAATCCACCACAGATCAGAGGGGGAACAGTCGCGGCTCTATAGCACCGTAACCTCTAGCAACCGCTCCGAGGCTCCAGCTTGACCGACCTCACTCGCATGAGGGGTTTTCATTTACCTCTGATTGTCACAGTTGTATTTCAAGGGCCTGAATGGCTCCTTGTACGCGGCTAGAGGCTTTGCTTTATTTGGCCTTCAACTTGGCAGTGATATAAATGATCCACGGCCGCTGGAAAACAAGGCCATAAAACTCTGTATTAGACTTAGATTGTGCTGCACACGTTAATGCTCAACGTGAGCGTGAATTACTCTTAACCGGGCGCCAAGGCCGTCTTTTTAAAACCCGGAGTTCAATGTTCACTCTGTTTTTTCCATCCCTCTCACTTGTTCATTCATTGTACATTGCCCGGGCACACCTTCCCCAGTGAGTAATTTGCCTCTGGATTGGTCTTGTATTCTGCTGCAGAGCCAACTGTTCATCATTCTGTCACCAGCCGCTGCAGGATAATGCTTCAGTGTCAAGAGCAGTTTTTTAAAATTCAGTCGACATACAGGTTTCCCTGCATACAACAGAGCTGTGTTAATGGAAACAAGAGAGGTGCAAAAGCCCGGTTTACACTCGGCAATGCAAGGACACCGAGGTCGTACACTTGATATTGACACCTATGGGCTCAGGTCTGGAACCCAATCATCCCCTCCAGTGAACAATGAGCCGTGTACAGTGTTTCCCTCAGTCCAACAGACTGCAGCAGACTTTTCAGATATAAGTCAGCAAACAGCTTTGTCGGATCTGATCCTCGTGAACCTCTCTTCCTCTATCATGAGCGTTGTTATCCCTGTGGTATCACGTATAACTCAGTGTGTTCTCCAGCTGTCATACATAGCCTATAGAATAAAGCCTATAGCTAAAGGCAAGTGATAAACGGGAAAAGGCTGAAACAAAAAACCCTGAAATGAAAGTAATCACGTTTGAATGAAAGCAGTTTAGTGTCAAATGCAAGCATAACTAAAAAGCTAAACACTGACAGTTCAATCGTATAAAAACATTTTTGTTATGATACGTTTTATGTAATTTACTCGGTTCAACAACACGTTTAAATCTGTTTAAATCAACATCTGAAGTATCGGTGTAGTAGAACCAGTGGGAGTGTGTCAGACAGAAAAGGTCGTGCACACTGACGGAGGGTTTTCGAGTCTGCGCTGTGACTCGAGTGTGATGATGCCTGATAATGTGTTGACATTCCCATTCAAGTGTTTCCCCCAGGATTCTATTTAGCAGTCTTGGCAGCAGCACTGCATTGAGGTGCGTTACACAACGCAGGACAACAAGAGACTCACATGTACAACTGATCTTTATAGAAACCGACTGAATTCATATTTGTGTTCCTGGATAAACGAGTCATCGCAACAATGAAGTTAAAACACTGAGTTGCATCATAAAAGAGCTTCTCTCCTCTCTGCAGGAGTGTGTGGGTCCATGACGATGAATCAGAATCAGAATCAGAAGATATTTATTGCCAAGTAGGTTTACACCTACCTGGAATTTGCTCTGGTTATTGGTGCATACAATGAACATAGAAACATAGAAACACAATAAATACACCACACATAAGAAAAACAATAAAAACAATATATATTTACTAGGGCTGGGCAACGATTAAAAGTTTTAATCGCGATTAATCGCATGATTTCCCTGATTAATCACGATTAATCGCATTTGTATACGCAAAATCCAATAATGAATTAAAAAGTAGTGTATAGCGCAATTTTATTTTCAATGTTCTGCCATATGAACGAAAGTGCCATAACATTTGTTGTGCAAACACTTTTAACATCAGCATTTAATACAGTAGCAGTTAAATAAAATATTCAGTGTAAATCTCAACTTAACAATGTTATCAAAGCAAATACAAAATTAAAGCTCAATGCCACTGCCAGGGCATTAATGTTATCCTCTTCGTTATGAAAAATATATACTCCTCCCTGCGTCTAACGTAGTCTGCCGAAGCTTCACTCCACTCGCTGTTTCGTTGAGTGATTTGCTGATATCAACTGTGTGTTTTGCATTCAGGTGATATTTTAGACTGGAAGTACTCCGGTGATAAGAAAATTCACCTCGGCAGTGGCTACAAATAACTTTGGTTCTGTCGACTCCGCCATCTGGAAGGACTTTAAAATGAAAATGGCCATGTAAAAGCTCCGTACCCTTATCCATGGTTGTTTATCCGCCAATTATTTTCTTTTTTCTTGTTCCGCAGCAGTCAGCAACAGACTTTCACAAAATAAAAGCCTGACTTTCACAATAAAACAATAAATAATCAAACCTGAGTTAATGCGAGATAAAATAATTAATCGAGTTAACTCATCACTTGAGTTAACTCGATTAAAACGAGTTAACTTGCCCAGCCCTAGTATTTACTCATTTTTTACTTATTATTTACTCACTTTTTCTAATATTTATACAAAGTCACATCCTTCCAGTTCCTTTGACCCTGATGTTCTGTCTGTACTCGTCACATCTCGTCTCACGTGTGGCAGCGGTTGAACTCCATTACTCTTCACGTCCTACTAACCTCTGATTAGTGTGTATGACGTGTTATTAGTGTCGACGTGTAAAGTGAGCAGGTCCGAGTGAGAAGGGAGGACATGCTGTGCAGGGTAACACAACCCAGCTAAAGGAAACCAGACCTGTAGTGTGTGTCTGTCCTGATGTTGAAGCGGCGGCGACGGGCTGTGTGATTGCTGTGAGATTCTCCGCCTGGCGGGAAGTGTGATAAGAGCTCCGGTTGGCAAGGTGACAGACTGATCGTATTGACCCCCCCCCCACTCCCATGGTCTCTGTCTGATTGGAGAGTTGTGTCTGTGACTGTGTGTGTCTGTGAGCACGTGTGTTTACTGTATGTGTGATGTGTGTTGCAGCGAAGTGTGAGTAGCACACAAAGCTTTGATCAGGCCACTAATCCCCGGGTGCTGTGGAGCTGCAGCGGCGTCGGGGGGGTGGAAGGAGAAGAGTCGAGCTCGAGATGATGAGGATGGTTTTTTACACATATGTGTCAAAAGTCTCTCGGCGTCATTAACGAGAGCTTGTCCAATTAATTGGTCGTTTATTTATCTGATTAACCGATGAGGAGAGAGTAAAATACTAATCGTTTAACTGATGTTTCTGTGCATTAAAGGATTGTGGTAATACACTCATATAAAATATCTAATTAAACCGTAACATAATCGTGTAGAAAGCTCATTAAAGCTCATTGTAATGAGATCGTATTTCCCACTGATTCCTTGCAACTACAGTTTGCTGCAGAACAGGTTCCCTTCATTGCAGTCGTGTTTATTTAAAATACTGTCTCCTCAAAGTGCAGTTTTTTGCAAGCATATCACTTGTGAGAGAGAGTCCAATCCACCAGGTGTCCCACCACTGTGCCCTTATCAAACAGGGAGTCTCTCACAGTGGAGAGACACAGATGATTAGACTTAGAGGTGGTTTTCATACCTTTTTCTCACAATATTTCATGAATTACTTCATTGTATTAATTCTATGTTGGATTCCTGTCTCGTTGCACTTTCTGTGGTTTTGCTCTGTGTCTGACCCTGCATCTGAATCAAAAAGATATACATTGTTCCATTTAAAAGAAAGAGTTGTAGTATTATTGATTCTATAGACTAAACAGCTAATATTTATTCACAGGATATAAATGTAGGTCAAATATAATAAAATATAGTCACAAGATAAAGAACAAACATAAATATCTCAACAATTTCCCAATACCATTTTTCCTCAGGATTATTATACGCCTGTTTTAACTCGTCTTTGTTGGACACACGGAGCGGAGCCAGTTTCTGTTATGGTCTGAATGAGCTCATTATTTTGTCTGTTTTTATTCATTTCACCGGGACTCAGTTTTGTCTTATTTAAGACCGAACACTTCCCAAAGCCCAACGTGACAGATTGGATTTCTTGTTTTGTCTGACTGACGCACACTTAAATCCTCCGAAAGTAATCAGTTAATCGCAAGATCAAACAATATAAAACAGTGGAAAAGTTTGAGAAGCTGAAACAAGTCCGTGTTTGACATCCTTGCTTTGATGAATCGCCTACAACCGTTAATCCAGAGTCAAAACTGTCAGTCACTCATTTCACTTCACTGTCTATTCCATCAACACATTGTGACATTATTCTGTATTTATAATCTTGTGCGCAGACAAGTGAGTCTGATCTGATCAAACTCAATCTCACATCACGGCTCTCCCCCTCTGTATTTATCAAATTCCAATGCTTGTGTGTTTTTTCCCTTCATTGAAATGTGTGCCAGAGATTAATCTGCCCAGGCTGATGAATCCAGCACATTTGGACAGGAGACACTTTCTGGAGAGAGCGAGCTGTCCGGGGCCTTTTGAAACAAAGCATGGAGAGAAAAAACATCGTGGTTTTGGCTTCTTTTGCTTTGCCGGGGTTATTTATGGAGAGGATCCATCCATCCTTTTGTGCCGCTGCGGGCAGAGGAGGGAGGGAGGGATGGATTCTGGGAAGTGAAGGATCCAAAACGAGGCAACAACCCCCAACTCCAAACACGTTGGGGTTTGGGGAGGACCACCGGTGCCTCTGGCTTTCAACAGGCGATGCTCCAGAGTGCAACACACACACACACACACACACACACACACACACAAACACACACTTTTAGATGTGCACACAGGAAAAACAAAGAGGGATTCCTGACCTCTGCCTCCACCTACGGTCCCGTTACTCACCGGTTGTGAGGCGAACGGCTCCCTGCCAGCTGACCTACTTTCAGCTCCTCCTGCCTGCACTGTACAAGTTAACCTTTCCTCCCTCCTGCTTTATTTAGCCGGCACTTCTCGTGTTCGCCGGAGGCTTTGATCCCCTGCGGTCGTACCTGCATGCTAATGTTTTCTCAAGCTAATCCTTAAAATTCCTCCCAAAGAAAGCACAGTCAAAGAAAAGGGAATTGAGCAAACATGTGAACTCGCAGGAAGCAGCGTCCCGGCCATGTTGAGGTCTTTGTGTGCGAGTGCCCGTAGTTTGACTGGCGGTGTATTGGAATTGGGATTCTGGTTTCCTGCATACCCCTGCTGCCTGAGATGAATGGGTGCAGTGTGGGTAGTTTCTTAATGAACTCATAGCAGGGTGTAGTCTGGGTCGGCTGATTGCTCAACACCAAGTCTGGAGCGAAAAGAAAAACCCCTCTACAAATCTAATTGTGGCCCTCGAGAACGCTCTGATTGCTTCTGGTTGCTGTTGTCAGGACACAGAGCTCTGCCCGGGATCTGCGGCCGAGAAGGAAAGCGAGCTGTTGGCTTGGATCTGGATTTGGGGAAGGCAAGCGGGTGGAGGAGACGTGAAGAGACACGCTGGACTTCTTCTTCTGGTATCGAACATGCAGTGGAAACAAAGCGATTACATCAACGGGGTCACGCAGGATTTGAATCCACACCGGGCACCACCCAGCAGGAGGTCGCACAAACCGACAATCTGCTGAACAACAACAATGGAAAGAGAAAGTTAACTGATGCAGTGTTGGGCATGAATGCGTTTAAAGAGCGCCGGTCATTGCTCGTATTTTTGTTGGTGAACTGAACGGATCGGTTACAAATGGCTGAACATTAAAAAACGATAAAAAGAGTAAAGAAATATTCATATTCATTCATGTTGCTGCCTCTACCTCTGATTTGCCTTTTTAAAGCCTGTAAACAAACTCATGTATTTGTGTTTGTTGGACTCACTGGGTTTAACTGATGTTTTTTTAATGAATGTTCCTTTTCGGTTGAAGCTTTATCGCTGCGATGAAAACATTCAACCACTGGCCACATTAGGCTAGCATTAAAAAAACCAGATGTTCACAACATGGCAGCGATCGTTAGCACACAATAATCAATCCACCGATCAAACCTCAGCGTCGTCAACTGCACCGACACATTTCAAGTGTTTTCAAGATGGCTGAGTTTTTTATATTTAGAAACACAGAGGACCTCCAGCTCCATCACATAAAATACTTAAAAATAACTCCTGTCTTTCTCTCTGTGACACACATGCACCGACGCAGGCAAACCTGTGGTCAGCAGCTTGATCCAGTTTCTGCTCACCGCCATCCGGAGTGGTTTGAGTCTCAATGCTATGTCCCCCCCCCCCAACCCCCCCCCCATGCAGTCAGACTCAATCTGAGCAGAAGCAGCCACACAAATACAGGCCTTCAGATTTAATATGCATAGTTATAGTGGAGTTGAGCAATGGTACTGATCCAGAAAAACCTTTTTAACAGAGATGTTTTTAACTTTTACCTTTATTCGCTCTTATTTATGTAAAGCAGTTGATATAAGACGTACAGTTTGTCAATAAAGAAGTTAATTCTCTTTTCTTCAACATGAATTTAACTGGTGAACTGTAATCATTATATTTATTTGACATGGCCACTGTCTGCCAACAATGTGCATCTGAACTCCACTGGGGTTTCTAAGCGTTTTGGGTTTAATGTAAGTTTTCTCTTCCCTTAAGAGAAACATTGAATCCAGAGGGTTTTGTTTATGCACCGATGACATGGACACCGTTTGTGGCTTGTTTTTCAAAAGTTACCTAACAACTGGTCCCACGGCGGCAGGTTCCCATACAGTAGTATCAATCAATCAATCAATCAATCAATCAATCAATCAATCAATCAATCAATCAATCAATCAATCAATCAATCAATCAATCAAATTTTATTCGTATAGCCCATATTCACAAATCACAATTCGTCTCATAGGGCTTTAACATGGTGTGACATCCTCTGTCCTTAACCCTCAGCAAGAGTAAGGAAAAACTACTAAAAACCCTTTTAACAGTTAAAAATACATAGAAACCTCAGAGAGACACATGTGAGGATCTGTCTCCTAGGACGGACAGAAGTGCAATAGATGTCAAGTGTAGGAAAACATCATCAGGATTAAAGTTTTTAGCAGCATCGATGAGGGTAAACATTTTTCTATATGTCATTTACTATATGTCACGCAGTCCTGCTGCAACTAGACAACTAGAGCTGTGTCCATACGTATCTTTCAGAGGTCAGAGGTCGGGTGAAACTAATAAGAGACAGTCTGGTCAATTGACAGTTGCATTGTTAACTACGCTCATTAGCTTTGTTATGTTGTGCAATAAATCCCGTGGTAGTAGAAGGATCCGCATGTCACTCAGGAATGGAAGGACACATTTGTTGGCTGTGTTTGGAGGAACCCACCAAATGGGACAAGTTGCCGTGAAGCAATCAGCAAAGGTCAAGATCCTCTGACCGGCAGAGAAGCACATAAAGTTTGTTCATATCATTATCGAGCTGTTCACTCCCTGAACTTTTACAAACTGTACGTTCTTCCCTCTGACTCCTCTTATAAAGATGTTATTTTGTGTCATATTTGGAGGTTGAGGCCCTGACCACGGTCCGTGACAGAAATATTGCTTTTTCAATACAAACTTAATGCTGAAACTATGCATGAGTTCACCACCATATTTCCAGGAATACTTTTCAAATGATCAACAGTAGCCTTGTTTTTATACATACCCTTTGTGCACGTGAATTTTTTTACGCATTAACAGAATGATAAATAAATGTCACATAAACCACAAGCACATTTTCCCCTCATTGCTTTTCCCTGTGTGATATTCCAAACTCCCTATTTACAGAACCGACGCTGCTCAGGTTTCTGCACCTTCACACGACGGAAGCAGTTCCAGAATTATGATTTTTTTACCACCTCAGATTGATGCCGTGTTCAAATTTCCAAGCAACAGATGCTGAAGAGGAGACGGAACCTCGACGACAGATGAGAAATCCATCAGTGGAAGAATGTGCACGGGGCTCAGTGCCCGACTCAAGCAGCCATTTGTTTTTGCCATTGAGCTCATCTGGGCGCAGGAGCTTTAAATGATGTTTATATTTGTATTCCTCTGGCTCGTGGGGAGCAGCTCGGAGTTTTAATGCGGGTGAAAAATGTGCCTCGCTGTAAATCATTCCGTATTCCAAGTCGTGGTTGGAGCTGCTGGAGCTTCAGTCAGCGCTGTGCTGTGATCCAGGGAAATGGTGACTTTCTATTTAGTTGGAATGCGTGCGTGAAATACAGCGTTCACAAATTCCTATCATGACCCGTTTGTTCTTTTTAGCTCAACAACACTAAAACGTATCAATAACAATCGTGTGTTTTGATCAGAAAAACGCTATTTCTTGTAAATAGATGCACAAAAACAATGCAAACACACAACCGTTTGTGTCTGAGCCGCAGCCCATGAGGTTATTGCACCGTACAGGCGTGCACATTTCCATTTTCTGCAGCAAATATGGATTCCTCATCCACCGCTTCCCGGGGCCAAACCAATTCCACCAGAGCCGGTCCCGGAGTGCTTGGCTGTAATGAAAACAGGCCGGGACACCGATCCCGCCGGCCGCTGCAGGGTATCAAGCTTCGATCATGACCTGATATAACCTGCAGGCGTCGGGCTCCCCGGAGGATTCCCACAGCCGCCCGTTTCTAAACCGAACTTCACCCACTTACCGAGACCTAGTTTCATCTCGTTATACACACAAATACTGCGAGGAGGCCCGGGTGGGGTTTAAACGAGGGGGAAAAGTTTGTTTGTGAGAGAGAACGAGTCCTGAGGGCACGCTCACCAATCCTCTCGAGGGTCGTCAGATGTTTAGATCTAAAAGGCTAGGATCTCCATTTTCTGTGGGATTTTGGGCGAAATGATATCTTTCTAATAATAAAGTGTTTTTCTGGATAATGAGAGGAGAGCCTGCAGCCTCTACACAGCCATAACGAGTGCATTTTATTTATCAATATGCCTTTGGAGGAAAGAGATTCTGGAGAAATGGAAGTTGATATATTTACTCAACAGACAAATACACAACTACACCTTTCTCTTCAGAGGTAGGAGTCAGGGATGTTGGTTTCTAGAGGTGTGAGGAGAGAAGGTTTGAGGAGAGAAGGTGATCTCAGAAGAGAACCACAAACAAGAAGAGCCAGGAGTGTGTTGTCCCCTTGTTCAGGGCGGAGAAGCCAGATGATGTTATTTGGAGAAACCCAGCGGCCGAGGAGACGATGCAGACACTCACGTCATTCTGTAGGCAAGAATTAGCGACTTGACTTTGATTCGGGCGACCATGTCCGGCCAGTGACAGGAGATGAAACGTGGTTTGACACGAGCCCTGAAGAATCTGGACCGTCTGTAAAGGTTTCACTTCACCAGAGGGAGGAGAGATGATCACTCTTCACATGTTTGACTTCCAGCTGATCAGTAACAATCAATCATCAAATCGTTTTCCTCCAAATCTTAAGTATAACTATTGGTGTAAATGTTCATTTTTACCTCTATTATCTATTTCCGTCTGCTTTTGTTTGATTTGTTTCTCTGTGAGTTCGTTATTTTTTACATTTTAGTTGATTTCTTAGAGAATAATTCATGGATCTTGAATAAATAAAACATGCCCATAACTCTGTTACTGTATATATTGTGTTCTATTTTGTTCTATATTGTTGTATTTATATTGTTGTTTTATGTTCAGTGCACCAATGAAAAAATTCTTGTATGTGCAAACATACTCAGCAAATAAAATAATTCTGATTCTGATTCTGATTCTAAGCTCGTGAATTTGAATGTGGTTTTATGAGGGGACTGTTGGGCCTTTTCATTTTGACTGAAATCACTTAAGTCTGATATTTCTTGTGCGTTTTAAATGTGCAAAGAAACACACACACACTATACTGGCGTTCACAGCACCTTCCAACATCCATCCCCCGAGGCCGCGTTTGTTTGGACAAACCCATGTTGTGTTTATTTTGCTGGCACTGCGGAACAATGGCGAGTTTATCAGTAGAATTTCCTATTCACATATGATGCAGCTGTATGTGCGGCGAGCGGAGCCACAAATGGCGGCGTCCTGTTGTAATCACAGGTCCTGTGATGCGTCCCCTCACGTGTCCCCCCGTCCTCTCGCCTGCCCCCCCGCCTGCAGGAGTGTTGACTGTGTCTCACTGTCACAACCGAGGCTGGATTCCTCCGTCGCTCGGGAAACGACATAATGAAATGACCTGATTTTGTTCAGAGGCCATGAATATGATTTAAGCTCGTCCACCGCAGGGCCTTCTTTTGTCTGAACCGTAATCCATGTGGTGTTTGTCTCAAACAAAACAACAGCGCTTAAAAAAAATAATAAAAAAATGTCCTTTTCATTTCACTGTCTCGCTTCTGGTTTGGTTTGTGTGTGGAACCTCCCTTCTCCTCTTTCTCTGGGTGTGTGTGTGAGCCGAGGGCAGCTCTGTTTCCAGCTGACAGCTCTGGTGAGGTATGGTACAGTAACACCACCACACCCTGCAGTTAGCTCGGGCCTGCACAACAAAAGAGCTCCGTTTAGGGATTACACTGTACAGGATGTAGTTGGCTCTAAACAACAGGGTTAGCCTTTCGCTCGCCTTGTTTGTTGAACACACTGCGTCTCCGGTGAAAACACACACGGGCAACTTGAGCTCTTTTATTACCCTGCGACACGTCAATGCCTGAACGTTTAAGTGGATCCCAAAGAAATGGGGGGAGGGAGGGAGGACGTGAGCTGAAGTTAGCGACTCATTTGCAGGTTTGGTGGATAAAAATGTGTTTTACATCCTCCCTGGTTATAGAGTTCGGATCGGACGAGTCTACGTGTCGTGGTTTTAATCCTGGATCTGGTCAAAATGTCCAATGTTGTCATAAATGGAATAGAAATGTTGTTTTTACTCTTTTTATAATCTAACCACACTTCAGCTTTATTGTTTGTCGTACAGGGGGCGGCAACCAGCGATCAGATGCATTTCTGATAAGTCATAAAGTTTGGGGGGGGCCACATCTGATGCATAAGTAGGAATCAATTCTGAGGAAATGGCAAAACACAGTGAAAGTGAAACCAGGACCTGAGGACAGGATGCGTCACTTGGAAAGAAAACATTTACTCGAACAGTGTGGGTTTAACAACATTTCTAAAATGTGTGTTTGCTCAGCTGAAGTGTAATTGTAAGACTTTTTTGAATTACACCATTGTCTAGACAGAATTTGTCCAATTTTCTATTGTAAGGAATGAAATAAAAGTGGGGGGATCACAAATTAGAAAATCACTTAAAACTCTCATTTAATCGAACCTCTGACTTTCCCTTTAACCCGAAGCTGAGTTGATGAGACGACAGAACACGTCTCTGTTTCCTTTGTGTGTATTTCGGTCCGTCAGGGAATCCGCGAGCTGCCAGATGAGGTTTCTCTTGTGCTCGAGTCGTTTCTTTCTTTGGAAGCGAACACGCCTCCTACAGATGACATGCATTGAGACACATGGGAAAACTTCTGCTCTTTTCAATCCACTGTCAGCCAGAGAGCCCACAAACACAACGTTTTCTCATACACTCAGTAATTGTGTGTGTGTGTGTGTGTGTGTGTTGGTCTAAAACCTCACATGGCTGTTTGTGTTTCTATTTAAAAAGCTACTCATTTTCTCCTCTGTGGGAGACTAAAGAAAGCAGGATGTTTGAGGTTAACTCGAACTGTAGGAGACGTGTTTTCTGTCGTTACATGAAGTTTTGTTAAATGTTGTCATCGGACGTCAGCAGGAGTTTGGTTTGATCCACACAGGTGTGTGTGTTTTATGGATTTGAACAAATTAAAACAAGCATGAGGCACTGGATTAAAATCTCATGATGGGAATTTTTGCTGGAACTATTTGAAGTTTTTGGGGGATTTTATTTCTTTGGTAGGACTGAGTAGGATATTGAAAAGTGAACCAATGGCTCATTAGTTTGACATTATCTGCTGTTGATGAATGTCTTTCTCTCTGGCTTTGCTTTCCAGCAGCTGTTAAAGTTTGTGTCGTTTTAACTTTTAAAGTTCCTCACGGATTCATTCAGACATGCCTCGACTCTCACAAAAATATTTGGCATCCAACACGCAAGACTAGACAGAACAGGAAGTTAAATCCAACACCAGCCTGTCACTCGATCGCAGGCTGAGAAGTGGACGGCAGAGTCAGACTCATTTCAGGATTATTCCTTTTTGCGCATTTGGTGTTATTTAAAAACCTGCCGTTTCAGAACCAGCTTCCTTTAGCTCCATTTCCCAGGTTGTTGTGATAGATAAGCACAGGAAAAGTTATAGAAAATGTCTGTAGATAAGCGTACAGTGTCAGAATCGCATTAAATTCTATGCTGCACTCCCTTGAGTCCTAAATAACAGATTTGACAAGTAGATCCAGTCGATGTAGAACTGCTTTTCATTGTGTTTCTCCTCCACCAGGCTCCGTTGGCCCTTTGTGTGACGTCACCTTTATTTCCCAAACATCAGACGTCTGCTCAGCCCATCTCACCGAATCCCAACCCGAGACGAGCTTCACACGGAGCAGAGAAGTGGGTCACGGCTGCTGTTTCCCCCGGCAGGCGAGGCCAGACGTTACCCCCCCCCCCGAAGGCACAGCAACCTAAAGCCTTTTCCTCTGTTGCTGCATTCAGGTTAGAGCTCTGAGGGTGATGTGATGTCTTTGAAACCTATTCTCTACCTTGTCACAGAAAAGGGAGGGAAAGAAATCAATGAAGAATTGGTCGGAGGTTTCGCAGGAGACAGCAGAGCGGGTGCTTCCCCCCCCCGCTGCCTCCACATCTGTCTCTGAAGAGCAGGAGAACAGACACTGCTTTGTTTCACCCAAGCTGTCTGGAGCTCTCTGCATCAGACGCACAATTCCTATGCTTCTTCCTCACATATTGATTGTTTACCTGTGTCTGGCTGGTATTTTTTATCTGCTGGCAACAGTTTTTTGCAGGCTTTTTCGTATATTAACATGATTCTGATCTAATTGTCATTTATTTTCCCGGTGTCAGACCAGGCTTGAAATGAAGAGAGACACACAAAACGTTCAGCTCATCCGATATTCTGGCAGCGCTTCCTGTTTGCTTTGTGCGCCGCGGCTGATTGACAGCAAACACAGTGAAACATAATGAAGCGCAGTGATATGACAAAGCAACGTGGGCACAATGAAACCAGAAGATAATGAAGAAACCAAACGAAGCTCCGTGTTAATTGTGACGGATTCACTCGGAGTCTCCGGCTTTCAGGAAGTTCCTTTTGTACAAAAATAAGTGGTTTGGCAGAAACTATTGTTTTCGGTATCGATTGATCTGAATGATAATCAGTTCTTTAACGTCCACGTCCCATGAACCTAAAGCTGTCCTCTGTCCAGAGATAATTAGTTTATTTGTGATAAAGAAATCTGTTTATTATCTTATTAGACAAAGAAAAAAAGAAACAACCAGAAAGGCTTTCGCTCTTTTGTTTGACATATGACTGGAATTATTAAGCTATTGTCTAATCTACTTGCAAATTGATGCATTCTTTGGATATATGGGAAAAAAAGTATTAGTTCAGCAGGAAGTCGTGACTGATTACTTTCTTGTGACTCGAGCTGATACCATCAGCATGTCGCACACATGTCCTGAACGATGGCGTGAAGGAAACATGCAAACACAATTTGTCTTTGGAACAACAAGCAGAACAAACCGGTCCCGGCCCGTCTTACTTTCCTCAGGTCGCCACTCTGGGGTCACGGATTGTGATTGATGAACTTGCAGAATGTGACGTCCAGCGAGGGTCAAATCTAAACTCCTGTGGGAACTGGTGGGTTTCTCTATTTAAACTGAAGGTCTTGACCTTATAATGTTAGGATTTGGCTCTTAAATGGGACTGAACAGATTTCTTTTATTGCAATCCAATCCTAACTTTGCCATGGACTTTTGTGTGAAGCACTTTGTTATTATTATTATTAAATCAAGTCCGGTTCCTGCTTGTTATAGACGCAGTATCAGCACTTTTTACTTCCTGACTCCACGTACGTGTGAACCGAGAAGTATCGGACCAACGTTTATTCTGGGAAATCTCTTCAGTTTCAGGTCAGTGGTTCAGGGCACTGACCTTTCCGTCCTGGTGACCCGTCTTTGTCCCAGACAACATGAGAACGACCCCCGGGGGAACGCTGAGGTCAACACACACGTTTCCACCGCCAACTAACTGACTGATAAGGCCTCAGACTAAATCTGACGGCACATACAGCTGATTTAAAGTTGAACTATAGTTCATCCAATCTGGATAAAGTGTCTGATGATGCAACATGGCGTTCCACCCGTGCCCTTGTTGTGGATTAGAGATAAATTCACTGTACAGAAAGATGAGCTGAGTCTATTTCTGTCTCACCTGAGGCGCCTCTCAACCCTGGGAGCTTTGTTTAGGAAACAGCCAGAGCTTGTTTCAGTGTAAACTGAAGACAGACACTTTCTTTTTCCAGACCATCAACTGATCTTGACCTTTAGATCAGATTCAGCCTAAGGACAAAATGTTTGTTATGTTCTTGTTTGAGAACAGCAAATACATTTCTGTCCACACAACATTTTGGCTCCCTATCAGTTTCAATCCTCGTCTATACTAACACGCCTGAAGACACATGTCATGTGACCACTCACCTGGAAAAGGCGTGAAATTACCGGTTACAAATGTCCATCAGCAATAGTGAAAAATGAAGGGAGCAGGGATTTCTTTCTTTGGCGAGGCTAATGCCGGTTGTTTGGTCCTGGAAGGGGTTCATGTGATAGGAGCCTGACCAATCAGCGAAGGCGACATCATCAAGAACCAGTTAGCGATTGTTGTCTGCTTCATCGTTTCCAAAGAACTCTGTTTCTGCTCGTCCAGACTAAAATGAAGCCCCGGAGTTTACAAACTAAAGCCTACAGCAACTTCTCTGTTTCAGCATCTCTCAAACTCCGCAGTAACCTAAACACCAGGCATCTCTGTGGCAGAGCTGTGTGTTTTTCAAATTAAAAAGTTTGTATGGATGTTGCCTGACACTTACTTTCGATACATTTCTTGAAATCCCTGGTTTTAGATAGATAGATAGATAGATAGATAGATAGATAGATAGATAGATAGATAGATAGATAGATAGATAGATAGATAGATAGATAGATAGATAGATAGATAGATAGATAGATAGATAGATAGATAGATAGATAGATAGATAGATAGATAGATAGATAGATAGATAGATAGATAGATAGATAGATAGATAGATAGATAGATAGATAGATAGATAGATAGATAGATAGATAGATAGATAGATAGATAGATAGATAGATAGATAGATAGATAGATAGATAGATAGATAGATAGATAGATAGATAGATAGATAGATAGATAGATAGATAGATAGATAGATAGATAGATAGATAGATAGATAGATAGATAGATAGATAGATAGATAGATAGATAGATAGATAGATAGATAGATAGATAGATAGATAGATAGATAGATAGATTACTTTATTCATCCCCGAAGGGAAATTAAGTCATCATAGCAGCCGGTACATTTGAATACAATAAAATACAATACAATAGAATAAAATAAAAAATATTGAGGTACAAAGAATAAAAACAGAAACACAAGATAAATAGGTAGATAAGGTGCAGTGGCAAGATGATGGTAATAGTAATTTTAATATGCATCATTGCTCTCTCAGTTTTTTATCACTTTCTTGGCTGCAGAAAATACAACAATCTGCTTCTTTCTTTACCCTGACCCCTGCATGACCATAGTATGTAAAGGGGCCATGTGATCTGTGTTCCCAGGCATGTAAGAGGTGAAGCTAAATGCTTTTGTGGAAAGAGACCTGAGTGATATGTGTGGACGTAGACCTTAATATAACCTGTTACTCAACAAGCTATTTCAAATGAACACTAATCCGTACATTTGTTGGTTTTTCACAAGCTTCACCGCTAACAACATGTCTGTACCTGTTCTCAGTTTAAGGAATGTGCTGCATTTAGTGTTTTTTTTTACTGCATAACAAAACCAAAGAATGAGCCCGTTGGTTTTGTTTCCAGCTCCTTTTGTCCCACAAGAGGAGCCCATAGAAAGCTTCTGCAGTAAGATGCATTAACAAGCTGGTTTCCCATGTTCTCCTCTGCCACCCCCCCCCCAGCAGCCCGTTAGCAGGGACAAGCTGCACAGACGGAGGGAAACCAGGAATCCTCGGGTTTGTCCAGGTTGGGTTCATGCTGGAACCCCCTGTTTGCAGCTTGTGTGGCTCGATGGTGATCCATGTGGAGCGGTGACTGGCAGTGGGAGTGTGTGGTGTGATTGTTGTTGTAGGAGGAAGAAACTTCGGTGCGGTGCCCCATTCATCAACTGAAGCCTCTTTGATTTGTAGGTATAACGTCCAACTGATTTATCCATGTTTACTTGGCTAATGCTTTATTTTCAATTCCTCCTCAAGTTTTACTTATTGTGAAAATCCACATTCTTTCTTGTATTAGTCATTCAGAGGTTAAGAAGGACGTTCTAACGGCTTCACATTAGAGTTCTGCTATAGTTTAAGTCTGTATTTGTTTATGTTTATTAGCAGCATTACTATAAAATGCAGACTTTTCAAACCCAATCCAAGGACTGAACTCCTTAAGTTCTTACAGTTCAGGGGAAGATGAATGTTTGCACCAAAGTAAGGACGATCCATCCTATACATTTCACTCAAAACTATAAAAGTCAACCACATCTGGATTTTGTGAATATACAATACTAGCCAATCCATCTATAAGATGTAGATATATTTTACTGGATACGATGTTGAAGCGCTGGTTGGGGTGTATGAAAAAGGCAGAGGATGATCAAAGTCAGCAGGATCCTTCTCTGTGGATCATGAGCATCTTAATATCTCAGTTTTACGGCAACATAAAATCTGCTGAGCTATTTCCGTCTGGCAGCGATGAAGCAGATCCACATTGCTGGCAAGGGGTCAAAAAATGTGTAGTGTCTTTGGTTTGTGTTACCGTAGTGGTTTAACCAACACACTGACTCCACAAGAAGGTCAATGTTTGCTTGTGAGAAACTCTCAGATCTGAGACAGTAACTCATTCAGCAGCACAGACGCTCACCGGATCACAGTGTTAACACGGCGATGTTAGAAAAAGACTTTCCCAGAAATCCACTTCTCTTAACACCGTCCTGTTTCTGGCTCTTCGGAGGCAAACACCTGCTAATGTAAGTACATGCACACAGTCCAAAAATCCATTTACCCTGTGAGTCTGCATCTCCACCGGAAAATAAAACATCCCCATTGTGCTGAGCCATAGGATTCCGACTTTATACCCAGAACCAGACTTCTGGTGCAGGGCCAGATGGGCTCATTAGATCCCTCCTGACTGAACAAATAGGAGAACAGAGGTCGTAAATCCACTACATGCAATGTCAGCGTTGATGTAGTGGGAAATAAAAAGGTGAAAGGTAAAAATCTAACTTTTTTTTTTTTCCAGGGCTTTTAACTGCATCTCCGTCTTCCCTGGAAAATGGAGTTTGATCCGTCAATACGTGTGTTTATCCTGAGTGTTTGATTTAAATACAAAAAAGTCATTTCCAGTGGAGTTTCCAGTGGGAGAGTTCTCTAACCATCTTACCTTCTGTCTTCTGCAGCTCTCTAATAACCACAACTGATGGACCGGGTCCAGAAATGTTTAATATCCGCTCATACAGCAGATGTTTTTCCGTGTCAAGTATCAGAAATACGTATTGATACTGGTTTCAATGATGCAGTATCATCCATGAGTTAGACTTAACATCAAGAGCCTTAAAAGCCTTAAAAGCCTTAAAAGCCTCAAAACCAGGGCTGATTATTATTCCAGAATTTAGAACTGTGGAGGGAAATACATCATCTTCTGTTGGATCTCTGACTTAATAAGTGGGATTACTGCTCACGCTGCCCCAGGAGGGAGGTGTTGTGAGACGAGGACGGGGTCGGTTCGGGTCGTGGATTAAAGTGCCGGAGCTGCTGAGGCTGCACCTGTACTCATACACAGCCTCGGCGGTGCAGAGCGGACAGGCCCAAACTTGGCCCGGCGCTCTCAGGTGAAGCCGGTGTGAGACGTGGGAGCTGAAAGACGATCTCCCTGAGTGCTGCCATCCTTTCAGCCTGCATCGAGGAGAGAGGAGTGTCTGGTTTCCAGAGTTTCAGGCGGGACAGAACGTACAGAGGCCTCTCAGCTCCGAGCGTCTGTGGGAAAACAGGGAACAAAATGCAAACGCCCCCCCCCCCCAGCGGAGAGCGTAACCCGAGAGTTAACCACTTACAGCGCCGGCGAGCTCAGGTATTCCCCCGCCTTGTTAACGGGAATCCTCGGGGACAGTGGCTGAATGAGAGAGAATGACATGTGCCACTGTGCAGCTCAATGAGATGTTGACTCACGAGTCCAGAGGAGAGAAAAGGACGCGGCTCAGGTGCTGAGCTGCAAACCCGCTGCCTTTTATGACTCATTTACACACAACAACATGCAGAGGGACGTTAATTATGAAGCATGAGGAGCGTTATGAGCATTAATCATCACCATCATGGATGGATTACTGAACGGGCCAATCGAGTACAGGCTCCTGCGGTCTGAGTGGTCACATGGCTTAAAGCCTTCACCTGCTAAAGGTCCTGGAAAGAGACACAAAAAGAACGACAAAGGGATGATGAACAGCCACAAAGAGACACAAAAAGGCCACAAAGAGACACAAAGTGAATACAGAGAACTCAAAGAGACACAAAATGGAAACAAGCAGACGCAAAACAAAGCAAAATGACTGATTTCTCAGAGTCTTGATGAAAGATCTTAAACATATTTAGAGGGTTGGTATCGATAAGTGTGTAAAGTTGTTTGCAGATCAAAATAAAAATCTGTGTGGGTTTAAATATGGATTCATAGGTTTGGAGGCGTCTTTAAGCTGCTGTGTGGTGACATATAGGCCTAGAAAAATTCAACTATCACCAATGTGTAGCTATGAAACGTAAAGTGGCCTTTGCTATAAGGCTTATTTTAAGTTAAGGTTCCTGGAGGTTTGTGTTCTACTGAGTCACATTATAACTGCTCTGCTGCCTGGAAGCTTTCTGCTGTTTTCTGCTGTTTCGTTGTCACCTCTTATTAAATCTGGATAAATTTAGTCTTAAAAGAAAAGTTAACAACAAACTACATAATAGAGTTTTTCTATTTCGAGTGGTACAGCAGATCAAGCAGCTAAATCTGAACAAGAGATATTTTGGGCAGCGGAGGAAAATGCTTCACCAATATGAGCAGATATGGTTTATTTTTAGTCTTTTAATCTTTCGCTAATGAAATCGGAGACTTTAGATTTACACAGGCACCGACCCCTCTGTGAAACTCACACCTCACTGCAGAGCGCTTCCCCCTGAGCCCCCCCCCCCGGCCCCTCCGAACCCTGACCTCTGCACTCAACACGTTTCTCACACTGATCTCGTTTTACGGACGATCCCTCGGGTGAGAGGGGGGGGGGGGGGGTGATTCCTCCAGAGACAGACAGACATGTCCTCAGAGCTGCCTGTGCTGCACAGGGAGTGTTTTCTAAAGCCAGTGTCTCCTGTTGGGGGAAAAAAAACAAAGTAAACAAACACATTTGTCCAGTCTGGGCCTCAGGGTTCAGTCTGTACCTGTGGACATGCATCAGTGTGAAGACAGACAAACCTGTCTCCGACGTCCCTCAGCTGTCAGATCTGACACAGACGAGTTGATGGAGAAGGTTTTTGTTTCTCCAGCTCTTTGATAAACACTGTAAGGAACCTGATTTCAAAACCATATCATCATTAATACACTTGCTGACTGTTTTCCACTTTACAAAAGGCTGGTGTGAAAAACAGGTTTGTTGCCTATACACAGAATTAGCTCCAAAAGACAAGAAGGGAGGACTGCTTGAGAAATTGGACTTAATGCTTTTTAAATCCTCTGTAACTGCTCAAATCAGCAGTGGAGCAACGCGTTAAGCTGTGGATACACACAAACACGCGTGATGAAAAACACTGATATGCTTTCTGTTTTTCACGATTTAAACGAAACTCGCTGATGCCTGTGCTAAAGTATGGAGCTCAAGACACGAGTTGATTAGCCTAGCTTAGCATAAAGACTGGAAACAGTAGAAACAGGAAGTCTGGTCCGCTCCAGGGTTTAAATAAATTCAGTACACAAACAGAAAAGTGTGGTTTTAGGGGCAGGTCTATGCTGCTGTTTTATAGTATAACATCAAGTGCCTTGATAACCTATATGTATATAATATATATCAGACTCTTCCTGTGATCTCAAATGTTTTATAGCATTGATTACAGAGCTCTGACAAATCATTTCTACTCGGTGCAGGTGATGAAATGAAATGACAGTGTTATCCTGGGATAAAAATAGGAGGAATAACTGTTTCAGCCCATCAGGTCGCTGCTGTCTCAGCTCTCTGATATGGTTCTTTGGTCGTTGATGTTTTCCTGCAGCGGCCGTGCAGACGTGCACTACCTCATCTCCTCAGACTGTCACCCACTCGACGAGACAGGACACATGTGCAGTTTATCATTGGACAAGAGGCCGGCCAGTCACAGAGAGATTTACTAGGTCTGGGTTTGAGTCATCGGGGATCTGTCAGGGGCCAGGATGTGCATGGAAACAGATTTAGAAAAGAGGCTGAGAGCTCTGTGGGGTAACTGATGGAAATATTCAGTGTTGGACGAGGGTCAGCGGATGTCAGAAAGAAGGAAATGATTATTGAGTGGCTCGTGATGTCTCTATTTTTCCATCTCCGTTGTGAATCATTCAAGAGCGAAACCCACCTCACCGGGATCGTACCAACTCTTCATAAATCCATCCAGTATCTTTAGTATCTTGCGTGGACCAGGCTACTATGTTTCTTGATTTATTATACGATCTATAAAATGTCAGGACATAAATAAAGGTAGAACGTCCAAGGTGACGTCTTCCAATGGCATGTTTTGAACGACTAGAAGTCCAAAATACAATTCATATTCAATACTCAATTTAATACCATGGAAAACTTGGGGTATTTATTTTTTATGTACATTTGAATAACGCCCTGATTATTAAAAAAATTATTGAATAATTGTTTGCTCATAAAAAAATGTTGCTACTTCTTGCATTTGTAAATAAAACAGGCTTGTTATATAGTTCTCAGTGAGAAGAAATTATGCTAACCTACGCTAATGTTAGCCTAAATTGGCCATTTCATTGCATATTTCCATATTGTATTATTTCAATGTCATATTTAAGCTATGTATGATATAATAATTTGAATCAACTGTCACATTAGTGATGTCAGATACCACCTTTCTTTACAATTCACACTAACGTTGGCTTCGTTGGCTAATATGTTAGCTAACGTACTTAACTGTCACAGTAATTACCAGTGGTGTATAAAGTACTTGAAAGCCATACTTGAGTAAAAGTACAGATATCTTACCTGAAAGTGAATTCGGTAAAAGTAGAAGTCACCCGTCAGAAAATGACTTGAGTAAAAGTCTTAAAGTAGCTCATATTAAAAGTACTTAAGTATCAAAAGTATCTGGTGTTGAAATGTACTTAAGTATCAAAAGTAAAAGTACAAGTACCAAAATTAAAAATGAAAAGTGCTTTTTATAGTAGGCCTATACAGACACAAAACAACCCAAAATGTTTCTCCTCAAGATTTATCTCAACTGATTCTAACAACAATATGAATATGAATAAAATGTATATAATGTATAATTTTACAAAGTTTGAACCCTAGATGAGAGAGAGAGAGAGAGAGAGAGAGAGAGAGAGAGAGAGAGAGAGAGAGAGAGAGAGAGAGAGCTGCGCCAACCTCCGCTGCTCAAGTAACGAGCCAGTTTGAGAATTTAAGAAGTAGAGAGTACACATTTATTTTTGTTCAAATGTAACGAGAAAGAAATACTCAAGTAAAGTACAGATATGTGAAAAATCTACTTAAGTACATTAACAAAGTATTTCTACTTCGTTACTTCCCACCACTGGTAATTACCAGGTATTAACTAACTAATCTTAAACTAAAACCTACTTCCTGTGGTACAACCAATTTTGATTTGATGATATGTAAATCTACTTAATCCGGTCATAATCAGATTTAGGTTTCAATGAGCAGAAATTAGCTCCTTGTAGTTAGCAGCCTACCGGTAATTTTTATTATTGATGAGAGGTGAACGCAGACAGAGGCTGAAGCTGTTGATTCACGTCATCTCATCGGTTTCTCCGGGCGCGGAGACGAGAGGCTGTTGACCGGTGAGACCCACACGGGCTCTTGTCATCACAGAGGCGGATCTCAGAGGATTAACTCAGCTCCCTGTTGTGTTTGGGTGAGAAAGACACAGTCAGAGGGAAAGATTAAGAGACGGAGAAAGACTGATAACAAAGACAGCAAATGACAGAGTGTGCGCACAGAAAAGAATCTGGGGTTTTAGAAGTTTAAGTCCTTGTGGTAGCTGCTGCTATTCAGCATCTTTGGCTTTGTCATGGTAGCTCAAGATGTGGTGATCAACAGACGTGGGTTTGTTCTATAAGTTTTCAACTTCAGTTCTGGCTAAAATCTCCCAACTAGCGGAGAAATTACCATTAAATTCTATGCTGACGTTCAGGATCCCCAGAGGATGAATCCTGATGACTTGGTTATACCTTTACTTTTCCTTTAGTGCCACCTTGAAGGTCACATTTGTTGTCTGGGTTTGATATCTAAAGCATTAAATCATGAATACAATGCACCTTTAAAACGTATATACAATTCAGTAAACACAATGTAAGGAAACAAAGCACAGGACCTCATCAGAAGGAATTCCTTGTCAGGAGGAATTCTGAAGCAGTGAAGGAGAAGATGTATTGATAAGGTTAAGCCCGGGTGGGACGGCGGAGGAGGGACAGGAAGCAGCCGTGGGTGCAGGACGCCGCCGTCTCCGTCTGACCTCAGCGTCTGTCTGTGGCTCCACCTGAAACAGCAACAGGCCGGCGACCATTAGCCCGAGGCCTGTCCAAACACGGACAGGGGTTCATCTCTGTCATCGGCCGGGCGTGTGTCACACATGTTGCCTCTATTAAAACGTTGTGAGTGACGTCTGTGATAAACAGCTTCAAGTGCAAACATTAACTTAACTTGTTACTTCCTCTCCATTAACAGCCCGGTGAGTTTTATGGTTTAATTTGATCTGTTTATTCTGTAGTTTTATTGTAAATGTATGAGTGCTAAATTAATAAAGTACCTGTGATCAAGACAGCAAATCTGTCGCAGTATCCAGAACTCTAAATGCAGAAACGATTTGTTTAATCTATATGATTGATTAATATAGAATTAAAGTTCCTCTTTGATCAAGTTCACTTTAAGTTCAAAAATACAATTTGCATGCACAACGTTAAAGTTTCTTATTTCCTGCGTGCTGATGTTTTTTGAGATTTCAATTGCTCAGACTTCTCAAGTCACTAAAAACAATACGACGCATGTGAGTAACAATTTTGTACGTGAAAAATGTTATGTAGAAATATGAGAGGATTTCTAGAAACAGTGCTCAGGTTATTTGTTTGTTTGAAGAAGGCTTGGTTTCCTTGGTTTCCTTGGTATCATCGTTTGTTTTATTTAGGGGGTTTTTAGTCACTTTGACAAGGAGTTAACTTCTTTGTGTTTACAGTTATTTATCAAAGTGTCTTTCCTGGTGATGAGACAAGGACTCATGCTGCAACACAACCTGAAGTCATTGCACACAGTGGGTAAGTTTTACTGGTGAAGAGAACATGATGAAACTTGTGGCAAAAACACATTTCACACAATTGCAAAAGCGAAAGAAAAAGAACGTTGACTTAAGTTTGTGAGGATTTAGTTTCCTTTTCTTTCACAGTAGTTTTGTTCCTGTAAATGAAGTCTTGTAATGTGAAGAAGTTTGACTGGAATACTGAGGCCGACTTCATTTGTTTTCCCGGTGATGTCTTGGCTTTCGTCACATGATCTTTCCCTCTTTTCCTTATTGATGTTTCAAACTGTAAATCACTAAAACGACACCATGACACGACTTCATATGCATTTTTTTATTTAATGTGATTGCCGTTACTGTGATGACAACATCTGTTTTGGCCTGAGAGCTTTGAGTCTGGAGGAAGAGTTGTGTGTGTCTGTGTGTGTGTGTGTGTGTGTGGGTGTGAGGAGAATTTAAATGAATTCGCACACTAGTGTTAAAATACACTCACACACTAACAATGTTTACTTTGACAAAAGCCCGTTAATGACTGGTTAATGAACTTTCCTCTTTCGGCAAACAATTCAATTCTGAGGACGACGCTCAGGAATTTAAAAAAAGACCAAAACAGAGGGACTGCATAGATACATAAAATAAAACAAAATTATGTTTCTTCTGGATGATGCCATTAGCATTGCAGAAGGGGCTGCAGCCCCCCCCCCCACACATACTTTTTTTTCACAAGTAGTAATTATTTTTATGATTTGCATTTCAAATTTTATTCCCTCCCGTGGAAGACAGATTACTTTCACTCTCTTTTCCTCGCACGGTGTAAATAATTTCATATTTTGTCTCTCGCAGACGGAAGGATAATGATATGCAAATGAGTTCAGCAGAGTGAGAGAGAGAGAGAAAAAAAAAAAGAAGTCGATGAGGAGCAGATAGCAGATTTGTTCTTCTGGGCGCCGCAGATAATTAGGAAAAACTGATGAGTTTATTCTGCTGTGATGGATCGAGACAAAAGAAGAGTTTCAATCCAAATTGTTCAATATCCACTTTGGGAATAAGTTTGTAAATAATAAAAAAAACGAAGCCAAAAAGTTTACTCTCCAGTGAATTTTTCCAAATTACATCCAGAAACAATTTGTCTGTACTGTGAGATAAAGTCTAATAATGGGCTTTTCTCCAAAAGCTTCTTCTTCTTCTGCTTCTGTAACAGCAGATTGATTATGATCATATTTATTGGATGGAGTCCTGGAGTGATTTCAGTTGCTTCAATGTGCTCATGTGTGTTTTGCATGCAGATGACATCGGCCTTGCAGATCCTGCATCTGTTTGTTTCCTCAGAAATTAAAGCTACAGGTCTGCAACATGCACGTCAGAGGCCTAGGGGCAGTGTGGAGTCAGAGGTCACACTTTTTGATACAATTTGTTTGTAGTTGTGTCCAAATATCGAGAGGAAATAAAATAAAGTGGTAAATGTTGATGTATCTTTCTCCGGGCTTCTTTAAACTTCCAATAATCCACTTCAAAGTATCTGTATCCAGCTGTGATGGACATGATGTGTTGCACATGTCCCTTAAGACCCTGCACTGAGCACACACACACACACACACACACACACACACAGACACACACACACATCGATGATCTCAGGAACACAGCTGCCTGCAGAGTCAGACAGGAACTGAACCACACTAATGATCGGCGTTAATTGAATGCTGATGAGAGCTGTGCTGGGGGGGGGGGGGCACGCTCAGGTTGGATGCTGAGTGACGTACGAGCACACGACCCAGTTTTTTTTTTTCAAACACAGTCACAATGCTCGTTGTGGCCTGAAATAGCTCAGGGCCGGCGGAGTGGTCGGGATAATTAGGTCTGTTTTTAATAAACAGACAGTGAGGATGTGACTGCTGCCTGGTCTGCTCCAATTGGATAAATGTCCCCTTCAATCCCCTGTGAGAGTCCAGGAACAGTATGTGCCCTTCAGATCCAAACCCACCCCCCCACCCCCCCACCCAGAGTTAAAACCACGCTCCCTGCCTCTCGTCACATCACCACCGGGCAACCGAGCGAGCCGGCGTATGTTTATCCAATCAGATTCCCCTGCCAGGACCACAGAGCTGGGCTTCCTCTCAGGGTCCAGTTTGATTCTTTCCATGGGCTCTGGCTGGTGAGAGCTCGGCTGTGGCTTGGTGTGCAGGAGCTGGGATGTGATGCCTGGCCGGGGAGAGGGTGGATCATTCTCTCAACGGGAGGGGGCGGGGGGGCAACGCAGGAAGGGAACCCTGTTATTATGGGCATCTGGGCAGGTAGTTACTGTATTAAACACGCCGCTGCTGCTGCTTGAATCTCGTGACTTCAGGGTTCGGGTCTTTGTGGCCACTTTTTCGTTTGTTTACAATGGTGGACAAGGGTCGGGTGGTTGTTTTCTCACTTGTTGTTGTGTTATTCCTGTGTCTTCTAATGTGAGTTAATACCACAAACATGTGCAAAAAAATAAATACGACTACTACTAAAATACTTTGACAACTTAATCACAAACAAAAACAATTCAGGAATCCTGGAATATGTGAACAACAGCAGAAATAAGTAAATAGACAAACATGGGGCAAACGGTTTATACCTTAGTTAACAACGTGACAAAAATCTCCCCCTGGTGGCTGGCTGCAGTACAGGTCATAAACCTCCTCTATGTTAGTGGATTGGACAAGGACCAAACTAAAAACACGTCGCTGCTGCTGCTTGAACCTCGTGACTTCAAGGTTTGGGTCTTTGTGGGCACTTGTTGTTTGTTTACAATGGACAAAGGTCGGAGGTTTGTTGTTTTCTCCCTTGTTGTTGTGTTATTTCTATGTCTTCTAATGTGAGTTAATACCACAAACATGTGCAAAAAACAAAATACGACTACTACTAGAATACTTTGACAACTTAGTCACATTTCGGGGAAATTTGTCAAACGAAATCAAAATAAGAAAAACAAACAGGAGACGTGAGGTCAGGCTGCAAAAACAAAAACAAATCAGAAATGCTGGAATATGCGAACAACAGCAGAAATAAGTAGACAAACATGGGGTAAACTGTTTATACCGTAGATTACAACGTGACAAAAATCACCCACTGGTGGCCGGCTGCAGTATAGGTCATAAACCCAGCCTCCTCTATGTTAGTGGATGGGACATGGACCAAACAGAAAGTGAAACTTCCCATTCAATCAAAGATGGTTTCTGTCATTTCAGGAAGTTCTTCTCACACCGGTGGATGTTCAAGTGCAATTGATTTCCAAGTTGTGTTTTGATTAGTTATTTGACTCGTCACAATCAACACTGGACAGCTTGATCCTCAGAAACACATCCAACATATTTAAAGTGGATTTGATGAATGAGTGTCCCGGCTCTGTAAGGTATCTATAGGGTCATAATACACTGGTTTTATTGTTCTTTATGTTTGTTGTATTAGTATTTATATGAAAATACCGAAAATGGGTGTAATTTGAAACCAACCCGACCCACTTTCATCAGCAGCGATGATGCACACGTTCTCCAGAACACCCCCCCAGCTTCCTTCTGGCAGCTGCTCCTGTGAATCCACATGTTTTTCCTCCTCTGGTAAACAGGACAGTTCTGTAACTCACGAGCTACTGAGCCGCTTCCTCCTGAACCGTGTCCCACCAGCTTGAGGTTCAAAGACCCAAACACTTCATATCTCAGAGCCTGACTCACTCTGGTCTGCCGTGACTCAGGCGAGGACCAAACCCACACTGAGTCAGTCTCTCTCCCCTCCCGCTGGCCTCCGTCCACATCAGCTCTTAAGTGTGGTGACCCCGGGATCAGCGCTGCATGCCTTCCCTTTGAGCTAAGCCCAGATCAAGAAAATACTCGGCATTATGGGTACTTTGGAGATGGGGCAACTCTGCTAAACATATCAGATGGTGGAGTGGGACGTTTTATCCAGAGGAATGTTTCTGTTCTCACACACACACACACACACACACACACACACACATATATATAAACACCACAACCCGGCCTCCAACCCTAGCCCACTGGTATGCTGAACCGGGTCCAAACGGGTCCACTGTGCCCAATGTGTGTTTCCAATACTCTCTGAGGGAGGATGTGGAAACGCAGTGCAGTGTTCCTCCTCGGCCTTTGTGTGTGATCCCTGAGGCGGAGGTACACACAGGCTCTCTCTGATGAAAGACTCCGAGGGTCCGTGAGTGGGGGGGGGCAGCCACCAGAGACGCAGGTGAGGCAGATGGAAGAAGCAGCCGTCCCTGCCAGGCCTCCCTTCCTCCTCATTTGAAGCTCCATCGCTGAACTGTGACCCATCAAGTTGCTCAGCCAGGATGCATAATGACCTGCACCTCAGCGCACACACACACACACACACACACACACACACACACACACACACACAAAGAGAGAGAGGGCAAAGTGAGGAGGGTTGAGCGGCATCTGTCGTATGCAACACCCGATCCCTCGTTAAATATTTGAAGGGAAATGCAGCAACAACAACAACAGAAACACACAAAGGACAAGTGAGAGTCTGACAACCACAAAGATCCTGTTCACCCGACAGTGAGACTGTGAGTCTGTGGAGTTTGGACACTGTCGAGCGTTCGAGAGCAGATAGCAGATGTTTTGTAAACACATGAAGGATTAAATGGGATTATCTGCCTCAGGTCAAAAAATCGGTTAATCTGCTTATCCTCTAAAATCACTCTAAAAATAGTATTTAGGAAATCGTTAAAGCCCTGATGTGGTGTGATAGCAAAGTTTTGTGTGTGATTCAAAGTCTTTGTATAAAACTGGATATTGACTCAACTCTGCTTTTAATAGAAGTCAATTTCTACAGAGGTCATTGAGAAAATAAACTTCTTATTCAATATACCCTGATGTTTTGTAAAGTAAATTCCCATTAAGAGTCAAATAGAAGCTTGACCACCGTATGCACTGGGACGTGGAAAACGTGATTGACAGCCAGTTCCTTCAAATGGGTGCAAGTGAAAGTTGGAGTTATTTGATGAAGGGTGAAATTTCAGGATTGACAGCTGAGACTGATTTTCCTCTCCTCTACTTTCAGTTCTGTTCATTTCCCATCCCTTGCTTTCCTTTCCTTCTCTTTCCTTTACTTTCAGGTCTGTTCCTTTCCCGTCCCTTGCTTTCCTTTCCTTTCCCTTAAAGGTTCAGTGTGTAGAATTTAGTGACATCTAGTGGTGAAGTTTCATGTTGCAGCTGACTACCCCTCACCTCACCCTGACAGAGAACCTGTGGCAGCCTAAAGTTGTGATAAAAACTCAAAAGGTGTTTAGTTTGTCCAGTCTGAGCTACTGTAAAAAACATGGCGTCCTCCGCAGAGAGCACCCGCTCCCGATGTAAATATAAAGTATTTAAATATAATGTATTTAGTGTAAAGGGCTCATTCTAAGGTAAAGAAAACATCAATTTAGATGATTACACACTAGTGAAATTATCACTAGGAGTTTTCTATATTCACTGGACCTTTAACAAGAGAGAATAGTGACACACAAGTGTAGTTTATATTCAGGTTTGTCTTTACATTACTGTAAACACATACTAACACTATGACTCTATGGAACGGACCAGCTGAGAACACTGAATCCAGATGTTTGTTGTTTGTGTTGTTGTAGCTCACACACCGACACACATCTCCGTCATCCTATCAACACACTTTGTTTCTTTCCATGTGTCATGAAATGCTCAGACTTCTTTTTATAGCACCAGGAGGACGTGACTGCCTAAAAATAGTTTCCAGCGTCTTTTTTATTTCTTGTTTTCCTGGTTTTTTACAACCTGAGCAGTGAGGAGACGATTTCCTATTTTGAGTTTTAACACTAATCACAGCTACTCATTTCGTCTGTGAAATGAAACCAGCGTCCCCTGAGTGTTTGTTGTTTGTCCTCACAGTGTTTCCAGGTTGCTGGCGATGCCCTGTAATTTTCAGCTGAGCGGCTGCAGCTCCGCACCCAGTGACATCAGCTCTGTGGGCAGGAAACGCAAATAAGAGCCGGCAGCAGCTGCTCATTTGGCAAAAACAGGCGAAGGAGTGAATGTAGAGTAAAGTGTTATCTTGTCTGACTCTGCAGGTGTTGGGTAATTCTGAGGTTCTCTGTGTTATGCAATGACGCTCGTATAGCGGCCTTATATGGAGTTAACGTCAGTGGGGATGACAACACCGGATAAATGAGGTTTATAGGTAACAAAGGAATCTAGTGTAGTGATTTTCTAACACTCACGTCTCGTAGAATCCAGGTAGAGGTGGAACTTGATCTGAGACGTGGGCACCTCACCCAGAAACGCCGATGATAACATCTCAGTGTTTGCCAGTAAAAACATTGTGGTTCCGTGGTTCATAAAATCCCAGAGTCCTCCTTCTGATCTCAGGTTTCCTTTTTGCCGAGATTAACGACGGCTTCTTGTGAATCGAGTCGGATCCTGGTGAGGTTTTGTTCTTTCTTTATTGAGACTTATAGCTGCCTGAGTGTCTCCGGACGTTTCTGACACATTTGCACATCTATTTATCACATCCACCATTTATCAGTGCCCACATCCACACTTTGCTCTCCGCTCTCCTGAAGTATCTTGAATAATTAATCGGGCCGATCTCCTTCTCTCCCGCCCGAGCGAATCCTCATCTCACCTGGAATTAGACGCTCCACCTGCCCCCCCCGGGCTCCGCTTCTGATTAAACTGTCCAGGCATGAAGGCGCTGATCGCAGGTCTGTAAAGGAAATTAAATCACTCAGAGGAATATTTCTCCACCAGCTGCCACACCGACTGTAAATACAAGACAATAGCTGTGAAATCCTGTGACTCAAGCTTCCTGTGATGATCTGAATGATAAGGAATCAAAGATGGTAAAAGAAGCAGGTGTTTAACTCATATTTTGATTCCTTATAGATATTTTTCGGGGTATTTCACCTTTTTTGACAGGACAGTTCAGGCGTGAAATTGAAATTGAAGAAGCACACGGTCACAAGGCCAAGTTGGAATCAAACCTGTGGATAAAGCAGGACGACTCAAGCCCCTTTATGTATCGTTTTATTGAGCTATTCCGTTGGTTTCTAAGACTGGATTGTTGCTGTTGGAGGGTGGAAGTTAAAAAAAATCGTCAACTATACGACTTTTGTATGAACTCTGAGTTTTACAGTCGTAAAAGGCAAGAAATGTTCATGTATGGAGCTGAATTTATCCACTTTTAGTGAGAAAGAGTGAAGCAGATCCTGGAAATAGTGATCACAGCGAAACACACGGATTCAGGCCTCGACCAATCAGACTGAATCTCTGGGAAGTTGTTGAGTCTCTCGCCGCTGCCGACCGTGAGTGAGTCATCCAGGGTTTTATATCTTGGAAAACGTATTACACAGCTGAGTGTTAACAGTAAACTGATTAACCCACCATAGGTCGAACGTGTGTCTGCAAGACCTGAAAACCCCGGCTCCAGGCGAATGACATCAAAAGCGCAAGATGGCCGCACCCGTCTATGGGATGTTTTGGTTTCATTTTCATAAAGCGGGAAGAAGTGGAGATGTGTCGTCCATCTTTATTCACAGTAAACGGCTGAGATGGATAAAGAGAATATTTGTAAGTTGCCCATGAACCTCAAAGGAGACTCGATCAAGACTTAAATTGTTTTGAACGACTGAAGAAGTTTGTGTTTCAAGGAGGAACAAAGGGAGGAACACTACCCTACACTATTACACTACACTACACTACACTCAATGCCCCAAGGTCTTTGTTTGTCTACTGTGTATTGAGTCTGTACTGTTGATAAGACTGTGACACATTCTGAGCTGGTGATACGGGCGCTCCTCTGGTATTTGTTCTCCTGCATCTCAACGACGTCTGCAGCAAAGACACGAGGGGCCCTTATCTCACCGGAGGTCTTAAACTGGTGATTCAAGAGCTCTCCGTCACAATAAACTGTGGATGTGTAAACGTAAATGCCTCAACGCGAGTCATCACTGCACTTCACGGCTTCAGAAGGAGACGGGACGGAGACATGTCGGTGTCCCTGCAGCCTGAGAGGGTCGTTGTGTCCTCTCTCCTGCAGCAGGACGTATAAAACCAGATCCCAGACGTTGATAGGTCTGCAGGGACCGGCTGCCTGGCTGACTCAAAACATGCCGGGAACATTTATGCTTCTGGAAACTTTGGTGTTGGGCCTGTCTGCATCACCCACATACCACTGGCATGTATTCCTTTTCCCCCCTTCTCTCTCCAGACGGGTTTTAGTGACTCTGGAATGGATACAGGCCTCTGGGGAGGAGTTTAAGTTAATGTAAGTGAAGTTTCAGATATTTGGCTGTTTCATTGTATGACTGCAGTTCACAGAGCAGAAACAGACCAAGCTGCCTTTGTTGTATTCCAGTTTTTTTTGCCATTGCTTTCCATGTATTGAGACATCTGTGGTTTTACTTTACATGTTCACAAGTTATCTCGTTTAAAACGGTCAGTTTTTTAGTTTCTTTCCAGTTTGTTTTAGCGGTTGTTAGTTACATTAGCGGCGTCGTTGGTTTGATTCAAAGACGATTTGTCCCAAGCTGAAATATCTCAAAAAACGATTACATTAATCACTATGAATTGTTTACAGGTTTCCCACTGAATTAAACAATTTCTAATATAGACGGGAACTTCCACTCACAACTTCTGGGTTGTGTAGGGGGCGCTCTTGAGGTAGTCCAGAATGAACGGAGAATAAAAACACAATAAAAAGCTATGAATGAAGTCTTTATCAACTCCCTGTTGTTGACATTGACCTAAAACTGAAATCTGTGCCCTGAGGGAAAGTTTCCTCATGGACAGATCAGGTCCTCCCACGTGCAGGAACATGAAGCGGCTCGTCCTCGCTGACTCACCCCCCCGCTCCAGCTCTGATGATTGGTTGTCTTTCATCAGAATTGCGTGGCCTCGAGCAATATGGATCCCAGTGCGGGTTTCCCACAGCGGCAGCGTTGGTCACTCAACACAGATTTTGATGTAAACCCTTCAAAGAGACGAGATCCCTCTAATCACATAAACCCTGACTTCTACCACTGGAACAAATTGCTTCTTTCAACAAGTGTCCGTTAATCATTTGTGTCATTTTGTCGTCTTTTACTTCAATGAAAAAAAGAAATAGAGCAGGGTATTTTCTAGGATAAGAACAAGACAAACACTAGAAGAGTTAGGGAGTTTTTCTTTGGGAAGATTAATGGCAGGAGGAAAGAAGCCAAGGGTCCCGAGGCCAGATGTCCTCACGTGCAGGTGTCGGCGTCGTGGTTGTGGTCAAACGCGAGGTCGCTCAGGTGCAGCTATTTTCATGTAGAGCCAAAGAAAGATCAAACCCTTCATTTGTTCCCCCCCCCCACTCGTTCCACTTCAAACGCAGTCGCTGTTCAAACTGAGATTGTGCACACCTGCCTTCAGAGAGTTATCACAGGTGAGCTATGATCCTGTGGGAGCGGCGTGTTCTCACTACAAAGGGAAACAGAGAACCGGCCCCGGTGAACCCGGCTTGACTTTTACATTTGTTTACCGACGCCAAACAAAAGGACCGAGTTCGATCGGGTTCTTCTGTCCGTCGCACAATTGCATTTTAAAAGTAAAGAGAACTTCTATCACGTGTTTTGTCGTCCCACATTTGCGATTCGTTTATTTTCCAACTTTTTAAACCAACATTTCAAATGTCTGAAAGTGAAGAAGTGACTCCAAAATCTGAATGTTCTCTTTATTTCATATTCTGACAAATAAACAACATTTTAGTTAGTTTTAGTTTAGTGGAGCATGATTCAAGATTCAATGTTGGTACAGATCTGGATCTTGTTATTTGTTTGTCAGCAAGATTATTTAAACAACTTCTGGATGACCCAGGGGTCAGAGAGGATCTCATTAAATTTCCAGATCATTGGTCAGATCCAGGATTTCTTTTCACTTTCTTTAAAGTTTTAAAGAGTCGATTTCTCAGAGAATAATTTATGGATCTCGTTGGAAAAAGGTCAGATACGTCTAGGGAAGTGAGTTTGTGCAAGTTGGTTCAAATCCAAATTAAAATCAGGATTTATTGAATTTAAATATGGTTTCATCAGGGAGCTGCTCGGGCCTTGGCAGAGCTATGAGCTCTTTATAGTGTGAGTGTTGTTGTGTTTGGGAATTTTATCGCCTCAATTTTCCTCCTGAAGGACTTATTAAGGAATTGAGTAAAAGTGGAATTGAACACATTGAATTGAACTAAAAAAAAGAGTCAAACAGAAACTGACAGAAGGAAACAAACAGCTGGAAGACGACTGCAGTTCCAATGGGACGGCAGCAGCACCTTGAGTCATCACACAGCCGGTCGGCTCCGGTTTTAACGTCGTCGCGGTGCCAGAGATGTTCACCAGATGAGGGGGGCTTAGCTGATGACTCACCTGAGAGAGGACCATCTGCCTGAGGGGCGGGGGGGGGCAAGACCAGAATAAAGACCACAGCACCCGCACATGAATGAGTTCAAGGGGGAAGACATCTCACATTTCAGTTTCAGTTACTGCCAAGGCAAGAAATGAACACAATAGGCCCAATGTACATGAGATCAAACCCTGGATAATAGGTCCAGAAAGCTGCAGGTTCATACAGAACCTCGGGCTGAGTCTGAGGGGGGGGGTTGGGGATGACAATGCCTGCTTGAATTCAGTGACGTCTCACGTTGCTCCTGAAATCCCCCATTTGAGACAGAAATCATTTGTTCAGGCCCCTCCTGGGTTTAATAAAGGGGGGATTCACGTTTCCTTTGATGGTTACACCTCATCTTCCCAAGCAGAGAGTGACAGCTCTAAAGCAGTGGGGGGGGAACTCTGCCTGGTGACACACACAGGGAGACAATGAGAGCAGCCGTGAGTCAAGAGTTAAATAACAGAACCATGTCTCCAAGGGCAGGCAAAGGTCAGAGACTGGCGTGAGACGACACTCTTACAATCGTCTCAGCCACTAACCTGTGAGCTGTTTTGTTTTTGCAGATTCCTGAACATGAATCATGTTGTTGTTGGAGAAGCAGAAAAAACCCAGCAGCTCTTTAAATAGAGCTACAGGCATGAGGGGAAAAGTGGAAGAAGGAATCCACCTGCTGGCCGACTGCAGGAATCACCGCTCGGAGCAAAGAGAGTCATTTTCCAGCTGGGATGATATTTCAAAGCAAGGAGACGTTTAACATGACATTTGAATCTGTGTGTCGCCCTATTAAACAGCCCCAATTAATTATGTTCCTGACCTAAATCCTGCCTGACCTTTATTCCATCAATCAGCCGCTGGTTCATTAAATCTACTGGAGCTCGGCTGCATTTGATATGTTAATAACGTGTTTGTTTTCCATGTGGTGGAGGAATAAAACCAACTCCTCCTTTAATAAACAAAGTTGTATTCTCTCTGGGATAAAGGGCGACGCAGATGAACCTCTCACCGCTTGGATCTGTGGTTATCGAACCAAAAGGAGAAGAGTTGTGGAGTAAATACATCTTTTTGTTCTCGGATCCGTGAGCGGAGAGGATTCAGATCGAGTCAAAGATTCAGCAAAACTGTGGGAGAGTCAAAGGATTCTTTCATCTCACTGCTGCGTCCATTGATGTGTTCGGCTTCTTCATCTCCTCCGCCCACGCAGCTCCACCTCCCTCCCTTCAGCCGGCTGACCAACCCCACAACCAAACAACTGCCTCTTCATTCAATCACAATGGAAACAATCGTTTGACCCCTTTGGTATAAATGCAACAATCATACGTAAAACATTAAAAACAAAGAGTTAGTGGTAAATATGAATATAACAGTTTTTCTAGGAGGACATGAACTTTGAACTTTGTTTAAAAACCTGAGGTCAACTTGTGATTTGTGACATACAGGCAACGCTGAATGGAGGACCATACATGACTTAAGTATAAATAAATAAATGTATAAATAAATACATAAATAAATAAATAAACAAATGTGGAAATATATTTAAGAATTTATTTTAGACATTTCTGATGTTATAAACGTATTTATTTATTTATTTCTGTATTAATTTCTGTGTTTTCTTTTTTATTTATTTCTGTATTTATTTAAACATTTATTTATTTATTTATTTATACTTAAGTCATGTATGGTCCTCCATTACTCTGGGCTGAAAAACAGATAAAAATACGCATCTTAAATAAAAATATGCATGACATTTTTAAATAGGTTATATGCAGGCTAAATCAAAAGCCAATATAACACATGAATAAGGGTAAACTATATTATAATCACATTATTTCTTTGGATTGCTTGATCTAATGATTTGAATCCAATTCTACGTAGTTATCAAATCTCTGTTGTCGGACACCTTGAGGAAGACTTGTTATTAAGGTCGTTACATGTTGATGAAGCTCAATACGATTTCTGCTTCACTCATTTCTTTCTTCAATTCAAGGATTTGGTTTGATTGCTTTAATATTTCTTATCAAATCCACAACAGAGAAGGTTGAAAAACAACATGGTGCTTCTCAAAAAGTAGAGAAAAACCTAGACCTTGGTTGTTTTCCCCTTTCTTCAATATCGTGTCTGAACCTTTTCAGTCTTGTTCAGTTCTTCAGGGCAGAGAGACACCGAGCACGTTACAGATATCTCCAAAACCCGACGGCTACAGGGCGAAAAGGAAAGTAAGAGTTCACCTGATGTCCTCAGGGATCCCCTGGGGGATGTGCTTAGTGCATTGTGCAGCTTTCTACTGTATTGTGTATTTTTCAGATTTCATATCCCATGAAAAATAAAGTGTCTGACTTGCAACAGTGAGAATCTGTGCTCACCGTGCAAAGATAGGGCAACACTACCTAGATAAGGAATATTTATATATACATTATATTTCAAATGGAAGAAAATGACTCTCTGGCATGTACTCAAAATACTTTAAGGAGCAAAACCTCACTGGTACCTGATACATTGATATAATATATATATTTCCTCATTATTCAGCAGCTTCTTGAATCCCACCCTGTTACCCTGAGGGAAAAAGTCTTTAGACTCAAAAGATGTCAAATGTCAGATGTTCCTCTCGCCCTCGTACGTCTGAACTGGGACGACTTCTTAAAATACCACGCTCCTCAGAGAAATGTTCCAGAACATTAACTGTCTGCATAACACTCAGGCTCCTCCTGCCGACACGCATTTAACTTTTAATACTCACTTTGGCTAAAATGGTCTTTGGTGAAATGAAGTTTTAATCCAGGTCCATTTTCAACATTTAGGCTATTAGACTACGATTCAAGACAGCATCTGCCTTTACAACCCTCTGTTCCTTTGTGTTCTTACATCCATCCCATCATATTAGTCATTATTACATCAGGTGTTTTTTATGGTGACTTAGCAGGAGCCAATCAGCATCCTCAGAGAGTTCCTACATCTGTCCGTCGTCCATGATGGCGTCCTCATATGTAGCTTTATTCAGGCCTAAACATAAAATTGAACATTACAACACAAATCATGACATTTTATTATGTTTATTCACGTTATATATACTGTTGTGGTTGTTATTTGTGTGTACTGCTCGTGCATATTTCAAATTGTAGCTAGTTAAACTGTATTTGAGTGTTAATGAAAGATAATTATCTGTACCTGTGTAAAAGTGCTCTTTTCTGTTGCCTAACAAACGTAATGTGTGACTGGGATGGAAGGGATAGAACAGAATTACATATTTCAAATTGAAGCTAGCTAAACTGTATTTGAGTGTTAATATAGATAAGTATCTGTACCAGTGTTGCCAGATGTTAGATAATAAACGTATTTGTACAATTATTTTTTGAGAATTAGTCTTATCAGTTGCAATAATCAAACGCAAAACATTAAAAACAAAGAGTCAGTGGTAAATATGAATATAACAGATTTTCTAGGAGAACATGAACTTTGAACTTTGTTTATAAACCTGAGGTGAACTCTTGATTTGTGACATACAGGCAACGCTGTATGGAAGACCATATATGACTTAAGTATAATAGATAAATGTATAAATAAATACAGAAATAAATAAATGTGGAAATATATTTAAGAATTTTTTTTAGACATTTCTGTTGTTATTAACATATTTATTTATTTATTTCTGTATTAATTTATGTATTTCCTTTTTTGTTTCTGTATTTATTTATTTCTGTATTTATTTATACATTTATTTATTTATATATTTATCAGTTGTTATTTGGAATCTGTGACCTAAATCACTTCGGGATCTTCTTCCCAAATTTCCTCTGGTTGATAATTTTCCCCTCATGAATATGATATTTCATATCTCCTGATATAAAACCTCCACGTTTCCCATGTGGCCCATCTGACCGGTGCACACGTGATCTCCATCCAATCCTGCTTCTGTGACGTGGTTACGCGCCACCCACGAGCTTTACGCACATTTCCTGCGTAAAAACGCCACCGCCTTCTTTTTCCTCTTCCCCATTCATGAAGCGGACGTAAAGCGTAACCCCCCCCCCCCCCCTTCCATCAGACAGAGAACCAGGCTGTGGCCCTTTAACGTGGCCGATGCAGGAGCACTTCATCCCCGCAGCAGGATGGAGCGACCCGCCGGCGACGTGAAGCCGAAGCAGAGGCACCGGTAGAGGCGAGGGAACAGCCGCCTCTCACACCCTCCCTCCCATCCACCCACCCACCATCCACCCCCCCCTCGATGCCACCCGGGTCTCCTCCATGCCTTCATCCAGAGCCCGGCACAGCGACCCGATAGAGAGGCGAGCCGGCCCGGGAGGAACCATGAGCTCCAGCCGGGACTATTCTGTGAATCTGTCGGTGCAGCAGGTGCTGAGCCTCTGGGTGCAAGGTGCGACTCTGCAGCACTTTGCAGGTATGCGTAATAATGGAAGGTGGTGTCATCCTCCACCCTCATCTTCATCATCATCCTCATCAGCATCCTCAACCTCCTCAGCTGCACATTACTACATGTGCGTAATGTGCGTAAATCTAAACAAACGTACGTTGTAATGTTTTCTGCTAGGGTGCTCAGTGTGCAAAAGGGGCTGAGGTGTTCCTAATAAAAGGAGCATTAGTACCACCTCCTCTTATAGGGGAATAAAAGATGTCTGTCCACTGTGCATGACATGGGAACCAGAAAAATAGAATAATCTGCAGTCTGGGAATCAAGGGGCGATGAGAGGCAGCAGCTCTGTGTGGAGCTCAGATCCACAGATATCATCTTTAATGTGTCATGTATTTCTGAAAGGACACTGGGTTATCATTTATTGGACTGATGGCTGAAGTGGGATGTTTTAAATGTGAGTTCCTGCTTCAGAAGTTGCTGTAAACAATCCCCAAAAGAGAACAGGGAGGTGTGGTAGTGTTTGTATGATTGTGAACAAGATTACACAAAAACTACTCGAAGGTTTTCTACGAAACTTTGTGGAAGGAAGAAATCCCTTTTTAAATTCTGGTGCAGATTCAGGGAATTTCATTCACCACTTTCTTTAAATCTAGTTTATATTATAACTACTCTGGAGACTTGGAGGTTGCTGGGATCTGTGGGTCCGCTTCATTTCCCTCTGTGACTGGTCAGGTTTCAGTTTCTCCACAGATTAGTATCTCCACCAAGGAAGTTATGTTCGTTTTTGTGATGGTTTGTATTTTTGTAAGCAAGATTACACAAAAACTAGGGGTCGGATTACCACGGAACTTTGTGGAAGGATGTGGAATGGAATAGATATTTCTGCGAGATAGGCAATTTTACATTTTCACTGATTTCCCAGTGAATGATGTGGTGCAGAGAAAAGAAGATCTGAAATGAAATCCATTCCACAATGTTATTATGTTGTTGCTTATTGTTATGACTCTGTCTGTCATATGATTGTCTGTCCTCATAATCTCTATTCTATTTTGTCCTTTCTATTCTGTTCTATATGTTGCTGGTTAGTTGTCGGGGATAAAGCTGAACACTAGATAGAGAATCCTGTCAATGTTTCTTTCCATTTCCGGCTGAACCCTAAACCGAATATGATGACTTATAGAACAAGTGCCTCATGTGTTAAGAAGCTTTGAGGAAGATGAGTTTGACCATTTCAAATTATTTAAAAAAAACAATTTATAGACAAAAAAGGAAATGTTGGGTTTCCTATCTCGTCTGCAGACGGTCCAAACTTCCTCAGAGAGAAATAGACACAAGAAAGCTGCTGTTCAAATATGGTGAAGTTAGATTTGTCTCAAGAAGCCACAGGATTGGTCGGTGCTGCTTGTTGTATAAATACAAGATTACAGAAATTCTCCAGTTCCTCCCTGCAGTGCGAGAGTTGGGCGGACGTGTGGTCATATGCGAGTTGGCACAGACCCAGGTTGTGAAGTGCAGCTGTTTCCCCGTGTGGAGAAACGCACATCGAGCAGAAGAACATAAAAAAGAGGCAGTGAGTGATGCTGACTCAGCAGGAAGCTGCAGCGCATGTAGAGTTTTGCGGAAGCAGATCTGCAGCCTGAACAAGAGGGACAGGCTCCATATGTAGATTTAGATCTTACGTTTTAAGATGCATAAAGACCTTAAACATTTCTCTGAGGCCCGGAGGAGTTCCTCAAACTGCTGAATTTCCTGTTTATGATTTGTGTGCCTGAGCAGAACATGCAGGTCATTTATTTTGTGGTTTGTAAAAGAGGTCATACTTGTATTTCACTGCGGTAAAAAGGCTTTTACTCTATTTTCAGACTGTTGTGTCAACCTAGTCTATTTATCATGGTTAGATAACCTGCAGAAATATGTTCCCAGTATCCATGTTTACATTTGTAGCTCCACCCAGGGCACATTGACAGGAAACTGTGTTTGTGCCTAAACCACTGACCCCAACTGTCCAACTTTGGATTCACTCGATCTGGATTTTTATGTGGATCTGCAGAACCGTCAGTCATCAAAAATCCCTGAGGAAATGGTGAAAATGTTAAAGAGAGTAAAAGATATTCCTGGATCCACCCCTGGTTGGATCTTCTTGGGTTCCTCCCTCATCCTTCCACTAAGTGTTGTGTTTATCCATCCAGTGGTTTTTGCACAGTCTTACTTATAAACCAACAAACAGCCGGGGCCCAAATGTTCCCTTAGATTTAATCAAGCTTCACCAAATTGCACATTCATAGATATCAGCCCCTTGAATAAGCCCGATGCACACGTTTGGTAATTTGTTAAACTCGGTTACTTGGTTAAGAACATGGACAGGATGCTGTGTTCATATCCCAGCTCTCCCTCTCCCTCTCTCTCTCTCAGGTCAGAACCATCATTCTTCCTCCTGACAGCCGAGCTCCAATCCCCTGCAGGGCTCCCGCTTTGTGAATCTGTGTTTTGTGTGCGTTCTGCATTTGGCCTGACATGCGTGCTCATGCAAAAATCTCTCACCTGACCTCTTATCGAGCGACCTGCTTTTTAAATGTGTCCCTGTTGACAGACGAGCTCTAAAGCTGCCGTGCTGACGGAGAGAGAGACCTCGGCCTCCTGGTTGCGGATTAGCAGAAGTTAATGCCGAGCTCGGACTGTGTGTTCGCTGTTAACATGACACAGCACATCTCTCTCTCTCTCTGAGCTGAGGCATGCACTGCCTCTGCCCTGGGATTTAACGTTCAGCTCACCTGCTAAACCGAAATAAATGACCTGCCGAGACCCATTTCCATCAGGCAGGGGAAATAACCAGCCGTGGATTTTCCTCTCCCAGCATCTCGCCCCACCAATCTTCCCCCTGTGCTTCTTCACTTAACACTTGATCACATTACATCAGGCTTGTGATTCATCAAGAAGTGCAGCAGAGATTCCTGCAAATGTAAATGTTGGTCTGACGGTTCCTGGACATGCAGCTCGGCGGGTGACTGGTCCCCATTTAGCCACAAAGACAGATTTTACTGGCATTAAGTTCTCTGCAGCTGCTCGTGTCAGACAGAGTCATTACTCATGTAGACGTGAGAGTGCAATGGTTTAGACATTCTCCTCTGTGATATGTAAAGCTCAGACAGTCAGAATCTCCAAAAACATGATCAGGAAAATGTAATAAATGTGCATATAAATGATCTGATTACCGATGCATCAGTTTAATTACTCGGGTCCCTAATTAACAAGGATTTGAATAATTGATTCCTAACCCGTTATTTTCTCGATTTATATTTAAATCTATCAAATCTGAATATTGTGAAGCGGAGCTGTTGCAGTTTCTACGTTTTGAATTAGTTTGGTCAAAGTCTAGGAAAGAAAAAGCTTTTAAAAACTGAGAAGTGTGAGGTTGAATAGTTTGTTTAATTGTCAGCAAGATTATTTAAAAACGACTGAACTGATATTCATGAAGCTTTGTGGAGGAAGGGAGCCTGATGATGTAACAGTCTGGCAAACAGCCTGGCTATTTAGGTTGTATTTGTCAGGCAAGAGTGTTTCATGGTTATCTTGTAGATCTCTGTTGTTTGTTTGAGTTGTTTTCATGTTTGCACTCTGTTTCTGTTTCCTGTTTTATTTTGTAGTCTGTTCCTTGTGTGTTGTTTCTGTCTTCACTTCCTGTCGGTGATTGTCTTCCTCTGCCCTCATGTGTTACACCTGTGTTCAATTGCCCCTGCCTTCTCTGTGTTTCCTGCGGTGTCTGTTCATCTTCCCTCCTGTCTTCCATGGTGCTGTCCTGATCTCCTGAGCTTTGTATCCCCGCGTAAGCCTCGTGTTTTGTTTGTTAGTTAAAGAACTTCTTATAATATTAATAAATTACCCTTTTATTTTATAATCTCTGCATTTGCGACCTGCTTTTAAATGCTATCCTGCTTGTGAATGTCTCCACGATGGCAAATCCTTTGAGGTGTTTTCTATTTAATTGATTATTTATTATGTATATATTAAGTTTAAACTGTAAAATATCGAGTCTCACATTTTTGTCGATCTAAGGAGCGTTGCCGGAATTTTTATATTTCAAAGTCTCCACCACGGTGAGATGAGGGATTAGCCTGAGTGGAGGTTTGCCCTCTTCTCTGAGCTTCTTGATTCACTGCCTCTCCTCTCGTCTCCTCCAAGACGCATCACGAGGATCTGAACGTCCTCGGGGGCGTCGGACCTCCATCAGTGTCGGGGTCAGGGCTCCGAGGACAGAGGGAAGCATAGTTAACAGAACTGAGAGACCCAGTGTCCTCCACCACTCTTGTGTCCCGTCGCGGACGTCTCCCTCCTCTTCCTCGGTGGACGGCCGGTGATGCGTGACCTGATTGTGTCCAGTGGTGCAGAACAGAAGCTTGTTGTGTCACCGCACTGTCACGTCTCTCCCGGCTCCACTGGCAGATCAATAAGTGGATGCAGGCGCTCGGTGGACTGTGGGACAACCAGGTTAAATGGATATGCTAAAATCCCTCTGGGCTCCATGAGAAATACTCTGTCGTAGAACTGGGTCTTTTGGATGTTTACACCACACAACAACGACCTGTTTCCGGCCTTTACACACATTCCCGTGCTTTGGATTGGTCCTCATCCTCGGCCGATCTCTTTTCTCCTTGAATAATCTCACGGCCAGCTGGCGGCTCCTCAGAGGTTCAGAAGTGCGGTGAAGCCAGAACTCTTTATGCAAAAACGACCCGTGAGACAGAGGAGGGTGAGGAGGGAGACACATTGAATGGCTTTGACCTCAGAGCTTCTGCAAAGCTTTTTACTTTAATTACTTTCTAATGGCATCATCTATTAAATCGGCTGAATCTTGACCCTGCAGGATGCAAGTATCTCACAGCAGCTCGGCTGAAATCTCACTTGCAGACAGTTTTTATATAAGTGTCTCACCTCGGATCCATTACCGTGGTCGGCTGCTTCCCTGATGAGCCCTGACTGAGATTGTGGCGTCTGCAGATTGAAACGTGCACCGCTCTGACAGCAGCTCTGCACCCGGATCTGTAAAGTGTAAATCTGTAAAAATGTATCAGGAAATCTGCCAGCGGACGATATTACATGATAATATTCTATCATCTCATTCTTTGAGTTACAGGGACATTTAATCTTTACTTATCCAGGGAATCATGTTTTCATATTCTCCACTGAGATGAGATTTCTAATCCTGTGTCAAATGTGATTTTATATATGTTCACATGTGTAGTTTACTGTGTGTATATACGTTTGAATAATTTACTGAACTCCTGACTGAGAAATCCTGACTTTTATAGTTATTGTTAGCATATAGCTGTAAAGTATAGTTTTTCTAGAAGCGCTACTGAAGCGTTCCTGAATAAAATCTCAAACTTCTGTCGTGGCAATTTCTATAATCCCACTACCAACGAAGAAACGAGTCTCAAAAACTCTTACAGTATCGTCACCTTTAATGCTCGAGCATGGTGCATACGACAGGGTTTAGTTGTAATATGCACCCAGATAGAAAACACTTCACTGTCTTTATACATTTGGCTAACCACTCCCATACTGGATGGGGTGTGTTAAACAGTCAAAGGTTGAGATCCTTTGATCACACGAATACAACAATGTCTAGTCGAGGGCAATCATGGCAATATGCATTTAGTGGCTACAGAGGAAATTTAGGTAACAGTGGCTATGGTAATCAGGTCAATACACATTCAATAGTTCAGGAGGCAGCATGATAAAGGTTACATTGTCATAGAGAAAATCAGGTTACTGTGTCTACAGATTCAATTATGATCAAACAGACGGGAAATACATGATTATTATGGTCAACTGCTATATTTCCCTTACACTTCCCTGTCAGAAAGTTGTGTTTCATGTTTTTCCAGCTGTATTTGTTGGTGCTCGTTTCCGGTCTGTATCTGATCCGTCCTCCTGTGTTCTCTCTCCCCTCCCTGGCAGAGATGTGGTACTGGGTGTTCCTGTGGTGTCTCTTCTCCTCGCTCTTCGTCCACGGGGCGCTGGGGCTGCTCATGTTGGTCATGCTGCAGCGCCACAAGAGGGGCCGCCTCATCACCCTGGTGCTGGTCAGCGTGGGCTTCCTGGCATCCCTCTCCGGAGGCGTCATCACCAGTAAGTTGCAGCAACTCCACTTCTTTTTTTTTTTGATATTCTATTATTCGTTCTTTTTTTAAGCCGACCTCAGCGTCACCCAAGAAGAAGAGGAAGGGCGATGACAGCGAAGGAGAGAGAGAGAGAGAACAGGAAGCTGAGAGTTAGTGTGTTCACTCCTGTCAACTAGAGAGAGACACGACCTGACAGACAGAGAGGGAAGGAGAGAGAGAGGAATAGAGAGAGAGAGGTTTTGTTTACATGTCATAGGAACCTTCGTCTCCGTCTGACAAAATTAAATATCACAATATTTTTGGCTTTAAACCTTGAAGAAGAAAATGGAAACAATATTTTACAGTTTTGCTTTCGAGGGACGAACCCCGAGCTGTGATTTGCAAAATGCTTAAGGCGGCTCGATCTTGAACCTGTAGGATGCTACTGATGTTTACTCAGAGGGATCAACTGTGTTTGATGGAGCTCGGTTCGTAATTAGTTTGGGAACCGAACAAATTTAGAAATCCGATTATTAGAGAAACGAGAATAGCAGGAAATAGAGCCCAACAGTCACCTTATGAAACCTCATTTAAATTCACTAGATCCAGGTTTTTATTAAGGAAATTCACCAAAACTTAATGTGTTCTTCCCACAATGCATCATTCCATTAGGTTTCATGTTAATCTGTCCAGTAGATAATCTTACTAAATAACAGACGGACAAACAAACGCAGACGACAACAGAATGTGGAGGTAAACTGTGGAGGTAATTGTGAATCTGTGAAAATGTCATCGTCTGCTCAGGCCAATTAGACTATAATCCCAGTTAGCTCCTGATGTAGCATTGTCCTTGTTGTGGGTAAAACCCTGGTGTTCGTCTGACCAGTCACATTGTGGCTGTGGTCGGATCAGTCGACCAATCAGAGAGTTGAACTGGAGACAACAGCCAAAGTGTGTCAGGATGTTCCCGGGTTGCACCAGATATTATTCAGACTTGTCGGAGCAGAGTGTAAACAAACCCAAATCTCCTGGAGCAGGAGCTGCAAGCTAGACACCCCCCCCTCCTCTAAAATAGCAAGACACTTTATTATTAATGTGAAGCGATCGGGGAGATGAGACTATTGACGTTGAGCACACACACACACACACACACACACACACACACTGATGTTTACACAAGACTGGATTCAAATAAGAGACGGTCTCAGCAGAGCAGGAGCAAAGAAAGGAACATGTCGTGAAGAAGAACCAAGATTTAAAACTTTTAAAGCCCCAAGAGTTTTTAATGTGAACAATAGTTTTGTCTTAATCCACGATTAAAAAAAGTTGTTATTTATTAGAACGTGAAGATTCTGCAGTTCTAAGGATTTATTGACATTAATATTCACTGTAAATAGGAGATAATCCCCAAGAACCACAAGTCGCACTGATCTTAAAACGTTTGTATCGTGTGTGTTTGTGATGATAAGAGGGAGAAGCGACAATATATAATGTTGTTTTTACAGCACTTTCTGAGATTGTGTTAACGCTGCTGTTGTGTGTTTCTTCTCCCGTCAGGCGCGGCGGTGGCCGGAGTTTACCGCGTGGCGGGGAAGGACATGGCGCCGCTGGAGGCTCTGGTGCTCGGCGTGGGTCAGACCTCCCTCTCCGTCGTCATCTCCTTCTCACGCATCCTGGCCACTCTGTGAAGGAAACCCCAAGATGAATCGAGCCAATCAGAGACCTAGAGCCACTCGTCCTGACCAGTGGGGGGGGGTGAAGCAGCGGAGGCAGAGATGCTCTGGACCTTTAGGACTCGATGCAGGACAGAGCGCCCCCTGGGTCCCGGCTATGTCTCTGCAACAATCCTGCAGTGATTCAGATGGAAGTTCATGTAAAAGAGCAGCGGTGGTGGAGATCAGGTGGAGAAGGCTCCATCCTCAGCCTCTGGAACGCCATGTCAAGTTCCTGGTGTTTCCCAGAGGTCCACCTCATTCTCGTGCCAACATCCAGATGCCTTCATGGCCCCTGACTCTCAAACTCATTCTGTTGCACTTGCTGGAGAGAAAACCTGTTTTTTAAAAAGTGAAGCAACAGTGACGAACTGAAATAAACGATTAGTGTGAGAAGAAGAGGAGTTAGCGTTCATCAGCGTAACTCGCTCTTCATCAGCTCGAGGCCTCCAGGTCGATCGCTCCTTCTCCTCAGTCGACTTCAAAGCTGCACCCCCCCCCCACTCACGAGCAACATGCAGCTTTGACTTCTGCTCTTTGTAAACGTTGGAGACGCTCTTTGCCTGAGACGAGTGAAATCAGTGGCTGTGGAGGAGAAAACCAGCATCAGTGCCACGCTCGCATCCTCCGGTTTGAGATATTGATTTGTCGTGTGCCAACCGCAGCTCGGAATGGAGACGTTCTGGAGAAACACAATTATTCACTTCTCTCCCTCTCGTGTCTGTGCAGAAAATATGAAGCGAGAGTCGGGATCTGAATCGACCTTCCCGATAATCACGGGAGAGTTATCGATCCAAGGTCGGCCTGAACAGATTATCAGCCACAATGATCCTGTAGTGGTTTAACAGACACAGAATCACAGTTTAAATTGAATATCATGTTTGATTTTGTTGTCATTGACAGAATATTGAGCAGAACATTGAGATAATTGGATTGTGTTTATTGCAGCACGGCTTCACTTCTCCTGCACAGACACGAGATTGAATCGTTCCTCTCGTCTTAACCCCCGACAGGAAAATTAAAATGTGTGTTTCCTGAGGTGTTGAAATGTTTCTTTAATGCAAACAGAGAGAAAGTTTTAAAGAAAGTGGTTTTGATATTTAAAAAAAACGATTTGTTTTGCTGCTTTGACGATTTTCCCATGAACACGATTCTGTGTCTGTGAGCTCGAGTGAGGATTTATTCCTCCTCGGACACACTCGGCTGCTCAGTGGCTTCCTCTTTCCTTTCTGTCGTTGCTTTTAACCCATGCTCCTTAAATTTAACTTTGCACATTGCACTGAATTTAATCTGCCTTGTTTTTTGACTCTGGTGTGACCCCGTCCACTTTTTCACACCATTAAACCCAGAAGAAACTCTGAGGTTCTTATTCTGTAAAGGATCAAATATGAAGAATGTGCTTGAAACTACTGTACGTACTCGTTTGAGTTCTTCACTGTTGTTACTGAAGAATCCTCCCCAGATTCCTTTGTACATAAACCCCGGGTGAGAGGAGTTATGCCAAAGTATTGCTCACATTTTACCTTTTTATTTATCATCTTTTTCCTTTTTAATTAACATCACAGCCCGGAGTGAATTTGTTTCTCTCAGTTTTAGAAACATTTGCACATTGGCTCGTTTATCAAAGAGCCTCCAGACCTTTGGTTAAAACGTATAAAACCCACAGTTGGTGTGAAGATGGGTGTGTTGTTAAAGTTATGTAAGTGACACAGCTCACCTTCAGTTCCCACTTGGCACACAAGAGGGCGCTAGGAGGTGGCAGCAGGAGCCTGAGGGAGGATTTCTGCTGCAGAAGTGTTTTCTAAGAACAAAACGTGTGAAATTCATATTCATCGCCGGCTCTTCACCCACTGAACGCTCTGCACATTGTCCGCACCCCCCCCGCTGTGAATGTTTTTCAATTTTCAGGGACCAAGTGTGAGCTGCTGCTGATGACTCATCTGCTGTCAGAGCGATGGAGTCTCTGTGAAGCTGTGTGTGGGGGGGCAGCTTCTGCAGGTTTCTACTGTGGATGTGCACATCACAGGAGGCGTGACACACTCTGCGTGGTCGTGCATGTGAGAATTAATTCTCTATCGCCTCACAGGGTCGTGCACGTTCGTTAGCGAAGCCCTGAAGGTGTGTAAAGAGGGTTTTGTCTTACATAAGGAAATGTGTTAATTTGCTGTGTCAATAAAAAACTCTTTTCTGCAGCTGAAGCTGTCAGAACTGTTCTGAGGTCGTGAGGTCATCCTGAGCTGTAAATAGCCCCAGTGTTCGATGTGCACAACAGAAGTGTCACCAACAGCTAATGTGAACGAGATGGATAACATGTTTATTTTCACACCCAGTGCCATGAACACTCATGAGGAATATCGTTTGTGTGTGTGTGTGTGCTGCAATATCTAAGGAGACACCCAGCAACTAATAATTCCCTCTGGACTTTTAGAAATGCCATCACACTGCAGCGAGAGGCCCAGCTCAATAACCCCAGCTCCTTTTGTTGGCTTCTCCCTGAAGCTGCCCCCCCCCCCCCCCCCTCAGACCACTGTTGTCTAAATGCCACATGTTCCCCTGGACTCCGACTCTGCACCCGCTGGGTTCACATGTGCAGCGATAACGTGTGAATGGACGAGTTCGGACGATCCACCCAGAGACGATGTACAGAACCCACACATGTAGATACTGTACGATATGTTCTTTTTTTAGTTTTGTACCAGCTGAGCAGCTGATATTTATAACTGTTGCCTATTTATGTACAAATTGTTCTCCTGTACAGACTCGACAGTCAGTTGAAATAAAAACTCTTTTGCAGTATAAACACTTCCTGGTCCTGCGACTGTTTTCTCACTTTCTGCTTCATCACTGCAGAAAACTTGAAAATGCTCGACTTGTGAAAATGATTTTGAAATAATTTCCTGCCTCATTCCCGTCTCCATCCATCTGCTGCCTCCTCTGTGCTCTTGAGCTCCAACATCCCTCTCCCTTCAGATTCATCCTTCCCTTCCAGTTTCCTGATCTTAGTCATTAAAGGTGAGAGAGTCTGGAAACACTTCATCAGGACAGAAGAAATTGTCGGTGTTAAAAGCCAGAGCCAAATCGTCCGAGTCCACATTCACTTAAAGTCCTTCAGATGATTTTTATTAAGACTTTTGGGGAAAATCTGCAGCTTAAAGTGGGTCCACTCCAATGATGAGAATCAGTCATGATGGCGTCTGTGACCTCGACGACCTTCAAGTTCTGTTGTTTAGGGATTATTTAAATTTAACTAGATCTGATATGGGAGATTAAGAGTTGATGATGGCTCTGAATTGCATCTTTAAAATGATCTAACAGCACAGGAATAGAATACATGACTTATTGTACTTATTATACAGTTGTGAGGTGCCTGTTGAGTATTTTTGTCACTTTGTACATTTATTTCTACAAGGGAAATATACATTTTACACACAACATTTTTCTGGTAGTTACAGGTACTCGTTACTTGGTGGAAGAAGATTTAGCATTTAAAGAAAATCTGCTTTCTTTGGTTTAATCTTTGACAACATGTTGTGTACTCTGAGCTTTTGACCTGTCTGGTCCAGATCATGTATAATATCTCACATCTTGACTGTGGATAATAAAGAATCATTAGTATTAGTGACTGTGGATGTAATCAGATGGAGCGTCAGGCTGGTAGAGCCCAGTTTGTGAATCCATTATCATTCCCTGTGTCTGCTTCTATTGTCCTCTGGTTCAGAGACGTCCCCTCTCCGCCCGGGTCTCGTCTCCTGGTGGCACCGGGACAGACGGCGCTCATCAGAGAGGACGCCATGTTGCCGCTGCTGAGCCACTCCGGCTCTCGGCTGTGCCGTACGTGCTTTCCTGCATCAACCACGTTCAGAGAAGCCGAAAGTTGTGTTATGTCTGCCCCCGGGGTCGTGAGGAAATTAGTTGTTTTCATTTGTTGGCCTGATACCCAAAGAAAGCGTTGAGTACGTGATGCCTCATCGTCATGGTGACAGGGGCAGGACCTCCCTGAGACATTTAGACTTTACCCACGACTCCACGACAACAACACACAATCCAGGGGCCAGACACAATCCTTCTCCTCCTATCTGATGTGACATTTGGTTGCTATTCCACCCGTGTGAGGGGCCTTCCCCCCCCGGGTCGAGAGGACTGACCCGCTCCAGTCAGTCAGCTGAGGGGGGGGGGGTTATGAATAACGTGGATGGAATTTAATCAGCGGGCTCATGGATTGAAAAGGACAAAGGTCCAGAGTTGTTATCACCTTGTTTTTTGTTATTTTATTCTTTTAATGGCGGCGCACAGAGGCGGTAACGGAGCCTTGTGGTTCCCATTCATCAGCCGCTGTGGACACTGGTGTTCCAACCGGTTCCAACCGGTCCGAGAGCAAAGCTGAGCCGAGCTGATAAGAGGTCAGCGGCTGCTCCATGAGGAAGTGTTTCAGAGCCGGACAGGAAGTGTGCCGTTTGGTATTTAGACGTGTTTGATGCGTGTTTGGGGTAAACTGGGAAGATTAATGGGTTTAGTTAATGGTTTATAGAAATAAAGTGAACTCCCTGCAAATGTGTGAATCCTGCAGATATGTGTCGATGCTGCTTTGTGTGACTGGTCGTTAAATTCTTCCACAAAAAAGTTGCAGGTGTTTTCATGCTAACTGCGTTTGCCATCTCCATAAGGATAAGTATGCAAACCTTCTAAAGATTTCAATGAAATGTTAATTTTGCATAAGTTATTGAAAAACACTTGTTGCTGAATCCAAACTAAAGTAAAGTAAACAAAGAAATGATCCCAACTCGTTTAGAAATATTTAAAAATAGCTTTGCTTTGTTGCCTCCACATAGACGTTCTAATATTTTGGTTTTTCGTTTACCTCTATTGAAGAGAATTCATAATATATTGTATTCATCTTTGCATTTCAAAACTGCTTGAATAAACCGTTTTTCTTGTTATTTAATAGTTTTTATTCTTGTGCAAATAATTCTTGCAGTGTTGCCTCATCACTGACATAATCATAACTCAAAATATTGTTATAGGTCTATATATGACTGGATCCCTGGTTTTCCTTGAGAGGTCAATGAAAGTCAGGCAAAACACTTTCTTTGGTCATTGTCTGAAAGTTTAAGTCTCTAATAACTTTCAGTTCATGAATCATCCAGAGATTTTCAGTTTCACGTTAGTTTTGTTTCTGCAGCTTAAAGCTCTTTGAGGATTAAAGCTCCTCTGGAACCTTTACAGTTAATCAAAACTTCCTGCAAAACCTCCTCTGTATTTTGGGCGCTGCATTGTTTACCGCTAGCCACAGCTTCTTTGCATATCATAATATTTGATGGTGCTCCTTTATGCAGACCAGCGAGCCACTCGCTGCTATTGTCTTATTGTTTCCTCCTCAGGAAATACTCAGGAGCTGAGCGTGAGTGCAGACAAGGGGATTGCATGCTCTCTTTGAAAGAAAAACACCCCTCCGACAATGGCTGGAACCAAACCAAGTCTTTTGACCCAGCAGATCACTTCACGTTATTGACCCGGGCCTTTGTGCTTCGGGGGACTTGACTCCGGTCGCTCAGTATATAAAGCAAAGCAGACAACAAATGGTCCAGGAGTCTCCATCACAGGCCCGACCCGCTGTCAGGGCAGCGCCAGCCATCTGTGATGTCTGCCCGTGTTGACTTAGAGACAGATCCTCCGTCCTGACCTGGTGCTGCAAGTGTCCTCAGCACAGAAGGTTCTCTGCTGCAGAGTCAACACGGGGAAGTGTGAGTCAGGACGGGGGGGGGGGGGGTGTTCGCAGAAATGTTCTCTATCTCTTTGTAGTTTTCCAGTCAATCCAAATATAGGTTTATTGATGCCAGAGACTATTCATAGTGTCAGATAATGATCCGCTTGATTGATTGTATCAGGAAAGACGTGTTGTGATCAGTGTGAAGTGCTGAAGGGACTTTGAGGTGTCAAAGTTCAAGTAATAAAACTCTAGATCATCACTGACATATTCATAACTCAAGATATTGTTATAGGTTTATATGTAACTGGATTTTTAGCCCTGGTTATCATTGAGAGGTCAATGGAAGTCAGGCAAAACACTTTCTTTGGTCATTGTCTGAAAGTTTTAGTCTCTAAATACTTTCATTACATTAATCTTCCAGGGATTTTCAGTTTCACGTTAGTTTTGTTTCTGCAGTAATAAAACTCTAGATTTAGTTTGAAGTCCTGGAACAAATTAGCTCCAGACTCATGTGATTTGAAGCGTTGAAGCTTGAGACTAAAAGCAGGTGAAGTGGATTCTGCAGAAGTAGAATAATTGTTCGTTTTTCTGAAGTCGCTCAGATGTGACACAGTGAAAAGGTTTTGAGGCAAACAGAAATAGTTTGAGCTGCGTCTCTTCATGTTTAAAACAATTGAAAGGAGTTGAAATGCCAGATACACAGGAAGATGTTTGGGAATCCTGGGATTTTTTGTCTAAATCTGAACCTGAGAGCTGAGAAGGTCTGAAGTCTTGGTCTGAAAGAGACAGTTTGATTTATTAATCCTTTTCTAATCATTCTCTGGCTTTTCATTTGTTCCTCTATGTCTTGCAGATGATAAATGATAAACCTTGTGCCTATAAACAAGAATGAATCAGACGATATGAGATGTCGTAATCAGATCACAATGACATGTTGGCATCGATGAAACTAAATCTGGGAATCACCTCATCCTGCCTCTGAGAGATGAGATGAAAACATTCCTCCATTGTTCTGCAGCGTCTCCTCCGCTCGCCCCTACGTCAACTCCTCGGTAGGAACAATGAGGACCCCCCCCCCCCCCCTGGGTCTGCCCTCCGTTGATGATTCGATTCTGACGATAATGGTGGTCGTGTGCGAGGGATAGGGCGACGACTCCCCTGGTCTTCTGGCATCGAACACAAAGGAAAACTTGTGGGTGAATGTGTAGGAATCGAGGAAATCCTAAATATAACTCACCGATATGCTCCTCAGACCCATTTCATTTACAACTCTGAGGACAAATCTCTTCCATCAGATCATAAATGGAATTATTAATGACAAAGTGAGATCTTGACAGCAAAATATAACTGATCACACATGTACAGTGATTTATTTCCACATGCATTTCCACCCTTTTATGCCATTTTTCAGTTTTTTCTCATGTGGCTTCCCCTGAATCCCTAAACCTTTGCTGCAAATGTGTGATGGCATCCATGCATAATACTACTGTATTATCCCACCTAGAGTGTATTCATATTTATATATATTCATATATTTATCCTGCTCATAGTGTATTCATCGTTCTTATATCATATATATTTCTTACTGTACAGATCTTATTTATTTACATTTTCACTTTTATATGCACAATACTCTGCACTTTTACTGCCTTTTTTTCACTTCTGGTTAGATGCAGAACTGCATTTCGTTGTATAAATACTTGTACTATGCAATGACAATAAATTTGAATCTAATCTAATCTAATCTAATCTAAATGCAGTACATGTCATTACCCCTGAAAGCCACTGGAGAGCAGCATCACACCCCTCTCTCCCTCTCTCTCTCTCTCTCTCTCTCCCTCTCTCTCTGTGCCTGCCAGCTGTCCAGCTCTGACTTGCATCACCCTGGGATCCCCTCAGTGATTCATCCTATGAGCCTCAGGGACTGACGCCTGAGTCAGAAAGCCCATCACTCATTTAGCCGGTCAATATCAGATCTGAGCAGTGATGATCTCCTGAAAACGGAGGCATTAGCCTGGTGTTCACCTGTGGGAGAGATGGCCTGTTCCTTACATCTGAGGCCGAGTCTGCAGGAAGAACTCACAATATGCTGTTTTCAATCAGAATTATTCCTCCAGAGAAAACTGAGCAACTGTCACAAGGAGCATTTGCACAGAAATGACTGATGCAGCATCCATGTAGTAGAGTAAATGTTGTCTTGGCCTCTGGTTGATAAATACATTACAATAGAGGCAATTAAATCAGTTAATTCAGTCTTCTGCAAATCAACAGTGCAATTGGGTTGAGTCCGCTGAAGCACAACTGGCTAAACTGCTCTGTGACAGAAGCTATAACTCAGCGTGCAGCCACAGCTCCATGTTATCACCCTGGTCACAGCTTAATCAGGTGATTTACGAGGAGGAGGAGGAGGAGGAGCGGAATAATAAAAGAGGAAGAGGAGACTTCTGTCCTCTTGGTGTTTTTATTTAAATCAGGCAATAATCTCTGCTGCTATAGAAAGTCACCAGACACAACATCCGACAGGTTGTTATCTGTCTGTTATCTGTCACTTCACTGAGCTGTCATTGGAAGAGAGGCTACAACTGGACAGGTCAAGGTCAGGCTGTCACACACACACACACACACACACACACACACACACACACACACACACACACACACACACACACACACACACACACACACACACACACACACACACGTCTCCATGACTTCAGCGGACATGATAATGACTTAAATTGATTTATTTGAACCCTAACCCTAACCATTACCATAACCTTAACATTAACCTAACCTTAACCCTAACCCTAACCTTAATCTTAATCTTAATCTTAATCTTAACCTAACCTATCCTACCTTAACCTAAACCTAAACCTACCCTTTACCTTAACCCAACCTTAACTTTACCCAAAGACTCTCGCTCTTGCATATCGATCACTTCACCATCAACCCCCTGTGTGTATATATTTATATATATTTATATTCAAACATCATTAAGGTTTCCTGAGTCTGTGGATCCATTAAAAAAACAAACACACACATTTAAACAGGTTAAGGTTTATCTATGTGAACCATGTCTGTCTGTTTATGAACTTTACTGGACTCTATATTAATCCTACTAGTGTGTCTGTGTGTGTTTTTAACTTCTTTGGCCTTGTAAAGCACTTTGTGACTCTCATCTTGTCCTCGTGCATCGTCTGTATCTGAGTTGTGTTCAGGACGTCACATTTACAAGCTCAGAAGGTGAGAATCTTTTCATTTTGATTTAAATGAAGTGTATTTCCAAAAAGTCACGTGTGTTTTTTACTTCTGCACAAATACGAGGACTCGGTGTGCTCAGGATCGTCTGAAAGCATCAGAGCAGCCGACAGAAACAGCAGCAGCTTCATCCAGGAGCAGCAGCATGAGAAAAATATTAAATTCATACAATTTAAGAAAGAACTTTGAAGTCTGACTTATGTTGTCAAAATCTCTGGAATCGAACCGACGTCTCCAACACTCGCATCTACAGAATCGTTGTCCATCTTTGGAATAGCTAATAATCTCTGAACAGCTTTTCTTTCTGGTTACATTTCTTCTTGTTTCAGACGGACAGAATCTGTGTCTGTGAGGACGTCAGGTTTTCCACAGTGTGAAGCACAAAGCAAATCAGGATGCTTTTCAGACACAAGGCTTGAGGATTTCCTCCTTCTTCTTCTTCTTCTTCTTCTCCTTCATCCCCTCCGTTATGTAACTGCAGAGCCACTGGTTCCTTCATCCAGATGAGTTGTGCTAAAAACAAGCTCCCTCCTCATCTATAATGGATTCTCACCGTAGAAACGTTTGTCGCTGCTGCTCTTCAGGACGACTCCGTCTAACCCAGAACAGTTATGTAACACCGGCTGGGTTCTGAAACTTTTTAATACGAGGTCTTCCAGATCGGGAGCTTCCGTCATAGGAGAAAGACTCAGAGACGCACATTTTGTGTATCTTTGTGGTTGTTTTGTGTATCTTTGGGATTGATTAGTATATTTTTAGAGCATCAAGACTGTTTAGTGGTTGATTTGTGTTTTTTTGAGATGTTATTGTGGATCACTGTGGTCGTTTTGTGTGTCCTTGTGTCTCTTTGGGATTGATTTGTGTATTTTGAGGGCATCAAGACTGTTTAGTGGGTGATTTGTGTCTTTTTGAGATGTTATTGTGGATTACTGTGGTCGTTTTGTGTGTCCTTGTGTCTCTTTGGGATTGTTTTGATTATGTGGTGGTTGTGTATTTCTCTGAGGTTGATTTTCATCTATTTGTGTCTCTTTTGAATCGTCTTTGTATCTTTGTGGTTCTTTTGTGTCTCTTCCAGATTAAATTGTCTATCTTTGTGGTCACTGGGGTTATTTTCCATTTATTTCACATAATTGTTGCATCTTTGTGATGGTTTTTGTATCTTTGTGGTGGTCTCTGGTCCCCATCCAACATGTATATAATACCACACACATGCAGGATGGAATTCTACATATGGAAGAACAGCTGATAGACTCCTGTTGTCCCGTCACTTCCTCCCAGGCCTCAGCCTCGGCTCGGACGCCGGCGTTTTGATTGAACACACCGGGTCGCTCGCGATAACAAGCCACCGCTGAGACGTCACTTCTGATTTGGTTCTTGCTCTGCCGTCCTGTGACTGTCGCTCAGTGAGAAGAGGACAGGGGCACTTTCATCCCGTCATTACTCTCAGTCTGCCGGCCGGGACGCTGACCTCTCTGCCCGCGTCGGCCTGGAAGTAAAGGCCGATTATCGCAGTCGCACTGAGCAGGAATGTGATGTTCTCTCAGGTGTGAGCTGAGCCTGCAGGTTCCCGGTGAAGGACTTTGAGGCAGGTGCAGCATTTAGAATAAAAGTTCATACTGGACATGTGCTGACGGCAGCCTCTTTAAAAGACTGACGGGTCAGATGTAGTCAGAGGAGAAAAGAGAAGAGTGAAAACAAAGATCTGTCGAGGCTAATTCACATAATACTTTGTTTACTGCATCAAAACCCATTTAGGTTAAAGGGAGGCTGCACCAATTTTACACCTCAAGCTGTTTATTCATCAAAACACACTAGAAAGTTTTGTCTCAATTATGTCGAGATGCAAGTGGTGAAAAACATGGTGATGAAGCGCTGTATGGTGCAAGAGCAGTTGGGGAAATGGGCAAATTCCAAAAACTAAAAAAATGCATGTACTTCAAATAACATATTGAGTTAGTTATGTTTCTGTAATTAGACATTTTTTCCAAATTTCCGTCAGGATCTATTGTGACAGAACTATTTCACCTCAGGCTCCGTCAGCAGCTGCTCTGGAGCTTTCGACCACATCACACGATTTCCTCATCAGATGAAGTGAAAGTTCAAAGTTCTATTTATCCATGAACTTCATGGAAGGGAAATTATCCTTTAATTTAATCAATTAAGCTTTTATTTCCTGCATTGAGTCATAAAAAGCAGACACATTAATTCCAGGCACATCAGATTATGCTGCTCTGGGTTGCTCTTGTAAAACCGAATCAACTAATGAAATGATTTGGCTCAGTGAACACTTAGTGAGTCAAAATGTTAAAAGTGGATAATTTGAACTTGTTCCCACATCTTCGGACCTGCTCACTTTTTAATGTTTACATGACCCCAATATACAGAGCAATAACTTCAGCTAAAGACGGATTTAAACTGAGGTTTTGAACAGTTTTTTGGATTTTGATATTTACACATCAGATCCTCTCATGCAGGAAACCAACACACGAAAAATAACTGCTCTTCAGTTGTATGTCTGTAACCACCAGCACCAGAATCATATGAGGTCACCGTGACCACCAAATTCTAATCAGCTCCTCCCCTAGGTATTGTGTTCACAAGGCTAGCGACCTTGACTTTTGAGCTTTAATAACCAAAATCTCATCAGTTCATCCTCGAGTTTAAATAAAAGTTTGTGTCAAATTTGGAGAAATTCCCTCAAGGTGTTTGTGAGATATTGTGTTCAGAGTGGGACGCCGAGGCATTAAAATGAAAGAACTCACCGAGAGGATCAAAAATTATGGAGACAGTGTCTGGACGCATCGTGTATACGTGACAAGTTTAACCTTATTATATTTATTTTTACACTATAATGGGAGAAAATGTCCCCGTTCTCGTTCAGATAAAAATATTATAACAATATTGCACAGCTGGGAAATGTCTAAACCAATGCACTTCTTTACTTCTTCTTCTTCTTTACTTCTTCTTCTGCTTCTTGTTCTTCTTCGTAGAAATAGGCGGTGGGTGGGTGGGCAGATCGTGGGGTAAAAATAAAGAGCAAAGAGAATGAGTCACTGTTCCCTCAATCCCAGTCTGGATATAAATACATCCACACAGACACACGTACATGCATACGCTCCTCCACGCGTGGCTGACATTACATAAGCTGGAGCGTGGGAGGTGTGATGCCAGGCATGTATAATTCATCAATGTGGGACTCGGCTGAGGGGTCGCCTCTTACACCCTTAGTGAAGCCCCCCCCCCCCTCTCCCCAAAACACTTCACCAGTGTGGTTCGAGTTTGATGCTCGGTTTTGCTCGTGGACGTGCCCGAGAATCGAACTGCGGTTTTAAATCAGTCGGTTGAGTTGCAGGATGAGTGAAAAACCAACAGACGGCCCAGAGGCTTCACGGGGAGGTTTCATCAAATGTGACAGAAAGTGAAGAGAGAGAAAGTGAAGAGAGAGAGAGAGAGAGAGATTTTTGTCGCAGGAGGATGAGAGAGAAAAAATACATCTCAGGAGCTGGAGGAGGATGAGGAGGAAGAGGAGGAGGAAGAGGAGGAGGAGGAAGAGGAGGAGAGGGTTACTTCAGTTTGAATAAACCAGATTCAATTTAAATGTTCAGGCCACAGAAACAAGGTGTTGACACATCATCACATTTTTATTTGATTAGTTAAAGTTAAAATAAAACTTTTCTGAATATCTCTCAAAACGCACTTTTACCAAATGTCTTTTACTCGATGTTGTATCTTATCATTGTTCATCTTTGATTTCAAATATTAAACTTCAACATCTGTTGAGGGAGATTTTAGATTTTCTATTATTTTGTTTGCTGTATTTGATTTTAAATAACACTAATAAATGTGTAAATTGTGTTTTATTATGTATTTATTTGTCCTCTTTGTGAAGCTCTTTGTAAAAAGTGGCTGTAGAGATAAAGTTATGATTAAAAGTATTGTTGTTAAACACCCAGCAAACATTTGGAGTCAACTCTGAAATATTAACTGTGCTTTTTGTCCACAGGGGGCGCAAGAGAGCTGAAAACCCAGTGGCTCTCCTCTGCAGATGACTGGTAAAATAAAGACCTCATACTTTATATTTACAGGATCTGAAATTCATCCTGTATTGAATCATACTCTAAAAGAATTTTCATTGAGAAGACGCTGTGTAATGCAGCCGACAGACTCGTCCACCAGAGGGAACAGAAAGCAGATGAAAGTCAGATGGTTCGGTACCAGAGAGACGAAGATGTGAGGCAGCAGCTCCGGGGGAAAGTCTGCACTTGATTCTCATCGCTGCTAATTTCCTCAAAACTACTTAAAATCCCCAGTTTCCAGATTGATCTATCAGCATTGAAGCTGAAGACTGGGAAATAAGTGATGCCTCAATTAAGAAAAGGCCGTAATTAGTTCATAAAAATGGATTGATGGATGGAGGGGGGGCCATCCCCGCCTAGATGACATCATCCTGAGGTATTTTAAGAGGCTTCACTGTTTTTAGTAGATTCAGCTTTTTGACAGTTTGTCCAACAGCTTGTTTTTCACGGGAGATTCATTCACAGATGTTTCCCTATCTGCAGATTTGTGTATTCAGTGTTTCCACAACCTGCACAAAAGACAGGAAAACTTTATTTTTCTTTTAATTCTACAAAGATCCTCCCTCAGTTGTGGAGAAACCTTTGCCCCAAATGTCAGATCTCCTCAAAGACAGAGGCCATCACAGATCTCAGAGGACAATTAAAGGATCGATAAATTGGATTCTGGAGGATTCCCCCGACACTTGGACCTCCTGGTCTCTTTGCTCTCGTGACTCTGATTCTCTCAGAGCCGGTGCTCACAGCGACACACGAGGGTTATTAAGTGCTGTGTGTGTAACCCATAAATCAGCTGATGTATGAATACATACACCAGGACGGCTGCAGCTGGCTCCTCCCCTGACTAATGCAACCTTTTTCCATCGTGTTTCTTTGTTTCCTGCCCTCTTTCTTTTCCACTGAAGGGTCTAAAAGTAGCAACAATACAGCTGACGTAAATTTTCTTTTTTCCTTCCCGGTTTTTCTTTTCTGCTTCCACCCACAAATGTTTTCCAGGCATTCAGAGTGCAAACAAGTGGAAAGTGCAGACATACTGTGAACGCTTTATATTTAGAGGACGGGGTCGGTCAAAAGACGTTTGGTTACAGACTTAGATATCTCGTGAAAAAATACTGGATTCAGGAGCAGAGCAAACACAAACTGCATTTTCTTTATCGTGCTTGGGCCTTAAAACGAGAATGGACTGAAAATAAAGATGTAGGATGCATCTCTTCATTTCTTCCAACTATCCAGAAATGAAACTAAATATCCGGGATACGAAAGTCGCCATCTTGAGCATTTGGAGCCAGACTCGGCTATGCAGCTGCTAATCAGGACATTTCATCACATTTTATCGCATCAAATAACTAATTACAATCAAACTTGCTTTAAAATGTATACTTCTTATTTTGCCCATGTCCCATCTGCTCACACGGAGGAGGTAGGATTTATGACACACACTTAAGCCAGCCACTCATGTATCTATTGGCCAATACAGGCTGTCAATCACATGTTATCCACGCCCCCAGTGGATACCGACCTTCAGAGTTTGTTTGTTTGTTTGCTTGTAACTAATGGGGTAATACGATATGATTGACAGCTGAGACTGATTGATCATTGGTGCAGAGCCCGTATGGGAGGGACCTCTACCGCTTTAAATCAACCAGTACAGACGGGCCGTGTGTTTTCAGCGTCTGTTTACGAGCGTTTCTATCAGCACTCAGTATTTTTTAGCTTCAGTAATCCAATTCCTCCGCAGTATTTCTTCTCTACTCCTCCCTGGAAAGTAATGATTGAATTTCTGCTCCTGCTCAGAGAGCCGTTTATTTACTGTCACATAAGCAGACACTGGGAGCATTTTCCCTTATTAGCGCCGCCTGGCCTTCCCAGCAGCGGCAGGGATTTTTCCCTCTGTGGTAGCGTCACTGGAAATGTTGACCCAACACCCGGCTCCTGCCTGAAACACTCCTCTTCTTCAGGCTCCAGGATTCCAGCCGAGGTGTCGTCACAGCTCCGGCTCGGTGTCCTGGTCCTCGCAGGGTCCGCAGGTCTCCCCGGCTGAATGGAAACTCTGCAGGACTGGAGTCACTTCCTGGCAGCGAGTCGGTGAAAGTGACTCAACGCAGGGCAACAAAACCCCAGAGAAGAAGAAGAAGAAGAAGGATGTTGGCGCCGCTTTAAAGAGTGGCTTAAAAGTACTTTAGATTTTTCCTTCTGGGCTATATGTGGGTCACGAGGGAAACGGCGAAGAAAGGGGAATTTATTTTCCTCATTTTGCAGGATGGGGTCACACAGGGCACAGAAACAGGGGTTTACCTCAGACGTACTTTTTCCAAGAAGCGCTGCTTTGGGAGCTGGCACCGGGCAAAGTGATTTTCTCACCAGGGATTAGTGTAGGGGCGTAAAATCTTTCACTGAACGCACTCAGCGCCGTCTTTTCCACTTTCTGCTCCACTGATTAAACATCAAATCCTCAGACACCGTGCAGCGCTCTAAGTCGGCCTTAAAAGATCCTTTAGCTCGAGTGGATTCCAGGAGATTTACACCAAATTAAAAAATCTCCACCTTCGCCCGTTTCACACATGCAACACGATTAGACACAGTTTGCGTAACTTTACTCTGCGATGCACATTTCTGGATGTGAAGCCCCTGAATCATTCTGAGGTTTGATCATGTATTCACTGCACAGCTCTGCACAGCCGTGATGGATGACATGGGGATACTGTCAGATGTCGTCCCTCTGAGGGGCCAACAATCATGTCTACACACACATGTACACACACACACACACACACACACACACACACACAATGTCCTTCACTTCTTTTTATTGATAATTATATCTGGATCCGTGCCCGGCTCCACACTCTCTCTGGGACACGTCGTTCAGTCGCCACATGCTGAAAGACGTCCTTGAGACTGTTTTTCTAATGTTATTTATATGTATATGAAGATGCTATTTCTGCACTAAAACATGCAAACCAGACATAAACACATTATGCACACATGCCTCTGTGATGTGAGGATCACTCTGAAGTTCAGCAGAGACGGCCTGACATCAACCTGCTTTGACTTTCTGTGAGAAAACTCTCAGGAACGAAAGGCGAGTTTATTTTCCACAGATTCAGATCTCTACTCCGAGAGGTTGTCTTTGCATAAGATGCAGGAAGATTTTTAGCATCGCTACGAATGTTAGCGTCGACAGGTTGGTCACGACGTTACAGACTGAATGATGATCCCCACACGGAGCAGGATCAGGGCCGGGCACGAAAAGAAATGAGACGGGAGAGAATTTCTTTTTCTTTTTTGAGAATAAAGTTAAAATGTCGAGGATTAAGTCGAACGTAATGAGAGAAAAATGTTTTGCATAGCGAGAATATAGTCACGTAATGTCTAAACTGGCCGTAGCTGTGAATGTGAGAATGGTTGTTCCACTGGTGACCTGTCGAGACTCTCGTCCAAAATCCAACGGTATGATGATAAGTATTATAGGACTTTGAAGAGATTGAGCCCAAAATTGCTTCTGTAACCACAAAAATCTGGAAGATTTGCAACCGGAGCTAACTGGGAATGGAATCATTCCAAAATACTGATGGTTTTACCAGATGAGTTGAAGTCTTGACATTTCCACCTTATTTCTAAATTATAAAATGGAAAAAGAAAATCTATTTGTTTCTCTTATTTCTGACCCAGATACTCGTACGTGTCACTATGAAGGTTTGGAGTAAAATATCTTAATAAACACTGGATTGTTTGTTTGTGTTTATTTCAGTTCAGTTCACGTCCTCCTCAGGCTGAACTGAAATAATCTCCTGACTTTTCAAACTTTCGGTTCATGAAAAAAAAAGCCAAGAACCAAGATAACCTCACTGATACAAACAAAATTTTGAGTCTTCCAGTCACAATAAGAGCGATAACACCATTCATCCATTCTCTATACCCTTATATATTGAGATGGAGCCAAATAAGACCAAATCTGTATAATAACATTATAGACAGAAAAATGGATCAGTTTGTGACAGATTCAGCGGTGGGGGTTTGAGTCCTCGGCCTGAAGCGTCCACTTCTGCCTCCTGGACCCTGAGGTGCAGCGTTGGAGTGTTTGATGGCGTGCGCCCGCAGCTTGGCGATGGCGTTGAGAGCTGAGCGAGTCCTCAGCGCCGTCCCCTCCAACACAAAGAGACAGCTCCTGTGCTGGGGACGCCCGGTGATGTTATTGTTGGGCTCAGGAAGGTCTCTCCCGTCTCTCTGACCTTGAATCCATCTCACGGAGCTGATTGCTCACATTAAGTAATGAAAAGTGACTCGCTCTTTAACCATCCAGCCGACGACAGCGTGTGCTCCTGTGACCTCACGACCTCAGCGGGCCTCACGCCGGCCTCACGTCTGTGCTGCCGAGGCTTTGACGGACAGCCATAAATTACAGATCGTTTGGCTGCAGGTAGTAAAATGTGGAGAATGTTTAATTTGCTCGTGAAACGACACCGGGGTGAGCCATCACAGCCGAGATGTTTCCCCCCCGGTGACGGTTAACTCTCTCTCAGGAGCATTTCCGGACGCCAGAGAGCGAGAGAGGCCATCTCGTTAACAGAGTGGATCAGCGGGCGGTAACTCGTCCTGTGGCCGGAGAACGTCCTGTTGCCTGAGCAGTGTGTGTGTCTGTGTGTGTGTTTCTACTGAATGAGTGTTTAAAAGGTGGTTCAGTGGGGCTAGTAGTGGGGGGGTGGGGTTTCTTGGCGTTGCCACAGCAACAGCCTCCGTTATGTAACATCATATGTTGCGGTGTAAACAAAGCAATGTGTACACGCTGCCTTTTCATCGCCGCTGTGGAGAACACACGGAAACAGACGAGTTGCTCAAGCCTGTTAAATTCAAATCTGCCTCTCCACATCCGCGTTTGATGAATAAAAACACACAACAAATACAAATTACAGGGACGTTACAGCCTCACAATCCACCTTCATACAACTGAGCGTGTCACCTCTCATTGACAGAATCCTGAAATATGGTTTGTTGGTCTGTTTGTGTCCCTGGACTGTCTGTGTGCCAAAATGATTGCAATATATTTATAAATGTTTATTTTATGGTTGGGTCCTTGCATATCAGCAGCAATTTAGAAAGAGGAGGACGGGGGGGAAGAAGCCACCCTATAAATACTTCAGCAACATCAGTCTTCATCCAAACGCCTTATTGTGAGCCAAGAGAAAGAGGACACTCCGGCGTTCCCTCGTGAATACTCTCTTTCTTCGGAGGGTCGGGTTCAATAAATATCTATTTTTGATACGAGGGGGAAACAAAGATGGAGAAACAGCACAAGAAACCCCCCCACACCCACCCCCCCGTGGACACTGGTTCCAGAGGGACACAGACAGCCGTGCCTTCCCTCAGCATAAGAGCCTATTGTTCAGGAGGACGGTTCTGCAGGGCAGCTGTGCTTCTCTTCTGGAGCAGCTCCAGGATATTATTAGCTCCGCTGCCATTTACTAACACTGCTGTGGGGGCAGTCGAGGAAGTCCCCTCTTCTTTATAACACCACCAAACTGTGGTTATACTGCGGCTGTGACAAAGGTTCAACTGGTTCAGGGGATCTGCAAGGGCCACTTTCCTTTTCAGGATAATTCAGGATATAGACAGAAAGAGAGAGAGAGAAAGAGAGAGAGAGAAAGAGAGAGAGAGAAAGAGAGAGAGAGAACATGTGACTCCTCAGACGTCTCAGGATCCTCATCATCTGTAAAAGAAACACGTTTTTCATGCCACGTTCCAGACAACTCGGATGTCTGAATTTTCCAACCTCAATGGAATGCCACTCAATGTCAGAGTTCCAACTTATACTGAGAGTTTATAACTTACAAAACTCAGGACAGATCCATCCACCCGACTTCATGGAGACGTAGACACTATAGAGCTGAGGCCTGTTGGACCCTCTTGAGTACGTGTCCTCTCCCGATTGTGTATTGGACGTCCAATTTGTCTGGAACAAACAACATTCGTATATAATTTCATTTATAATGCAGGAAATACAACAAGTGACTTCAAAGCTCAGTCCTGAGAAGATCTTGGTGTAATTTGGTCAGATTTCTTAGTTTGGGTTAAAAGTCAAGCTGCAGAATTTGGATATTTCAGATAAAAAACATTTGTTTTACAAAGAGAGGAAAGGGAAACACGTCATCCATCTTTATTTACAGTGTGTGGCTGATCCAATGAAACATATTTGATATCTAAATCATTTGATGGATGGTTTCTGTCTTTTCATTCATTTGTTTTCTAATTATTTTGCTTTTCAACTTCTGTTTATTTTGATAGAGTCTGGAGAGTGACGGGAAAGGAAGGGGAGAAGGTGAGAGAGAGAGAGAGAGAGAGAGAGAGATAGAGAGAGAGAGAGAGAGAGAGAGAGAGAGAGAGAGAGAGAGAGAGAGAGAGGGAAGGGATGACAAGCAGCGAATGATAAATGGTGGACATTTATACAGCTTTAGCTTTATATAGCTCTTATAGTCCCCTCCACTACTACAGGTCACATTCACCCATTCACACACACACACACACACACACACACAGACACACACACACACACACACACAGACACACACACACACACACACACACGTCCACACAGCACCTGTGCTTCACACACACTCACTCACACGTAGCGCTGCATGTGCCCGAGGATCTTCGAAGGTCGAGATCAAACCACGACCTTGTGATTAGTGGACGACCAAACCTCCTGAGACCCATACTCTTCCCAGCGCCATCTTGTTTCTTTTTTAAACCAGATCTGACCATATTTTAAGGAGCGAGGGGGGTGGAGCCTCACTGAGAAGTTAATGACACTGCACGCCCACTTACACCTGCGGCCTGCACCCATTGGACGATACTAGCTGTCAATCACATCGTGTGTACAAATGTAAACGTCCGAGTCAGTTGCTCCTGACACTTTCCACGTGACCTCTCATTAACTACAGATGTGATCAACTTTTATGAGATGTACAGTTGAGTATCATAAGCGCAGCAGTGAGTAATAAGTCAGTGATTGCAAGGTTAATTATTAGTAGAAAGGAACTGCAATAACTCCACCAAACCAGCACCCTGGAATATTTGCATATTTGTACCAGCACCATAACAAGCATATTTGAATATTTGCACTACTGCACAAATTGAACATTCATCTGTAAAGATATATATTTAGATGTATATATTTTATTTTCTATTTTAAATTTTTGATATTCTACTTCATTGTTATTCTTTTTTATTCTATTTTATACTATTTCTATTTCTATTTGTTTTTTTTGGGTTGAAATTACTGAGCATTGCTTAAAGAGAGTGTGTGACCCAAGCATTTCATTGACAGTGACTGCTTCATGTTATCTCTGTTCATTTGACAATAAAAATCTTGAATCTTGAATCTTGAATCTTCCAACGCATCTGCAGCAGATCCACATTTCTGCCGGAACGTTTAAAGACTCAAGTGGCTCCGGTTCGGCTCCGGTTCGGTTTCGGCCGCTGAAAACTCCGAGTTGATCCACGCTCACATTGACTTTGGTGAAAACAGGGTGGCAGCTGAAGGCTCAGTTCATAAACAATCGCTCTACTCTTGGCTTCGCAGTGGCTCAAACCAAACAAGCTGTCTTCTCAGAGAGAAATGTGGTTATGTAAAAAGGGTTTTCACATCACACACACATTTCCCCTCCTTGCCTTTTTCATCCTGTGCTGAAGAACCATCTAAATTCTTACGTAGGCGCACAAACAGATGCAGTAAATGCAGAAAAAGCAACATGTCACGGAGTCAAGTGAGAAGTCTCGTCCACCACAGTTGTTATTTTAAATGAGATTCATTGTAACTGGAAAGAAAAACATCCCTGTTGCATTGGAGAGAGTAAAAATCGAATCCCCTCCAGCCTCATTCATTCATTCATTCATACGAAAACAAATCCCCTAAACGGACGGAGACGCTGCATCGATGCACAAATCTCTGGCTGAGAAAAGACGACACCTCGCTCCTCCGCTATTCAAATGTACCATTTGAAAGTGGCTGCATTTGAAACAGGTGAGTCATAAAGCTCGCCGGAGCCACGAGTCCCACTCGGCAGTGAGCAGGAAGCCTGTGATGTGATGGTGGGCGGATTGTCACACAATCACTTATTAATGGGTAGATTTGCCTCACTGCAGGAAAGTTTCTTTAGGTGACAGCTCTGTGCTTGTCAGAGACGGTTTTCTTTTTTTAATTTTTAGCAGAAGCTGCAGCTACAGAAATATCAGGATCCTTTTTAAAAATCTGGGTCGACCGTTCTTCAGACTAAATCCAATAAAATTTTGGAAAAACCCGTTGATGATCTGCACTGCATGTTGCTGCTGCTCTGATGATATATTGCTTTGGCTACCGGGTGGAAACCTTCTATTTATTTACTCATATGATGAGAGAATAGCTCGACCTTCTTGCTCGGGTGATGTGTCATATAGCTGCTCTCAGTTTGAGCATTGGAGGATAAAAATAACCTCGGCAGACCCACCTGTGACCCCGGTGAACCGCGGCAGGTTCTTCTGCTGCTAATGACACGACCACAGCCACACAAATACATAAATGAATTCAATATTCAAATGATAAATAATAGTCTAGTGGGCCGTGGAACCCGCTTCACTGTGGGATGACCTTGTTTCGTGTTGTCACATGTTGAGAGAAAGGAGACGCTGAGCAACAAGTGAACTACCCCCCCCCCCTCTTGACATTAGCTTTAAGGCTAAATGGCGGAAAATGTGAATCTCAGCAGCGGAAACACAAGTGAAAGAATGAGTGTGAATTCACAAAGGTCATTTTGAAATGTAAGCGAAACCTGAACCACTGTAAACTGAGCTGTAGACAGGAATCGAGTAGATTCTCATGTGGTTCTTAATTGATTTAAACAGAAAAAACAATGTGTTGATTATTATATAAATATTGTTTATGTCAGGCTTGAGTAAACAGGGTTGAATTATCGAGGGGAACATTGGAAACAGTACCGACTCAATATCCACAGCATTCAATTAAAAGTTTATTTTCATGTGCAATTTTAAATTAGTTTATTTTCTTCAAACACATATCATAGTTATATTTTTCATCATATATGTTTTAACACTACACACAGTTCTACCTAGATTAACTTTATAACAGCACGCCGGCCTGCAAAGTGATCTTATCTGGTCCGTTGACCAATAAATATAAATAGCTGTTTGATAATCAAATGTTTGATAAGCTGTATGCAAATGAGTCGTATAATCTGGTGAGTAGATAAACACAGACGTGGTGTTAGCACTGCTAATGTTTGGTTTGTATAGAAATAATATAAGCATTTATAATGATTATATTTAAATATATAATCATTCATATATTAATATGTACTTCTTTTTGGGTCCCTGAGAGTTATCATATTTAAATCAGCTTCAATTTCCGGGTTAAAATGCCAAGTCCAAACAGCGCCCTCTGGTGGTGACGTGTTTGCTGACGTTTTCAGAAATGGTTAATGCAGTGGAACCACTTTTGTTGGACGGTTGATTAACACATGGTTATTTTAGTGGGATAGAGTTTGTCTTCATAATTTTATGAAACGTCTGATGTCGTACATTACGTTGTCTGCTTGCTAGCTTGCTAAATTGTTGTAGCCTCTGCTCTGCCGTTGCCTAGCAGCGGATTTCTTAGAACTTGAACGTTTAACAATGTCGTAACTACGAGCTCAGAAATTCTGTATAAAGACAAAATATGTCGTCATGTATTAATCATATATTAATCTTTGAATTTTAACTAATTAATGCTTCCACCCCTTCATGAACCGGTGACATTATTAGTAATAATTATAAAATACAGAGTCAAATGCCAACATACTTTGTAAAAAATAATTTTAGCATGTTATATATGGGGAACGTGAATTAAATTGGATTATTTGTGGTATTAAAATGTCTTAAATGGAACATGGTGAAGTTTCCATGTTATGAGAACATGAGTTGTTGAGATGATATAAAATAATCCTGCAGGGGAACAAACCGCTGAATTCAATACGAGAACTCAGCTCTTGCATCTGTGTTATCCACCTCCACAGGCCGCGGGTCCTGGATCTCAGAGGCCGGGTCCTGGAGCTCCGGGGCCGGGTCCTGGAGCTCCGGGGCCGGCGGCCGGGTCGCTGCTGCCGGGCTGGAACACGGGAAAGCCCGGTCCTAAGTGGCGGAGGGGGGGGGGGGCACAACGTGACCTGACAACAAGGAACCTCCGGGAAAACCGTCAGTGCTGAACTATGTGCAGAGGCGAGGGTAGGTGGGGCCCGGCCGGGGAGGGGGGGCTCGCGACCGGCCGCAGCATGAGAGGCTGCAGCAGCGACTCGGTTTAAAGCAACGTGTGGCAGAGGAAGAGAGGAATATACAGGTTCTATATATATATGTATATATATATGTATATATATATATATATATATATATATATATACGTATATATATATGTATATATATATATATATATATATAACTACAGACAAGGAGATGGAGTGAAGCAAAATAAATCCAAAAATAATATTTGAGTGTCTTATAATAATTCTAAGACGTAAACAGTTTTCAGCAGTTTTCTTGATGATTTCGTCTTCGTATACATCGAGGATTTGGAACAATTTTTACATGAAAACTTTAAATAGAGGCTTTGTTTATATGTATTTACACTTAAGGATAGATAAATCCCCAAAATTAGTAAAGTCTCCAACAACAAATCACAATTTTTATCCTCCTTTATGATTCCTAATGTGATATTATTCATGGCTAGGTGAGAGATAGACTGGAGTTTCTAGCTTCGGACATTTGCATTAACACGTAAACCTTTAAATCAAATTAAAAATGGCGCAGAGTCGGCCGGGAATGCGATGCTAGGGATAACATATTATATTATTATATTATATTGCATTAGATTGCATATTGCAAATTGACATTTCTCTCCTGTTTTGCATTTTACTTTACTTTTTATATCTTTTTGTTTTAAATGTTGTACTTTTTTCTTATGTGTGTAGTATTTATTGTGTTTTTATGTTCATTGTATGCACCAACAACCAGAGCAAATTCCAGGTAGGTGTAAACCTACTTGGCAATAAATACATTCCGATTCTGATTCAGGTGAACTTCACGGTACGACATTAGCGTTCTTCGTAGGATGCACGTCTACGCGTACGTGATGACGGCGTAGCTCCGACGCAGAAGCACGAATTTGCCTTAAGATGCGCCCTCAACCCCCCACTCGCACATCATTTTCTACGACTTTACACCACGAGACCAGGATGATAAAGTTCGTATAAAATGCTAAGCTCCTCATTCGGACTTTCACCTTCACACACGAACGTCCTCCGGAGAAACCGCGGAGTTCGGAGCATGTGACAGCAGCTCCTGCAACACGTGTTGAAGGAGGAAGCGGAGGAAGAGGGGGCGTGGCCCGATACCGAGCAGCGTGCTGATTGGCTCGTGGCTCGGGGGCGGGTCCCTCCGCGGGCTCCGTCGGCCGTCGGGAGCCCCCCTTGCAGCCGGGAGAGCCCCCCCCCACCAGTGGCAGGGGGGCGGAGACGGGACCCCCGCTGACGTCAGTGGGCCTGTCTATTTCCTGCAATAGAAAGTGAGCGACAAGGTGAAGGGAGGAAATAACGCAGCGCTCCCCCCCCCCCTACCACCCCCCCTCCTCCTCCTCCTCCTCCACGGAAAGGTGCGTTGCGTTCAGCGACACACAACCTGCACCTGTGAGTATCCGTTCATCCACTTTGTGTGTGTCTGTGTGTGAGTCTGCGTGTGTGTGTGTGTGTGTGTGTGAGTCTGTCGCACACGCGGGCGCCAGGCTCGTCCCGGGGATCCGGTGGAACGCCGCGGGTTCGATTCCCGCGGAGTTTGGCGCAGTGTTGTTGTTTTTTGTTGTGCGCGGAACGAGCCGGGCATCGAACCTGGAGCCGCAGCGTCCGCTTTACCCCCCGGTCCACCCCCCACCCCCCTCCTGGGTGAGTCCCCCCGCTCTTTACATGGCTGTTTTCATGGACGTGCATGTGACATGTGTGTGTGCGCGCTGCGGCCGCTTGGAGCTGGGAGCTGTTGGAAGAGCCGGGGTCGGGGGGGATGAGGGGTTTTCCCTGGCCCCTCCCTCCCTCCCTCTCTCCCTTGCAGGGCGTTCACGTGTTGCAACAGCCACACACACACACACACACACACACACACACACAAAACACACGCTATTCCCATGCATTGTTTTCTGCTGACTTCACTCCCAACATGATCCAATTTGATCACAGTTGCATGTCGGGAAAAAAAATTGGCGTTAAATCTCATGCACCATTGAGAAAAAAGAAACGACGTGCACGGTGCGTGTGCTGTTGCGTGTGTGTTGTGTGTTGTCTTTACGTAACGCCCGTGGCTGGTTGTTCAGGTGTGAAACGGAAATCATTCGTCACCTGCCATGTGCGCAGCCGCTACTGCGCAGAATCACCGGGGCTCCTCCTCCTGTCAGTATCGGGGTGTTCCCTCAAGTCGCTCTGCAAACACACACACACACACACACATGCCCGGACACACACACACACGCACACGCACGGACAAGCAGACGCCTCCTCCGCGCGAATCCAACCTGCACTGACACACACACACACACACACAAACACACAAACCTGTGCACGTCTCACAGGAGCAGCCAGGTGAGCATCCTCTCTGCATGTATCTGTCGACGTGTGTGTGTGTGTGTGTGTGTGTCTGTGTTTGTGTTTGTGTGTGTGTGTGTGTGTGTTTGTGTGTGTGTTTTTCTCATGCGACCGTGCAGAATATATCCACTGTGAGATGATGTCATGGCTCCACATGCACTTCCACTGTACATGGAGAAAAACCGTCCTCCACTTGTAGTAAGTGTTATGTAATGTTGGTGGGGGGGGGGAAACAAAGGCTGGTTTCCTGAAGATCTGCTGCTCACGTGCACGCGCTCCAGTGCGGGTCAGGAGTGCGACTGGGGACGTGGAGGAGCTAGATGATGCCAGGACGCAGCTCAGAGAGAAGATGGTTAAAATGAGATGTTTCTTCCTGATGGATTGGTCCCTGAAGCTGCTGCAGCTCGGTGGGCTGGACATCTCGCCGCCGTTTGACCTCAACGACCACGACTCAACCTCATGTTGATCCCGACAAACTGGCGTTAGACCTCACCGACCACGATTCAGCCTCATGTTGATCCCAACAAACCGGCGTTAGACCTCAATGACCACGATCCAGCCTCATGTTGATCCCAACGACCACGACTCAGCCTCATGTTGATCCCAACAAACCGGCGTTAGACCTCAACGACCACGATCGGCCTCATGTTGATCCCAACAAACCGGCGTTAGACCTCAACGACCACGACTCAGCCTCATGTTGATCCCGACAAACTGCCGTTAGACCTCAACGACCACGATTCAGCTTCATGTTGATCCCAACAAACCGGCGTTAGACCTCAACGACCACGACTCAGCCTCATGTTGATCCCAACATAAACCTTTAACTCAATTTGAAAATGGCGCAGAGTCGGCCGGGAATAAGATGCTACCGATCGCATGTGAGCCTCACGGTACGACATTAGGTTTCTTCGTAGGATACACGGCTAAGTGTACGAGATGGCGGCGCAGCTTCGACGCAGAATTGGCTTTTAGAAGCGCCCTCACCCCCCCTACTCGCACATCGATTTCTCCTGGATTTCTACGACTTTACACCACGAGACCAGGAAGATAAAGTTCATAGAAAATGCGCAGCTTCTCATTCGGACTTTCACCTTTACACATGCACGAACTCCGGAGAAAATACGGAGAAACCGCGGAGTTCGGTGCATGTGACAGCAGCTCCTGGAACACGTGTTGAAGGAGGCGTTAGACCTCAACGACCACGACTCAGCCTCAGGTTGATCCCAAGAAACCGGCGTTCGCCTGAAACTGCATGAAAATCCTTTATCTTCCAACAACAGGGCGTCAACAGAAACAATCCCCTGCACGTAGAGGTGGGTTCAGACATGGAACCTTCTGTGATGTCTGGACTTTGTGCAGTGGTTCCAACTTCATCTGGGAGATTCCTCTGGTAGTGACAAGTATGGTCGCCCAGCAACCCCCCCCAACGTCCATCACAGGACCTCATTGTTTGCATCATTCGTCATCGCCCGCTGACATTCGTCACTGAGGAAAAGAGCGGGCCTCTCTGTATCAGACATGTCAATCAGACGTTTCCCCACAAACAACAGCAGGTCCTCCTCAGTTTGTGTGTTTGACACCAGAGTGGCAGATATCAGCTGCTGCAGAGGTTCTTTAGAAACATGTTTCCACCTCCTCCTACAGACGCACTGCACATTATTCCACCGCAGCTCCAAGAGGAGAAGGTCTGAAATGAGGAGTCCGGCCCCGGCTCCTGTTTGAGGAACAAACTCAATCAGCGGCTCGGTCCCGGCCTCCAGCTGCCGAGCGAGAGCGTACAGTTCCTTATCGATCTGTGGAGAGTTCATGCTCGGCTGCTTCTCACCACATGTATACGTGTGTGTGTTTGTGTGTGTGTTTTCTGTAGATGTTCCCAGACTGTGGCTCAGGAGCCGGCTCATCTCCAGGTTTTCCCAGGATGCACCTGTGAACCGAGGCGGAAAAGATGCCGCGCACCAAGCAGAACAACCCGAAGAATCTAAAAGGTGAGTTCTGGAGTTACACTTCCTGTCAGCTGGTGGCCTGAGATTTGCTATGTGGGTTGAAATTGTGTTATTTCCTTTGTACATGCCCAGAACTATCATCACAGAAAGATCCTATCTACTGTTGTTCATGTTTCTGTCACGTTCAGATGTCGCTGGTGAAGTTTCTCTGTGATTTCTGGTTTGAACTGATTCATGTGCATCAGTTTTTTGTTGGTTGTGAGATAAGTTTGTTGTGTTGTTGTCATCAACAACACAACTTTGAGGCCTTTCTGCGTGGCGTTTGCATTTTCTCCTGGTTTCTGTTTCTGGCTTCTTCCCAACGCTGAGGGAATTGGAGGCTGAATTCCGTGTGTTGATGAACGTCTGTCTCCCTGTGACGGACAGCTGACCTGCTCAGGTTCAACCCCGCCTCTCGCCCAAGGTCAGCTGTGATTGGCTCCAGCTCCCCCCCCCCCCACACACGACCCTCACGACCCACCGTAGTCTCGAGACTTCAAGAGAAGTGATGTAACTACAGCATCATATTTCAGCTGGTTGACATATTGGCCCAAATTAAAAGGTCAACAGGATTTATGTAGAAGTGTTTCACCACCACACAGGAAATAAATCCACCACAACTGGATATGACTTCATAGCATCTGCTGACGTCTGTTGTAAATCTGTCTAGCTGTGAGTTTGTCTGTTGTTTGTGTTGTGTATCTATTTGGTTGTGCGTTTGTGTGTGTTTTGGTTTGTCTCTCTGTTTTTGTTCTTGTGTATTTGTCTGTTATTTGTGATGTCTGTTTTGTCTATTTGATGTTGTTGCGTATATTCAGTGTGTTTGTGCAGTTTAAAGTGTTTTACTTACATTATAGTTAAAATAGAAACACGTTAAAATGTAATTTATATAAAAGAACAGATTTAAAGTGAGATAGGTAGAACGATTATGTTAAAATGACATTTAAAAGGAAATAAATAAGATAAATATAAAAGTGCTGGAAAGAGCAAAATCTAGTTAAAGGCTGAAGCAAAGAGAAATGGTTTCAGTTTTCTTTTAAAAAGATATTTACAGAACTAGCTTCTCTAATATTAGCTGCAGTGTATTTTACATGTTACTGCATGTCCGAGTTGTGTGTATTTTTGTGTTGTGTGTATTTGCAGTGTGTTATCTTAATATACTCTCTGGGCCACCGTAGTTGTAAGTCTGGAAGACGCAGGAAAGGGTGTATTTGAGTTAAATCTAAAGTTGTGTTGTCGAGTTTGTTGTGACTAACTCGTCACAACGAAGACGTTCAGTTGATTTTATGCTCATACTTATGTTTGTATTAATGATGTAAATACACAAAAAACTTTATTCACTTTAAAATTTAAGCTGCTTTTATCACGAACAACATGTTTCATCAATTCTCAGCATCCTTCTGGCTTGAGATCTGTGAGATTTTGTGTGTGTGTTACTAACACATCAACACAAAACTGAGGCTGCGGCCGCCTGGTTTGCCACTGCTCTCCCTCAGTTGTGTTTTCATACCGCGGCTGTCCTCTCATATCTGATGAAGCCGAGGTGTCAAACACGTGGATTTTGTTTATAAATTTGTCCAAATAAACCGGGCCGAATCGGAACCGGTCTCCGTGCTGCAGCTGATCGGACAGCATCGCACACACAACATGGCAACACTCGCAGCATATTGAAGTTGCAACATCTTGAACGCACACAAAGCACCAATTGGCTTGAAAAGGACCTTGTGTTATGCTGAGAAGCGACAGACTCGCGTGTCAACAGACGTTTGCAGTTCACAGATCTCTGAATATGCAGCGTTGCATGCTGGGTGTGAAAATCTGCATCGCTGCCATTCCCCCAGCAGTCGATCGGCCGGCCAGATCTCCTCCTGTTTATTTATCTTTATTAACACTTCCTGTGCTCGTCTTTTTCTGTTTTATTGAGCTTACTTGGCCAAACAACATAAATAATTAAGCTTTCGAACAGTACATTACATCCCCCAGCAGGGAGGCGGCTGCCAAATGAGACCTGGTTCTATTTTTAATGCTGACTGTTCCCTTGTTTCCTCGCCGAGCAGACAACGGCGCTGCAGCTGCTGCAGTGTTTGGGGGATTTTTATTAAAAGTTGAGAGTAAAAGATGCAGATTTGAAAAGAGCGTAATTGAGAATAATCTGACCGGAATGGATCCTGAATTCAGAGGAGAAACGCTCTAACTGTGGCGTCTCTGTTGTCTCTTTTCTTCTTCGTTTATTCTGTAACGGACGTTTTCATATCAGCAAATGTCAACATCCGAGCTGATATGTGTGTGAATGGCTCTTATCGGCTGTTCCATCGAGCAGCAGATGAATTGGCCGGGCTCTGCTCTGCGGTCGCCTCACACAGAAGCTTCTTTCTGTCCGTGTGCTGACTTGAACTCGGTGTTTGTCAGCGTGTTGTGGGGAGAACCCGGCTCGCTTCCTCCTCTCCTGATAACGCGCCGTGACGCTGGTTTAATGACTTGTTTTGCCTTTTGACCCAGTTCATCACCTCTCCCTCCGGCTCTGCACTCGAGGCGTTTCCCTCATCAGGCAGGAAATTCTAATTGCACGGCAAGATATCACATGCTCACCCTCCGCTGTGGAGAATGCCTTTTTCTCAAGGGAACTCAGAGAGCCCGCCTCACGCCGCCATGAAGCCGTCACATGGTGATGACGAGCTCTCACAACCCTCCGCTCGGGGCTGAATGAGTCACAGTATTTTCCTTCACTTTATAACAGAGCCGTAATTAATCTCAGCTCAGATACAAAGGTGCTGGTTTAATGCAGAGTCGTGAGAAGTTGCTCCTCGGGTCTTTTCTGCCTCCGAGGTTTGGCAGAAGTTTGACTCTGTTGCAAAAGAAATCGTCACCGCACTAATATTTCCCCTCAGGTCGTCTGAAATGTGACTTGACACACTTTGTCCCGAGCGGAGACACAAAGAGCGACTTGTTGTGTAGACACCAGCGACTCGGCTGCTGTGCTGTCGTGTATCAGGTGAATTTAAGGCGGCACGCTGGTGTTGCTGGTCACTTTGTCAGAGGGGAAATCGAGCAAGTTGGAGGAAATAAGAACAAACGTCCAGTCGGTGAAACTGCAGCCAAACCCCAGAATAGACTTAATATGTGCAGCGATTCAGCCACTCAACCACGGTTATTTCCTTTGCCACAGACTATTTATCTGTGTGTATTTGTTGTTTTATTTGTGTGCAGGATTACACAAATGGCACTAAATCGATTTCCACCCTACTTGGCCGGGGTCTTGTCATCGGGAGAACCTGTTAAGTTTTGGTGCAGATGAGGATTAACTACGTTTAATGACAAATAAATCATCAAGATTAAGACCTTTTTATTTTAATCCGGTGTAAGATTTGTTCGGCTTTGGCGGAGATGTGCACTCTACCAGGGCCCTTCTCCTTTTTATGATTATCTGCCGATTTAAATTTCAATTGTTTCTTCTGTCTAAGATAGATTTAACATGTTAAACAACCATCTAACAAGTGCTTCTGGAAACATCAGGATTGTTTTAGATTTAACAAGTGTACCTAATAAACTGGTCACTGCATGGGTTTCCATAGAAAGGAATGAAAAGCGACCGGATCCAAACAAGCAGCAGAGAGGAAGGAAGTGTGAGTTTGTGAGACTGTTCCTGTCTTTCAATCTGGATCATAATAAACCATCACACGCAGTAAACACACCAACAGGGGAACTGTTCCCTGAAAACTTTTTATTTTCCGTTTCTCTCCTGAGACGTAAGAAATCTCTGCTTCCTGAATCAGCTTCTGCCCTCGAGTGAAACCCTTTAACTCAGGTTTTAAGTCCACAAACATTTATGTATTTTTAATTACACTTTCTACCCTGTAGAGCTGAACTGTGTGTTTATAGTGTGTGTTTGTGTGTCTGTGTGAGTGTGTGTGCACCGTGAGGAATGATCCTATGACGCAGTTTGTGGGCAACAATGCAGGAAGCTAGGAACTCCTGGTCCCCTCCTCTGAGACGTTGTTTACTTTTGTCAAACAGCTGGTCTCTAAGCAGCTCTGCAGGCATACACAGAGGTTTCCTACACACACAAACACACACACAGACACACACACGCTGCATTGCACACCGCGTGCCCCTCATTACCTCACCCCTCCACCTCCCAGAATTCATTTTCAAGTTAAAGTAAAAGTGATTTATCAGTTAATGAAAAGTGGGTGAAATAGTTCTCAGCTGTTTGTTGCTGCACGTCAGACTCTGGTCCACAGACGTCACTCACCCGGAGCAGAAGCCACAGTCTCCCCCCCCTCCAGGCTGAGGGGTGTGTGTATGTGTGTGTGTGTGTGTGAGTGTATATCTGTGAAATCCTCCTGGTCCCGGTGGCCCGTCCTTCTTTTTTACATTATCATGAGCCGAGGGTTTTCCTGGTGGTTTCCTGCAGTAAACCGTCTGTACGCTAACGATCTTCTGGATCAGATCCAAACTTCCTCTTTAACAACCAACAGCAGATCTTAAAACATGTGATGACTGAGGGTTTCTGTCCTATTGCTGCTCCGATCTAACGTCACGATGCTGCACAGATCTGATTTATTAAGGGTTTTATTGGCTGTAGATAATATGATACATCATATAAACATAAATATCACAATGCAACAGGTGCAACAGCCTCAAACAGATTAATAAAAGTCATATTAAATGAGTTGCAGCCACAAACCCACAGAGCGTTTCTCTGACTTGTTTTTACACCAGGGGAAGTTTTCATTCAGGCAGAAACAAAGTCTGTGGTTCTTTAATCTTAAAAAGGTCACATCTTTTTATTCAACAGCTGCTACTTCATCAGCTTTCAAACTGTGTTTACACAACGTGGTTGAAATATCGAAAGTAAATTGTTGAAAAAAATAAAAATCTGGAAATCGTCTGCAGGAAAAAAGTTGGACAACGATCGTCCTTTTTATAAATAACGTGATTTACTCAGTTTCCTTCAGAATTGTAGGACATGTATTTTTATTAAAGTGTGAAGTCGTTCTGTGAGCATTCGTTTCCTTTGACTCGGAAAAAGGCGGAAAAAAATAACTTCCTGACAATCCGAGCTTTCCACCACGAGTTACACAAAGGTAAGAGGTATTTATTTTATTTCATTTTCGGCTAGAGCTAGAAGATCTAAATGGAGGACGACCATATAAAGAATGGCTTCATGTCCTCTAGTATTAATACGCAGAACACAGAAGTTGAAGAATAGACCATTTATTTAAACCTTTTCACTGCTACATGATTTGCATCCTGTACAATATCTGATTTGTTTGGGTATTTAAATAAATACTGCGAGTTTGAATAGAGGCACAAAGAGTTACTTCAGTTTACATGAGTCATAGAAGTGATATTTCTGAACAGCAGGTGACCCAGAGACCAGTGAAGACCAGGAGGACTGACCGGTTTGTGTGACCGGTGAAGACGAGCAGCCACAAGTGTCCGTTTTCATCCGTCGCCATGGAGGCAGGACGAGATTCACCATTGTGGTCTATGTCTCAGCTGCCCCCCCACACAGAGAGAGAGACAGGTAGAGGCAGGTGTAAAGACCAGGAAGTGAGTTGTCTTCACAAGGTCTCAAGGCCCCAAGATAAGAAAGTTTAAGAGAGTTTTGTTGAAGGTTTAATGTAAAAACAGCCCATTCAGATTAATGTTTTCATTTCTGCTCTAAATGTATAATATATAACAATTCTTCAATAAAAACACCTGAACAGACATTTCATTTTAATCGCCTTTTTAACTTCGCTTTAACTTTTAGTGGAAACGATTTATGAAGAAGTAAAACCCGCTGCTGGTCAGTTAGTCTCTTTCCTTCCACTGTTTGTATTGGTCACTCATAATAGCTGACAGGTATTCATTGACGCTTTGCTGCTAAACATGAAACTTTGACACATGACCTCCTCCGTGAATATAATTGGTGCTTCAGGCAGCTTCTCATTGGCAAAGGTGCTGAAGACAACAACTCCCATGATGCCACGCTGCTTCGTGACATCATCAAACTAGGTATTTTATCAATGTTTTGATCGAAACACCCCTAGTGGCCGAAGTTGGAACATATTAGAGGACTTATCTAGTATTATATAAGAGTTTTCCTGTTGTACGATGGGTGGGCCAGCTAGTCGCGATGGAAAAATGTGACCCCGGAGTTGAAACCCCCCTGATTTAGACACAAGTGCAGTTTATTAAACTTTCTGACAAATTGCACTCAGCTGCTATCTCTCTCTCTCTCTCTCTTCATGCATCAGTGTCTCTCGTGTTTTTTTTTTTTTTCTTCTCCTGCGTCACGCAGTCGATACCTTCGCTGGCTACGTGGTGTTTGTCCTTCGTCCTTTTTTTTCTCCTCCTCTCCTCGCTCCACAGAGTGCCCCTGAAACCTGAAAATGCCCAGACTTGTTAGCAACGCCAGTGTTTATGGAACTGACTGTGCATTCCTCTTGTCTTATAAAAGGCTCCGTGCACCGAAGCCCAACAGGTCTGGAGCCCCGGCTGCAGCAGGGAACACGCTGCGTGATGAATGGGGAACAACTGCAGTGAAAAGGGGGGGTTCGGTTTAACAAGGTGGAAAATGGTTACCCCATAAAGACGATGCCGGGAGACGGAGTTTCATCCCTCACTGTGCTGACACACCGGTATTTAATAAGTTTCTGGATATTATTAAGTTAAACCTGACGGCTGATTAACGTTCAGCAGTTTAATTTGGACGGACGTTTCGTTTGTTATGATTTAAACCGGTGAAAGGTTTGAAAAGGAATCGGATTTCACGTTGTGTTTCTTCGCCTCAGTGATTTGCAGCAACCACACTGACGGCAGTTTCCTGTTAATGATCAACCGAGCGTTTGGCCTCAGTCCCGACTCGGGTTAAACATGCAGGGTCAGAATCCACAGCGACAGCACGGACCTGGAAACACGGGTTGTTTGTTTGTTTGCACAAGTCGGGCTCGTTCGGCCTCGGTTTCAACTTTCCATCAAGAACGTTTGTGATTTCTCCTCTCGCTGCTCTCTGACCTCGTGGTCACATGCACAACGTCTGGGGTCTCCTGTACCAAACCACTGCTGCAGCAACTGTTTCCATTGCAGGAAAATAAATAAAAACGATAATGGCTGTGCACCAGCTTGTTTCCTTAAAGTCAAACTAAAATCTTACAAATTAAGTACTCGTACTAAGCTTGATGGGTTAGTTGAGAAACATCATTACCAATACCAAAGCAGCTGCGATTAGAATCTGAATCTTAAAACTCACCAAGAATTTCTTCTGAAGTCATTTTCAGAATCTGTGGGTGTAATTTATTCCGTCTAAAAAATGTTTCTGACATATTTGAGCTGAACTTTGACCTCTCGACTCAGGAAATGAAGAATTGAAGTTTGTTAGAAACATGTTCAACACATATTCTGACCAGATGAAGCGAGTTAATGACTTGCTGCTGAAAACAGCTCAGTTCCTACACTTTGTTTGAAAAGTCGTTGGGAATTTGAATGAAATGTGAAGTTGCAGTTTCGGTTTTGAATGTTTTTTGCCATTTTAACATCGCAGCAGGGATTTCCCGAATGTTGGTCGTCATAACAAACAGCTGTGATATAAATACAGTAAGAAATCCTGTGAGAGCTTTTAAGTGTTAAACGTCTCACAAACAAAACCGGACTGTTTACACAAAAAAATCATTTTATCCTCTTTTTTAAATATGGATTAATAATGAATAATGTACATAAACTGAGAATAATTCAAGGTCATTTGATTTTAATCGTTCTGTTTGACGATGAGCAGAAAAAAACCTCTTGCTTATGTAAATGTGTGCGAGCGGCAGAGAAGGAGTTAAGCGCCCTGGCCTGGCTGGATGGATTTTTGCATGTTGTGTCATGCTCAGGCAGCCAAACCAGTGTTTCCGTACAGTCCCTTCAAATTACAGTGTGTACGAGTGCAGCTAGATTCACACAAAGGGAACTTCTCTCCCAGAGGCAGGAATAAACCGGGGTTTTAGCAACGGTAACTACAACAGACAGGCTGAAACGGGTTGAGGGATGTCTGCTCAGCTCGCTGCTGACCTCACAGAAGCTTTCACTTTGACACACAGGCCGGGCTGGGACAGGGAGGGACCCGCCTGCCAGGAATCTTTATGAGCCGTATTTTGTGTGAATGAAATTGAATACGGTGAGAATCACTTTGCCATCCTGAAATGTGGGTTAATGTCTATTCCTTCTGTTTTAATGGAGGAATAAAAAAAACACACACACTCGGTTGTTTTAATGGATCGGTTCTCGTTGGTTCAGACGCTGCAAAATACATTTCTGATGATGGAAAATGAGATTATCAGAGAGCAGGACAACTCGCAGCCTCTTTCCATTCCGCCTGAACTCCTGATTGTGAGGTGCATCCCATAAATGGCAGCGTTTAAATCTCTGTGGGCTTTTGCTAAGTGCGAGGGCGGGCGGTGACGGATCGGCCCTCGGGCGAGCGACGCCATGGCAACCGAGGGAAACCTCTCACACCTGGGAACACCTGGTTCTGAGGAAACCTATTTGTCAGCTGGAACGTTTTGTGAGGATTTCAGACGGATGTGCTTGTTTAGTTATTATGTGACGGGGACATTTTGAAGGGAAAGGAAGTTGTCGAGGTTTTTGAATTTAACTGTCAGTCAAGAATGTTGGAAAGATCTTTTTTACGTGTTGAAACCTCCACAGATAATTGGTTCCCAGTTATTTTAATAATCCATAAATAGTTGTAAAGACATTTTCAAGCCAAGTACTTGATAGTTTCTTGTAAATCATAGACTGTAAATAAAGATGGAAATCTTTGCTGCCCTGGTGGTGTTATTATTCGGAGTCCCAGCCCAAACCCGTTTTTGATGCTATTAATAAATAATTAAACAAAACTCAACAGAAAAATTAGGATCGCGTGATAAGAAGAACCTGAAATAACAGAAACCATGTTTGAGAAAAATGTATTTGACATTTACTTTCTTTTTTTAAGTTTGGGCCATGTCCCATCCGTTAACATAGATGAGGCAGAGTTTATGACATATACTGCAGTCAGCCACCAGGAGGCGATCAAAGGGGAGTAGGTCGGACAAACCGTAACATCTGTGCTGTAGTGATTGAGTTGATTAAAATAGTTTCACATTCATATTCCTGCTGTGAACCGAACCTCCCAGCTTGTTGTGTAACTTCCCACAGAAAGCTTTAATATCAGGTCTTTGTTTTTACCGGATGGAACTCGCGGCTCGGACTTTAATTCACTTTTCTGTTTGAGTCCCACTTTAACTTCTCTCCCCCCCCACCTTCACCCACAGTCCTTTGCATCGAGCCGACTCTCAGTTTGAATGTCTGTCGAGCTCCTGTCTGTTCATGAGACGTTGGTGACTAATACCACGGCTCACACCGCCCGCTCGCTTCTGCAGAAAAGGTCTCACGAGTTTGTGTGTGTGTGTGTGTGTGTGTGTGTGTTTCCAGTGTGTGCATCTGCGCTTGTGTGTTTCTGAGTCGTGCACCTACTCGCCTGCGAAGGAATTGATGACCACGTGTCCTGCGAATGATCAAGAAATCTTTCATCAGGAGGCGGCCGAGTCTTTCTCTTCCCTGTCGCAGCTCAGACGTCTGAAGCAGATGTGTGTCACCGTCGGCCCTGAGCCACGTACGCACAAAGCCCCTGGAGGCAGATGACCTCCCTGTTTACAGCATAGTGTGTGCGTGTGTGTCTGTGTGTGTCTGTGTGTGTGCGTGTGTTTCATCTGGGGTCAGTAACAAGCGCTGGAGCCCAATCAGTCAAATTATTAGGCTTAAACTTTTCAAACTCAAGCGTTAATGAAGGGCTCAGGCAGGCCGAGGTAAATTGGAGCTAACGAACGTGGACCTTCTCACACACACACACATACACACACACACACACACACACACACACACACACACACACACACACACACACACACACACACACACACACACACACACACACACACACACACACACACACACACACACACCTTCACACACACACACACAAACACACACCTTTTCCCCCCACCTGCGGCCTACAGAGCCACTTCCTGGAAACTTTGTTGAGCAGCATCGATGTTGGCAACTCACAAAGGTGAGCGTTGGCGTCAGAGCGGGAATGATGAGGGGGGGGGGAGAGAAGGAACAGAACAGGGAGGGGAGGGAGGGAGGAAGGGGGGGGGGGCCTGCAGGATCTGCCTGTGCTAGCGTCAGCACCGGGTCCCAGAATAGTGGAAGAAAGTCTCCCTGCGGTGGAGGAACAGGTTCGATGCCGGGACGGGATGTCACATTATTTCGGCGATGTGCTCATGACACATCGGGGGGGCGGCGGGCGCCTCTGTACACTCAGCACATACAGTAGAGTGTCATCGGCAGAGAAATGCCCCAACAAACAGACTGGGGGGGGGGGGGGGCTGTTTTAATGAGCGAATGGAAAATGTGACACGACTTCGCTCTGCAGGAGTTAGAGGTAAAAAAATAAAAATAATAATAAAATCACTTTGGAAAAACTGCTCAAATTAAATCAAAAATGTTAAAAAGGTGACGTCGGGCGGCCGGAAACACTTAAAAGGTGCATGTGTGTGTGTGTCTATGCAGAGCTGGCGTTGCTTAATGGTTTGCACAAGCAAAGCCCGATGTGCAGGTTGCCAGGGAAACAGAGCAGCATGAGTCTCGGGCTGCAGGTGCTGCAGCTTGTGTCCTGCCGCTGGAACCTCCTACGACTGGAGAGAGAGCCGGGTACAAGACCACGGAGCGCACAGAGGCATTCTGGGAAATAAAACCAGCTTGTTTAACGCAGAGGAACAAGGAGGGAAAGTGAGGATTGTTATTGTGGCGGAGTCGGAGTCGAGCGGCTCAGGTCAGACCTTCTCCTTGTTACGTTCATCTAATGATATTTTAAAGGACATGATTCCAATCGTTGAAGTCTCTCAGGATAAGAGTCAGGTTTTTTTTGCATGTGGACGCTGGAGCAGCTGTGATGATTCACACAGGCCCTGGAATGATTTCCTCTAAATGTGATTTCACTGTGAAGTGATGGGAGAGAAAAATTCCCAGGAAAAGATTTAGTCAAAAGTTTTTCTCTGAGGCTTCGACAGTGTGTGTGTGTCTGTGTGTGAGAGAGTGTGTGTGTTGCTCTCTTGAGCTGCAGTGCAAGAAGAAGATTAACAAAGAAATACTTTAACTTTTTTACTTTCATTTTAAACTAATCCGTTATCAGCTTAATATGTTTATGAACACGTTAGCTGGGCTCTTAGTGTTAATGGAGCAGTTTGCTGCAGCGCTGTAACATTTCAGTGAATTACTTCAGCGTCATTATCCTCGGACTGGACCCTGATGTGCAAACATCTGGAACCTTAATGGATTTTCGTCCGCGATTACACACGATCAGTTTTTCAGACATGAACTCGGGTGAAATGTCCAGTAAACTGGGTCCGGACCGTTCAGGTGAGGGTCATCAAAACCTCAACTCGCTCACAGTTTCAGGAGAACGTCCGAACCTGAAAGCAGCTTTAAAGGAAACTCAAGATCACAAGTTGTCAAACTTCAGGAGACGTCGTCCTTGACTCCGGGCGACAGGTCGTCTGCTGCTGAGCTCTCCAGATGTTGAGGTGGAGGAGAGGGCGGGTGGGCAGATGGGAGGTGGTGTGTGATGTGTGCGTTCCTTAAGGTCAGGCCGTCGGCTGCATTTATCAACACTGACACTCGCTGTTTCTCTGCTGCGTGGGACGTCTGTCATCGTCGACGCCTGCACGCCGGCCAATGAGAGCACGGCTGTGGAGTCACGTGCGTCAGGCGGGCGAATGACTGATGATCAGCCCTCGTGGGAACAGGAAGCTGCTGCACATTTTAAAGAAACCGCGTCAGAACAGATGAAGCGTCACTTTGCTTTTCTTACAAATCTCTCTGCTCCATTAGACTTTATCTCCAAGCTCCGCCCCCTGGACTCTGAGCGATCTGTGCAAAGTGAAATCAGAAAATAAAGCTAACGGACTGTGAGGAGATATTTAAATAAGCTTCTGTTGCTGATACCATCTTTTTTTGTAGTGTTTACTAAGTTACTATTTTAGAAAAGTGTGTCCAGATGCTGAAAACCCAATAATTGTTCATCTTTCTCCAGAATTATCACAATTTACTTCATAAAACTGTCGTAACCGCTCTCGAAATAAAATAAGTTAATGTCGTTTTGCTGTTTTGAAACTTTAGAAACTGAAAATGAGTTTACAAGATCCTGGACCACAGCTACTACAGTTGTGTTTCTCTGTCTTTTGTTTTGACTCATTTTGGCAGAAAAAGGGAAACATAACACCCTCAGTACTTTCCCATCCTCGGTGTGGAAAACCAATTCTTGTGTCAGCAGCTGTTGCGGCGATGTGTGGATCTTGAAATCATTTGCACAGATAGAATCACGACACTCGGAGGTTTCACACAAGGCGCACTCTGTTAAAACTGATCAAATTAGGATGTAACAAGTTAATGAATCGGAGCAGATGTTCTGTGGCCGGTTTCCCTCTCGGCTGTGAATCGGCCTCACGTCTGGACTTCGGCCGGAGTTTCCTGGTCTGTGACTTATACATTCATTCATGTGAAGGTTCCCTCAGCGTCTGGGAACACGCAGGCTCCCGTCAGCAGAACGCCGGATGCTGAATAATGGAGCTGAGAGCAATATATCTCCAGACTGTGGCTGTTTTACAGGAATCACCGGAGCTTTCGCATGTCAGCAAACAAGTTCCCGCTGTAGGGCCTCTTCAAAAAACAACAAAAAACACAGGGGCCCCACTTCAGGCCTGGTCATTCATAAACTCCGCTCTTTGTTTTGATTATTTCCTCAGTGCTCGTGCAGGACGGTCGCCATCAGAGGGAAATATGTTGTTTCATCTGTGTGGTTTGTGTTGGTAAGATATAGACTGGAGGAGGAGGAGGAGGAAGAGGAGGAAGAGGAGAAGGAGGAGATGGAGGAGGAGGAAGAGGAGGAGGAGGAGAGTGAGGGTGAGGAGGAGGAGGAGGAGGAAGAGAGTGAGGTTGAGGAGGAGGAGGAAAGAGGAAGAGAAGGAGGAGGAGAGGGAGGAGGAGGAAGAGGAGGAGGAGGAGGAGGAGAGGGAGAGGAGGAGGAGAGGGAGGAGGGAGAGAGGAGGAGGAAGAGGAGGAGGAGAGAGGAGAGGGAGGAGGAGGAGAAAGGAGGAGGAGGAAGGGAGGAGGAGAGGGAGGAGGAGAGAGAGTGAGGGTGAGGAGGAGAGAGGTGGAGGAGGAGGAAAGGAAGGAAGAGGAGGAGGAAGAGAGGAGGAAGGAGAGAGGAGAGGAGGTGGAGGAGAGAGGACAGAGGAGGAGGGGAGGAGAGTGAGGGTGAGGGAGGAGGGAGGAGGGAAAGAGGAGGAGGAAAGGGGAGGAGGAAGGGAGAAGAGAGGGAAGAGGAGGAGAAGAGAGTGTGGAAGTTGCTCCTCGGCCTCCAGGACCCGCATGGATCCGGCCGGTCGATGGCTGAAGATTGAAAGCCCCTGAACAGTGAGTGAGTCATGAGGAGGGGTCGAGCAGGGTCAGAGAGGTCAGATCAATATTTCTGAGACGTACACTCGGGCTGATGCACGACGCCGTACGTACACACGTGTTCCGAGCGAGGTCAGAAGGTCGCCGGGCGTCCTCGGCTGCGTGTCGGAGTGGAGGCGACAGTGACAGGTGGCAGTCGGGTGTGAGGAGGTCGTCTGGTTCATCTGCAGGACGAACAAAGACTGGAAATGAACTGAAAAGTCTTGAAGTGGATCTACAAGATTTTCCCTTTGATTGTGCTCAGTGTTTCTGCTGATTTGTGAATATTGTGATGAATCTGAACTCGGTTGTGTGAAGGAGGAAGGAGCTGCAGCAGGATGGAGTTGTGAGTGTGAATGTGTTCACACAGGTTCCCACAGCTCAGACTCGTTTTCCACTTTTCCACTGGTGACCTGCTCACATCTGGCTTTCCTCTGCACTGGGAATAGATTCAATGACTCTGTATCAGTGTTGCCACAGTTACTTTGAAAAAGTAACTTAGTTACTTTACAGACTACTTGATTTTAAAAGTAGTTTAGTTACTTTACAGACTATTTGTTTTTAAAAGTAACTAAGTTAGATTACTAGTTACTTTCTTAGTTACATTCCGCAGCTGCCGACAACACCCCCGCCGGCTCAACATAAAAATGACAACCGGTTTTGCCAACACTCACTTTATTAGTGGATTTTTAACAGTAATGTACACAACAACAACGTATAATGTATCTCCTGACATTTTAAGTTGAACTATTTCCTGAAAAAATACATGTTTTTATAAAAATAAAATAAAGACAGTCTTTCTTGACTTCACTTAACATAAATACTTGTTTTTATAAAAAATAAAAGAATGAAAATCTCTCTTGACCTGACATATTTAACTGTTAACACTGTAATGGAAAAACTTACTACTTATGATCTACATTGTTTATAAATGTAACTTTTCAACATGTTTTATGAACATTGTACCTGTTGTTCACAGCATTAGAGAAGCAAGGAGTGGTTTTACAAAAAGCTGTTCTGTGAGGCAGCCCGGCATTGACAGTAGTAGGGATCTTGTTTATTATGGCACGAAACGAGGGCGATTCAACTTAATTGTCGCATGGGCTTCATGACCTCACTCCCAGAGACGGGATTTGACGTATGTTCAGTAAAACTCTGTGTTGAAGGAGCGTTCCGATATCCTGAGGGTCAGTGAAGGGGTCGGGGGGGGACATGTGACTGTTTGGACCAATAGGATGGCGTTGTTGGGGATGTCAGGCCCTCATTGGCTGCTTGTGTTGGGGATGGGGGAGGGGGGCAATGAGGAAGTGAAGTGTTGTTGATGTGTGCGAGTGACGATGATAATAAGAGGAATCAAAAGTAGACAAAATAGTAACGCACAGTGACTTGGAGGAGTAACTTTAATCTGATTACTGGTTTGGAAATAGTAACGCGTTAGATTACGTGTAACTGAGACAAGGGGTGAGATTAGAGTAACGCGTTACTAAGTAGCGCGTTACCGGCATCACTGCTCTGTATAGACACAAGTTTTCATCGGCTCTGATCGGAAATGATGGAAACCTTTTTTCCTTATTAGCAAACCATCAGTTTACAGTCAGGCAGCAGCTTCTCATTGTTAAAACCAAACAAATGAAAATCAGTGTTGACAATTTACATCAGTTCTCAATAACGACTATTTATTCTGTGGTGGATTTTGTGCAAAACTGCATCAAATGATTATTTTCATTATCCTCTAATCAACTGATTTAAGAATGCGATGATGAACGACGACAGAAAAGTTAATATTTCTCTCACTTGTGTGAATCATCAGAGAATATTTGGCAATTTCTCATTCTTTGTGCTTGAAAAACTATTTAAACTATTTATCAACATCAATCTTCTTGACTCATTGTTTCTTTTCTGCTGAAAAGTGATGAAAATAATGTGATAAAATGGGAAATGAGAATTACAAGCCAGAGAGAAAGGTGTGGAGGAGTGAAGGAAGGAGTTTGGGTTAAGGGAGCGATGGGGACAAATGTAAAAGGGTTAATGGGGAGTCTGTGGAAATATGTGGAGGAGGGAGGAGATGATGGAGGAGGGGGGGTGCCTGTTGGCAAAGCTTCATCCTCTTGTGTAACACGGGCCATCTCTTCCTTTAGCCGCTGTTGCCATGGGGAGGGATGTGGGGAGTGGGGTGGGGGGGGGGTGTTCGTAGCTTCTGATGTCTCTCGGGTGGAAGAGACTCTCGGGAATTCTTCAGCAGCGACATCCCCGACTTCCTTCCTGTGACAGATCAGCGCTCGCTGGAGGAGGAAGGAGAAAATAAATAAAACGAGAGGTATTTTTAAACCTGGCGTTCTGGATGGTGTCATGGTTTCTGGCTGATTGTAAATCAAAATAAAGAAGCTGCTGTGATGTGTGTGTGTGTGTCTGTTTGTGAGAGAGACAGTAGGTAGATGTGTGTGGGAACCTACAGGGTTTGTGTGTGTGTGTTTGTGAGAGACAGTAGGTAGATGTGTGTGGGAACCTGCAGGGTTTGTGTGTGTGTGTGTGTGTGTGTGTGTGTGTGTGTGTGTGTGTGACTCAGGCGCTGGTTCAGGTGTGAGTCTTGTAAAATGAGAATCCAGACGCTGTTCTGTAGAATCGTGATTTAATTTTCCATGTGAATGTCATGAGTAACGCTGAGTCTCAGCCGAGCGCAGGTGTTACAGTCACTGTGTGTGTGTGTGTGTGTGTGTGTGTTATGATGATCACTATAAAGACAGAAAGTATCCAGACCCTTTCACTCTCTCTACACAATGTGTTGTAGTTTCTTTAATATTTGCGAGTTTTTACCAATTTCCGCGAAAGTTATTAATAGATGTTGACAAAAATAATCAGGTATATTTATAGGACTGATATCTGTCTGTGTTTTAAAGCCACTTGATGATTTTAAGTGGACTGTTGGACCTTGGCAGACGTATGGGTCTGCCAAGATCCACTTCACATCTGAGAAGCTGGAATCACAGAATATTCAACTTTCCTGCTTATCTAATTAATTTAAATGATTAAAGGTTCAGGGTCTAGAATTAAGTGACACCTAGTGGTGAAGTTGCAAGTTGCAGCTGAACACCGCTCACCTCACCCTCCCCTTCCAAACATGAAGGAGAACCTGTTGTACACTTCGGTTGTCATGAAAACTCAAAAGGTGTTAGTTTGTCCAGTTTGGGCTTCTGTAAAAAACATGGCAGCCTCCGTAGAGCGGAGCCACTCCTGGTGTAAATATAAAGTATAACGATAAAGGAAACAACAATTCATACAATTTAAATTAAACACAGTAGTGAAAACATAACTAAGATTATTTTATTAGGGCTGGGCAAGTTAACTCGTTTTAATCGAGTTAACTCATCACTTATTTAACTCAGACAATTATTTTATCTCGCATTAACTCAGGTTTGATTATTTATTGTTTTATTGTGAAAGTCAGGCTTTTATTTTGTGAAAGTCTGTTGCTGACTGTTGCGGAACCGGAAAAAAGAAAATAATTGGCGGATAAACAACCATGGATAAGGCTACGGAGCTTTTACATGGCCATTTTCATTGTAAAGTCCTTCCAGACGGCGGAGTCGACAGAACCAAAGTAATTTGTAGCCACTGCCAAGGTGAAATTTCTTATCACCGGAGAACTTCCAGTCTAAAATATCACCTAGATGCAAAACACACAGTTGATATCAGCAAATCATTCAACGAAACAGCGAGTGGAGCGAGGCTTCGGCAGACTACGTTAGACTCAGGGAGGAGTATAGATTTTTCATAACGAAGAGGATAACATTAATGCCCTGGCAGTGGCATTGAGCTTTAATTTTGTATTTGCCTTGATAACATTGTTAAATTGAGATTTACACTGAATATTTTATTTAACTGCTACTGTATTAAATGCCGATGTTAAAAGTGTTTGCACAACAAATGTTATGGCACTTTCGTTCATATGGCAGAACATTGAAAATAAAATTGCGCTTTACACTACTTTTTAATTCATTATTGGATTTTGCGTATACAAATGCGATTAATCGTGATTAATCAGGGAAATCATGCGCTTAATCGCGATTAAAACTTTTAATCGTTGCCCAGCCCTATATTTTATATTAAATTTCTGCCTATAGATCCCTTTCACCTGAATCTTACGCTGAACCTTTAAATCAAATAAACAAAACTGTTGCTCAAGTTTACGCTGAAATGAATTGACTTGTTCTTACTGGATTAATTGAAACCAGACTAAAGCAACTTTACGACTCATCTGTTGATGCTTTCAACAACATGAATATCTCCTCATATATATTTGTATCCGTATCTTCCCTATGAGAAAGTAGTGGAGGTGGAGTTAGAGGAGGTGGAGGTGGAGGTGGAGGTGCGTTCAGGTGCACAGGTTAACCCAGCGTACGTCACACATTCCTCTCTTCCTCCGCCTGACTCCGCAGATTGCCCGTCTCTCGCTGGCTCCTCCCACTAGCACCTTCATTACTCTCCCAGTGTGCGTCGCCTGCACAGATCGGATCAATGCACAGAACAGAGTATTTATAGCCTCTGCGGGGGCGTGGGAGGTTCAACGCCACAAGTAGGTTAGCGGCTAATCTGATGTTGACAGTGTGTATCTGAGGGAGTTATTCCTACAGAGGAATTAGGAGCCTGAGCCTCCATCCTGCTTTGTTTTGCTTTTCTTTTTTTTTGTTGTTACACAGAGCGAGAGAACACTGCTCCTCAGCTGGAGGAAGTCAGAGCTCAGGCAAGGGGGGGGGGGGGGAGCGGGGAGGGTTTTCCCTGATTGAGGAAGGGAGGAGAAACAGAAGAGAGAGGAGGGGAAAGAAGGAACACGAAGGCAGGGTGGAGAGAGAAGCGTGGTCGCCCGCCCGCCCGGCCGCACTGACAGTGGAGGAAACCAGAGAGAAGTGAAAGCACAGACGGCAGCCAGACGCTCGGCTTTCCGCTCTGCAGGGGCATTTCACTTTCCTCCTTCTTTGTGTGAGTGAGAGAGAGAGAGAGAGAGAGAGAGAGAGAGAGAGGCGGAGGAATGTCAGCGGTTATTGGTTGGGAAAGTGTCCGTCTGGGTCGGGAAGCTCAGGTGTTCCCCCACGAGCGCGTCTGAACCCAGGAGGGAAACCAGCAGCAGCAGCAGCGAGTGGACTGGTTGGCTTCACTCCTCCTCTGCTCTCAGGTATTGTTGTTCAGCACTGACTCGTCCTCTCTGCCGTTCTCTCTCTCTCTCTCTGTGTCGGACTCCCTCGCTTCAGGCTCTCTGGGTCTCATTGTCTGCTTTGCCTTGTTTTCTCTTCATCTTACGTTACGTTACATCGTGTCACTGATCTGTATTTAGCTGAAGTTTGTAATCGTTCCTCCTCCTGGTCTCTGTTGCTGCTGCTTGGATCCAGCTGTGGAGACAGAGATTCTTTCAAATGTTTTGGGTTGTGCCTCAAGATTCGTTTCTTTATTACCTGGTGTTTAGGTCGGATCTCAATCAGAATAGGTTCATATTTATTTAGCACTTTCTTTTATTAACAGCTGTACATAAATAAGAAATAAAAGCAATCGGATATATAGGACACATAACTTAAGAAAACAAAAGCAGACAATCTGACGTCTTCATTTCTATATTTTAATCACTTTTTTAACATATAACCAGATGAAGATATAGATGAAACTCAAGAAAAATATTTAAAAAGAAGGAAGAGAAGAGCAGATCTGTTTGTTTGAGAAGCGCTCAACCATGAGTGACCTTAATGATTCATCGATTATGAACGGAGCTGCACATTTGATTTGTCATTTTTTTTTATCATGTTCTTAGATTTTGTATCTGAATTTTTTGACCTTTTCAATTTACGAAAAAAAAGACATAACATTGCTAGAGAGCTTTACGTCGTATAAATATAATATACAGCACTTGATGCATTTCCCTCGGCCTGTCCTTCCTGCTTCTCCTCTGAGTATCAACAGTGTTGGTCGAGGGGTTAACGTGCATCAACAGCGCTCATGCATGCGCTCCCTCCTCTTCCTCCTCTCCCTCCTCTCCCTCCTCTCCCTCCTCTTCCTCCTCTTCCTCCTCGTCCTCCTCGTCCAGGTCGCTGCAGCAGCAGCAGCAGCTGACGCACGACACGAGCGGGAGGACAGGATAAGCCTGTGCACTGCAGCCGGAGATGAGCTGGAGGAGTTATGCAACAGTTCGGTCCAGAGATAGAGCAGAGCTGAACTTCCACTCTTCTGACTTCTTCCACACACAGCATGAGCTCACCAGGCTCACTTAGCCGCCGGCCTCCCCCCCCCCCCCCCCCCCCGCTGGGCGGCAGCTTCATGTAAGAATAGATTAACCTGTTACAGCGATGGCGTCACTCACGAGCGCTGGTGCACGCTCTCCCGACCGTCTTTGTTGTGTTTGTTCACATCATCCTTTTTGCTTTGTGTCTTTTCTGCTCTAATTTCATTACGCCGTCGTCTTTTCAGCTCTCCTGGAAACATCGGCTAATCCTCCAGCGTGGCACGACTTCCTGTTTGACACATTTAAACCCTGAGGAGGTTTTCACTCACCTGTTGGAAGGAGCGTTCTCAGCTTTCACAAAAATAATCGTTCTGCTTCTCTGAGGTGGAAGTAGTTTACGCACCAATAAAATACAAATGATACGGACAGAGTCGGCAAATAAATCCTGATGCACATGAAGCATGTGACGTAAACACTGATGCTTCAGCTCAGTGAAGAGATGAACTAGAAGCTCAGAGAATCCATCCGTCCACAAACAGCACAACCTCCTTGCTGGAAGTAAAACTGGCGACAAATTTAAACATCAGCGCTGAGGAAACTGTTAATTTACACCTACAACATAATAAACATGATATTTACAGGTTATAGACATAAATGCCATTTTTCCATCACATCATCCAGATCCTCTTCTTTTGCCTGACGCTCTTTCATTCGCATAATTTCTTCTGCGATGTCTGATGGCGACTCACCGGAGAATTAGCGCCACAAACTTTAAATTTGTCGTAAACTGCTACGAGAGCTGCTACAAGGAGGAACTCTATCGGTTTTTCAATCAAAACAGAATCTAAAATCTGTTTAAACCAAAACTTTTGAACCAAACGTTTTTTGTAGGTTCCAGATACTGAATTGTGGTTTTACTTTTGTCTGTTCTACATGAAAATTAATTGAACCGTTTGGGGTTTTGGACGCTTTAACAAGCAAAACAATCGGTTTTGAAGATGTTGAAGATGTTATCTTTGGCTCTGGAACGTCGTGTTGGATGTTTTCTCTTGTTTTTTCTCGGCCAAACAACGAAGCGATGGAGAAGATAACTGCTAGCTGCAGCCCTAATTGGCACTGACACAAGAGTTGTGGTTTCATAAGACTCAGACGTGATGCTGGTTATGTCCTCGCTCTGTTTCTAAACTCTGATGTGATAGAAACGGAGGAGAGAGGAGTGGGCAGCCGAGGGCTGGAGGCAGCCAGGGAAGGAAGGAGAAAACAGGGGGAGGAAAAGAGGGTGATGGTGATGGGAAGAGGCAGAAAATAGGGAGGAGAACAGGACGACAAGGTGGGGAAATTGAGGATTGAGAAAACATCAGGAGGAGGGGGAGGAAGGAGGGAGGAGGAGGAGGAAGATAAAAAGACAGCGAGGGAACGCCATGTCTCTCGCGCCCGCTGTGGTTATGTAACGTTACCTCCTGCCTACTGCTGATGGCAGAGGAAAGCAACGGAGTTCAGAGCAGTGAGTGTGCTCGGAGGTGGGTGGCAGCGGCAACAACAACACCACAGAGGAAGAAGCGGCGGCAGTGGCCGTCGCATCAGAGGCCAAAAAGAAAAAAGAGACGCTTTTAGATCCGTGTTCTTCCCAGAATTCATCCTGGTGCAGTGTTGAACCTGCAGTGTCACCAAGAGTCAGCTGCATGGAGTCAATGTACATACAGTATGATGTCATTTGTTTATCAGGAATTTAATCAAATAATCAGATCCTGAAAATAATCATGAGTTGCAGCATTAATACGTCTTTAGTTTATAACCTTTAAATGCATCACGAAAAACCTTTAATTTATGGAATAAGAGCAGTAAAGATGAGCATTTGTTTATTTTCTTAATTCGTCTTCCGTGTATTCTTTGTATTTATAGTCATTTAAAATTAATTTCATGGTGAAACTGAAAAAATATCAAGCCTCAATTTCATTTTTTTGTCACGAGGGTTTGAGGAATCTTTCTTTTTTAAGCCGGCTGATGTTCCTGTATCGTCACGGTCACGACCACCGAAGAAAAATCCATATCCGTCCGGCTTTGCTTTATAAAACTTTCACTGAAACTGACAATAATTGAGTGTTTGTGCCGGTTTCTCATGTTGAATCCCTCAGGTGACTTTCTGCCAACGCTTCACTGGCTGACACACGCGTGTGTGTGTGTGGGGGGGGGGCTGTCTGTCTGTTGTGGCCACCGTTGAGACATGTCCCTCTGTGTTTACATGCAGAACCAGCCATGTATGTGCGAGAGTGTGTACATGTGCTAAATGAGCTATAAAAGCAGATGGTTGTCTGGCGGCATCCACACACACACTCACACACAGACACACACAGAGAGAGAGAGAGAGAGAGAGAGAAAGCAGAGAGCAGCTGCAGGAAAGCCCTGTGGGAGTCCACCGAGCCGGCCACCGGTCTCTCCGGGCGCGCCGGCGGCACACAGCACCGACACGCCGCGTGACAGACTCCCACTGCTATGTGTGTGAAACGCTCCCTTTGAAAACACTCTGATCCACGTCGGGTTTCACCAGCGAGCAGCAGAACTCGACCTGCGGAGGCTTCTTCATCTGTGCTGAGGTTATTGGGCTCCGTGTTTCACAGGCGCAGTGACGTGTTTGAACAAAATGGCTGAAAAACGCTGCTGATGTTTATGTATTTTATTTTCCCCCGAGGTCGGCTGTCAGTCGCACGGAGCTGCAAAGTGCTGTGACGCCTTTTTCCTCTCCGGATTCTTCTGTTGACAAGCTTTCAGTGTCTCTAGTTCTTTTTCATTTCAACAAACAAACCAGTGGTAGTACGTCAAATCCCATCACTTCCACTGTGGTGGAAACTAGTTCTGCTTTTGAGGATCAGTTTTACTTCTCCAGCTGTGAAATGTCCGCATGCAGGTTGAGTGAAAAGGGAAAAAATGCTGAAGTGGTTAGAATGTGGAGGTCAAAGGTCACAGGCCTCTATAACCAAGGGTTGGATGATGTGGTGCAAAATGTTATTGAGGTTTCCAGCTTCTCTATTGTGGTTTTACTTTTGTTGGTTTAACATGAAAATCAATTGAACCTTTTTGGGTTTTGGACACTTTGACAGACATAAAAATGTTAATATCAGTCGATGTTGATATTTATTATAAATGTCACATTGATGTAAAGTTAAAAGATTGATTTTTGCTCCTGAGTGAAGGTTGTGGTTTTTAAATCTCGTTTATTGACAGAGTGTCTTGTTTTATACCCCAGCCCTTGCCTCACAAAACAAAGTTTTTCCTCAAGAGTACAGATGGTAATACAAAATAAACCTATTATTATTATTATTAGAAGTAGTAGTAGTAGTCTTTACTATTTATATATGACTTTCAAGCTACATAAACAGCAACTTAATTGGTTGAAGGAGGCAAATGATCAAAGTGCGTTTTATTTCCTGATTAGTGACGATCATTAAAAGCCACTAATTTCATTGAACTAATTAACTAACAGAGTTTATTATAATTTGATCTACTGGTTGATTCCTTGATGAACTGATAAGTTGTTTCGTCCAAAAATATGAGAAGAAACAAAAAAAACGTCAAAATCTCCCAGAAGCCAGTCTGACTTAAAATGTTAAAAACTTTATAGAGGAAATCCAAACATTTAAAAAGTGGAACAAGCCAATTTCTGCAATTTTTATTTGAATAACTCAGTGTCATGATTAAAGGTCGACGCTGCTGTGACTTCACTGTAGAAACTAGTTTGTTTAACTTTAACTTTAATTACAACGTGTTTCATGTCTCCAGATACAAACCTTCACTTCCACTCAGCGATCACAGAAGGCCTCATTAACATCTCAGCTCCTCCCCTCAGGGTGAGAGGTGGGAGGCTGATGGCTGAGAGACGAATCTTGTTTTGCAATCAACACGGCAGGAGGGAGGGAAAAGGAGTGAGGGAGGGAAAGAAAAGGAGGGAGAGAATAGGTGCGAGCCAGCCAAGAATCCGAAGCTGAGCCTGAGCAGGATCCGACTGCTGTTTTGTAACATGATCAATGACCTGGCGTTCCTTCAGATCCCTGTTTCCTGTATCGTCGGCTCTGAGCCTTTTGTTTCACTCGCTGCTCTCCGCCTCATAAGCTCCTGATCTAATTAAGGCTCCTCTCTTTTCCTAGAAGGCTGTAATAGTCTCTCCTGCCGCAGCGAGGATGCTGCAGTGATTAGATTCAGAGATTCCAAAGCAAAGCATCTGTCGGCCGGATGGAACTTATTGGTCGCTGTTGTGTAAGGTCGGCTCTGATTGGACGGGAGGTGGCGTCACACATGTGTCTCTGATGGAAGGAGGTCGGGTTCTGGGGAAGTTTTGGAGATTTTGCGCAAAATTCCCCAGAACTGTTTGTAGGGATGGAAGAAACGACAGCTGCTGGATGTGGAGTTTTAAAGCCCAACGATGATACAGATATAAGGTCGTAAAAAAATTCTGATGCGATATATTGGCAGATATGTTCCTTTTAATAATTTAGCAATGATTCCTACAGTGTCGTTATAAAACCCAAACATTTTATTGAGGCCTAATATCTCAGAATTTAACCATTAACTTGTTGTTATAAATAGAATAAAAACACAAATACAAAAGAATATAAAGAACATGAACTAAGAAAATAAATAAATCTACATTTGTCTGCATTGTTTATTCTGTGAAATAAAAGTTTTGTCATTGGTTAACTGGCTGTAGAAAATAAACAAGTAAACTTCCTGCAGTCAAAATCCTACCGAAGTTAAAGTACAGAAGTATGAGATCCATGCAGTTAAAGTATTGAAATAAAAGTACTTGTTCCTGAATCTGACATATCTATTATGATGCTTTGAGGGTCACAGTATAAATATGAAGATATGATAACGAGAGGAAAGAAAACAGTTGTTGTTCTCTTTTGTGAACTATTAGACAAATTGAACTAATTCAAATAAAACCACGTGAGAGGTTTAAGGGAAACGTCTGAAAATGTGACTAAACATCACAACGATCACAAACCAAAGTGTGTTGTGTTTTATTAGCGTGTGTCTTCCTTCCTTAAAGTCTCTGAAATTGAAAAGTTATTACTTACAGCTCAATGTGGTGGAGTAAAAAGTACAATATTGGAGAAGGAGGTATTAAATATCTCAAAGTCAAAACCCTAAAGGACTGAAGAGCCTCGGACTTGTATTTGAGTGAATGTACTTTCCATCAGTCTCTGCTTTAAATCTTCACTTTGACAGTTTGCGTCTGATACAAGTTGAGAAGAATCTGCTCACTTCAGCCTGGAACTCTGTCTGGGTCTGAATGGATTTTTCTTTTTCTGATCGCGACTCTCTGCGTTAACGAGCCGAAGCCGAGAGGAGGAGAAGGTCACGACGGAGAGAAGAAAGACGAGTGTAACTCTGCGTCTGAGTTTTGTTCTTCATCAGGCCTTGTGTGTGGTTTCGGATCGCTTTCAGTTTGGTATTCAGAGTATGGCGCGGGTCAGTGTGGGCGGTGGGTTGTCTGCACACGTTATATCTGCAGAAACATTTAAACACACAACTGTACTGTCTGGAGACGTTGTGTGTGTGATTCTGATTGTGTGTGTTTGCAGACACAATCATGGACACCCCCCCGGCACACAGGAGGCCGAGTATTAGAGGTTACTAGCTGGATTACTTCATTCAGCCCCCGCTGCATTATCACCAGCTCAGCTGTCATTAACTCAGATGTTCCCACAGGGATGAGGCAGCGTGTCCTCCGCTGCCCTCCTCTCTCTCCTCTCACACACACACACACACACACACACACACACCGACACACACACACACACCGACGTGGGAGTGATCCCTCTTCGGGTCATCGTGAACACCGGTGCCGTCCGAGTGACTCAGTGCTTATTTTTTTGTTTTCAACTCGCCAACACCAACTTTTGCTTCCGTCTCTCTGGTCGCTGTAATTACAGAGCGCCGAGTTTTCTGCCTGTGAAGTGTTTATCTTGTGCGCCGCGGCCATGACGCTGCAGAAAGTGCCCGGTCACGCTGTGTTTGTTGCCCCGGGCCTGTGTAAATACTGAAGCTGATTTTCAGAACCTCTTTCTTGCGGTTGAACTGTCAGAATTTCCCATAATGACCGAAATAAGAATCAGAGGGGCGCTTCCTCTTTTCTTGACGGGGCCGAGCGCGGCGAGGTCAAACCAACAGGTGAGCGTCACTCAGGAGGAGTGAGTCGCACCCGGTTGTTGTGTTTGTGAACGTGACTCAGCAGAGTGTTGTCAGAAGGTGAATCCTCTCCGTATGAAATATGGACTTCTTTTAGAAACCTCTCTGTGATCCCTTCCTCTGACCCTGCAGCTTCATCTGGGCCTGTCAGTGTCACTTTGTTTACCAGGCGCCTGTTTAACAGCTTCAACTCTCAGACACGACTTCATATTGACTACACAAAAAAAACAACACTCTCTCTCTCTCACAAGAATCCTGCGTTTTTCCCAGCAGCCACTTCCAGACTCTTGGTTTTTACGCCCACACGCAGACTTGAGTGTCTCTTTTTTTGGAGTTAAAATGAAAAAAAAACAATATATCGCTGCCGGGTGTCTCGGTTTTCCGTGGATTCCCTCAGTTGAGACAAAGAACAGAAGGGGTTTGCAAAAGCATGGGAAACGACTCCTATGCAGTAGTGGAAAAAATCGGAACCAAAATAAAATTTGGATGTATGTAGATTGCGGGTTTCTCAATGAGGGAGAAGTGGATTCAATTAAAGTAGATTTGTGGATAGCAGACACAAAGTAGAAGGGAACAAACCTCAGCCGAGACCCAGAAGTCTCCTTAAATTAAATCACACTCATAAATATCCGTTCCCTAAACATGCCTGATATAAAGATAATCAAGATTGATCGATTATTCTGTGAGAAATTAGTACAAATATCAAAAAACAACCGATTTGGCACATACACATCTCTACCTCTAAGTTTCAATAGTACTGTTGTGTAGTTTTTGCGTAATCCTGCCGACATTTGCACTGACTGCTACTTTCTTTTACTATATATATATTTATATTTTTATTCTGCTCATAGTGTATTCATCGTTCTTATAGCTTTACAATTCCTGTTAATACTGTAATATTCCATATATATTTCTTACTGTACAGATCTTATTTATTTACATTTTCACTTTAATATGCACAATACTCTGCACTTTTACTTCCTTTTTTTTGCACTTCTGGTTAGACGCTAAACTGCATTTCGTTATCTAAGTACTTGTACTATGCAATGACAATAAAGTTGAATCTTTCTAAAAAAAAAATGAAAACACAACCAGGTGATTATTCACATCTTAAACTATCTCTGGAGGGAACTGTAAATGTTGGAAGTTGCCTAAATAGATTTAAATCAGGGATTATCGATCAGAGAATAACTGGACAGGATTATGAAAATGATCAGAGATTCTATTGTTGGTTTTTAAAACAGGTCTGAAGCTCTGAAGGGGGGGTGGAGGTGGGGGGGGGTGAAGTCAGGGAGACGCTGTCGTTTCAAATAACACAAAAACACAACAAACTGAAACCACCCACAACAAGGAACTGAAAAACCAAAAAGTGAAGTCATCCTCTGAGTCTTCGTCAGCCGGTGAGCGAGCTGTTGGGCAACCAGTAGTTAAATCCCTCCCCCCCCCCGCCCCCCCCTAACACAAACACAGGGAGGGAGGGAGGGAGGGAGGGAGGGAGGGAGGGAGGGAGGGAGGGAGGGAGGGAGGGAGGGAGGAAGGGAGGCCGGGAGGGAGGGAGGGAGGCCGGGAGAAGGATCCCCTCGAGGGCGCCAAAACCGGTTTACGTGACGTCACCCGGGCCTGCTCTGCTCAGTTTGCTCACCCCCCCCTCCCTCTCTCTCTCCTCCTCCCTCCCCTCTCTCTCTCTCTCTCTCTCTCTCTCCCTCCCCCCTCTCTCTCTCTCTCTCTCTCTCTCTCTCTCTCTCTCTCTCTCTCTCTCTCTCTCTCTCTTCCTGGGCCTTACAGGAATTCCCCTCCTCGTCACATTATTCTGAGGAAACCGCCGGCGACGCCCCTTCGCCGCACCGCTGCACGGCCGCAGCTGATTGGCTGGCAACGCAGACTTGTGACTGCTTGTGTTGATGCAGTGTGTACATGTTGTTCTCTCCTTGTCAAGTGGCTTCTTTTTGGTTCCTGGTCACACACACACACACACACAGACACACACACAACACACACACAAGGAGTCGCTGAGTGCCTGAGTCCCGGGTAAGAAATCAGCATTTTGTCCTTTATGCACACACACACACACACACACACACACACACACACACACACACACACACACACACACACACACACACACACACACACACACACACACACACACACACACACACACACACTCCGCTGTGTTGTTCTGTTTAAAGTGACTGTTTGTCCTGTGCTGAACCGACTTTAAGGTCAGAGACGTGTGTGTGTAATGGTGTGTGTGTGTGTTCAGCTCCAGTTGTGAGTGTTCAGCTGCAGTTGTGTGTGTTCAGCTGCAGTTGTGTGTGTGTGTGTTCATGCGTCTGGACTGTTGAAGTTTTGAGCGACACTAGAAACTCTGCTGCGACATCTCTCCGTCGCCCGTCAGACCGATCGAGACATGAGCGGCTCAGACAGGAAGCAGTCTGTGAGCTGTCACTCAAACGTGGCGCCACGGCAACCAACAAGTGGGCAGTGGGAGCGTGGAGCCCGAGGAGCGACGCTGGGATTGGACAGTTGTGTTTTATTCTTTTTTGTACGGTCAGTTCAACAGGAGCAGTGATGGTTTTTTAGTTTGGTATTTTTCTATCTCCTATAATTTACTGAAATTAGAGGAAGAGCAGAATTGAATCCTCGGGCTGAAGCTGTGACTCTCAGGTTGTGAACCTCTGAACTCTCTCGATCACATGTTTTCTCTTTACATCCGTCTGCGTGTTGATCTGTGGTGTGACTCGGACTTTCCCTATTTGAGCATACAACTAAACAGTTAATAAGAATAAGAATAATTGGTTTTAATGACGGTATTTAGTAGGAATACCAGCTATTGGTGGGACATGAACATACTTATATTTAGTATCTTCTAACTATTTTATTATGTGTATTTAGAATGATAACTTCTATGATACGTATATATTCTCTATTGCTGGTGCATCCTGTGATTTGTTTGCAGTGGGTATTTAAGATGCTGACTCTTTCTCTATAGCTGCTTTGAGACATGAACTCTGGTTAAACTCCTGGATGTGAGGAAGCAAAGGTCCGAGTGAGCCCAGACTTCGTGCTGCTGTGTTGTGTGTGAAAGGAAAACTCCAGAGAGAGTGTGTGGACCCACTTGGGAGCTTTAGATGTTTGGCTTTTCTATTTTTTAAAACCTTTTGTTATGAACCACTGAGGAAAACCACGAGTAGATTAACTGAAATCAGTCAACACGTCCTAAAAATAGGCTTCACAGGGTTCGAAAGCTTTCACAACTGGCGACTGCGTGGGAAGCAGATCGATATCTGTCGTGTGTTTGCACGTTTCATTTGTCCTCGTTTGGATTTTAAACCTGGTTTGAAAAAGATAGAAGAGGTAAAATCACAGTCACGTCCATTTCTACCTGCATAAAGCCCCCTAACACACACATACACACACATACACACACACACACACACACACTCACACCTTCCACCCACCCAGTAGATTTCTCGTTATATCAATTTTTCACGAGGGTGCCCACGCAGTCCCAATAATCAGTGGCCTCCAGTCTGCAGCTTCTTCTTCCACCTCCAGCTTCCTGCGGGGGCAGCGGTACTGTACAGATACAGCACCAAACCACTGTCTTTGTCTGTGTGTGTGTGTGTGTGTGTGTGTGTGTGTGTGTGTGTGTGTGTACGTGTGTACGTGTGTGCGTGCAGCAGGGAGAGTGTGAGATCAATATTTCATTTGTTGACTGGGTGTTTGCAGCTTCGTGACGAGTTATTGTGAGGACGGAGGAATATCTTCTCCTCTAAGTATTGTTGAGATCCTGAAAGGTAAATCCTCCTTTCCACATTGTTGATTGTCGATTGTTGATTGTTGATCGTGTGTGTGTGTGTCTCTTTATAGCCATACATTATTAAAAGGTGGCTGCCCAGGGCTCTAGTTAAAGCTCCGTGTATTCCTTTAATTCCTACCTGGCCTGACGCTGTAGTTTCCATTCAGCTGCTTCATGCCGCATATAAACAACCTCTCTCTCTGTCTCTGTCTCTCTCTCTCTCTCTCTCTCTCTCTCTCTCTCTCTCTCTCTCTCTCTCTCTCTCTCTCTCTCTGCCTCCCTCCATCGTGGGATGTTTAACAGTCCTCAGCTGATCTCACGGCTGCGGAGGGAGCACGACTCACCTCACCGCTTTGTTTTTAAAAAACGCCAAAACACTTCCTGCTCCAGCCGTCGCTCTTCATACGATATATATGTGACACCTGAGCTTCTGGAGGTTCAGGGTTTTTTCTTGTATGAACGTGCATTAATTGATTAATTAACTGGTTATGAACACTTGAGGCCACTGTAGAGACCTGATAGCTCTGTCTATCGCTCTCCTCTCATGTGGATTTGAGGAGGAGGAGGGAATCTCTCCGGCTCTCAGAGGAACGTGAGGAGGAGACGGCTTTACGCTCTGATCCTGCTGATGATGATTGACTGCAGGGTAATGGGGGATTCCTCTGCTCTGCATCATCATCCCTCGTTCCGAGCACTTCCTGTAGCTCTCTCTCTCTCTTCTCTGAGTCTGTCAGGCTGGCTCATCTCCCTCCAGACTCCTGGTGTCAGGCGTGTCCACCAACATACAGAACGTGTCATGATGCTGACAGGAGCCCTTATGGCCGCTTACTGCGAGGGTCAGCAGAAACCCTGCGTGTCCTCCGCTCGGCCGAAGGAAGAGAGCGGAGATAAGATCGCCAGACTTCCCGTAAAGAGGTGTCAGGGAACTCTGCAGCTCGGGCTTCTCCTCCCAGCTGCTGTTGTGACTGCGAGAGGAGGACGTGTCCGGGTGTAATCACAGCTTCGTTCTCACATGAAGGCCGAGCGACGTGGCTCCTCTGTCACAGCAGAGACATGCCAGTGACTCTGCATCTGATTAATAACTCTGTTGTTTCATGACAGAACCAATCGGGTGTTGATCAGAGTTCACACAGCTCCAAACCTCCGTCTTAACCACATCTGGTGCAGCTGGCAACTTCTCAGCCCGTGTGTATCTGAGTAAACTCGTTCAAAACACGGCTCAGAAAAGACGCAGAGACCAAAACTGCCACTACTGGTTATTTGTTATTAATCTGACAAATATATAATCAAGTTATTGCTCCATAAAATATTTATTAACACAGTTTTCTGGTAGGATTCAGACTTCACATCCCGAAAACATCAAATTTATCTTAGAATGAGAAAAGAATTTTAGGATCTAAACAAGATGTTTTTGTAATTCTTTGCTCTAAAACTGATTCTCTTCTTGCATCTTTTTGAATAATTTATCTGTCCTTTAATCTTTATTAATTGATTTATTGGTTCAGAGGTTATGAAAAGTTCCCAAAGCCTGATATCATTTCTAAAATCGTAGAAATCACCTAAACAATCAACAAATGATTAAATTACTTTAGTGTCTGATTAATTTTCTGTTAATCGACTGATTGATTAATCACCAAATCATTTCATCTGTGTTGAGTTGTTTGCTTTTGTCTCGTTAGTGACCTCAGCTAATGTGATGGTGTGTTTGATGTGTGTGTGGCTGCACACAGCCGGGTGGGTACAGCGCGCTGGTGGAGGTGCTCCAGTTACATAATCCCCATCACCCCCCCGCTCGGTGGAGGAGAAGAAGGAGGCAGCTGCCGACTCCCATCTCGTCATCTTCAGCCTTCTTCTCCGTCTTCTCCTCTCTCCCTTTTTCCTTTCCTCCTCCTCTCCTCCATCAGCTCACTCGTCTCTTTTCCTATATTTCCCCTTCTCCTTCTCCTCTTCTTTTCTCCCTCCTCCTCTCCTTCTTTTGTTTACATCTCTTCTCTTCTTTTCTTCCTTTCCTTCAACATTGCTTCCCTCCTCGTGTCCTCTTGTGCCTCCCGTCTCCTTACACTCTTCCTCTCCTCCTCATTTTCTATCGTTCTCTTACTCTTCTCCTATTTTCCCCACTCCTTTCACCCATCGTCCTCTCCTCTCTCTCTTTGCTTTAACATTCCTTCCCTCCTCTTCCTCATTTCTCGTCCTCCTCTTTCTCATTTTCTTATTTTTTCTTTGTGTCCTTTCCTCCCCTCCTCCTCTGTCTTCTTCATCCCTTCTCCTTCGACTCCTTCTCTCCTATTTCTTCCCACACCTCTATCCTCTCCTCTTCTTTCCTCCTCCTCCTGCTCCTCCTCTCCTCTCTTCCTCTTCTTTCTCCCTCATCTCTTGTGTTAACTCTAACACACAAGCGATGTGTTGTGATGAAGTGTATCTGTTGCTCTGCTGCAGCTGGTGGACGACGCCCATCTGCCCACACACTGAGGTCCGCTGGCATTGTTCCGGCGTGTTGCTGGCACGCCGGCGTGGCGCGCCGCATACTGATGACACCTCGGCGCTCGCAGCTTTTTTCCCGTGAAATGCACATCCACCACGGAAGAAAAGCTGGAGCCGCCGGGGCCGTCTGAGAACATGTGAGCGCCGTGGCATATGGCTGCTAGAGGAGCTGCCACACTGGTGAGGCCCAGCGGGGGGGGGGGCAGCCTGTCGACCAAAACATGAACGTGTCACCAGTTGGTGGCGTGCGGGGGGGGGGGGGGGGGGGGCCTGGTGGTTATGATGTAATGTTGTTATTTATTGAACAGGCCGAGCTTCACTTCCACTCACACCAGTTGGGTTTATTATTACATCTTTGTTCCAGAGGCGAGTCGGTGCCGCAGCTCATCACCCCCCCCACCCCCCCCACCCCCCGGCCGCGGCTGAAGCTGATTGGTTGCAAGCTCACGTCCCAGTAGATGCTGGGATACAAAAGCACGTTTTCTTGCTCTCTGACGTCACTTTGGCCCTGAGGGGGGGCACAAGTAATCACATTTCCCACTCAACCAAGATGGAGAAGAGAGAGAGAGGAGGGGTGCTGGGCGGGTGGGTGGGTGGGAGCACACTCTGGCCCCTCCCACCTGATAGCTCGTGTATCTTTAGGTGTCACGTGGCGTGGATCAGAGATCACGAGTCGGAGACACCTTGAGACACTGAGGACGAGTCTCATCTGCATTCCACTCTCACCCGCTCGTGTCTGAAGGACGGTTATGAAGCCATGGTGTGATGGGGGGGGCGGTCAGGTCGATAATTGTGCTTTGAGTAAGATGTAAGAGAAGAAGCACATGTTTAAGTAACATTGGCAAAGTGTATTGATTCACATTTCACTAAATTATTAAAGCCGGTGAGACGCTGCACATGCTTCTCACTGAGAGGAACTCAGGTGCCACAGAGTTTGTGTTTCTTTTACATTCACAAAAAAACCTTAACAACAATGAAAAAGCATCAAATGTTTCCTTTTAACCAAGTCGCCCAGATGTGCTCTTCCGAGTCCTGGTCGGTTTGGTGTCAGCGGTGATGATCTCTCTCTCTGGGACTCGTCTGCAGTTTGAACATTCCAATAATCTTCGTTAGGAGTTCGAACGTCCCTGCACACGACGGGTTCTCTCTGTGAACACTTATAAAACCCGGAGCCTCATGACTTCATCTGTTTTCTCTCTCCCCCCCCCGCCCGCCCTCCGTGTCCGTGGTCGTGTTCCACAACGCGCTCTGGTTTTCATCAACCAGGCGACTCGCAGCGCTTGTGTACATTCCTCTTTATTGTTTTCCCGCGGTCACAGGACGGTTCCACAGATCGATGAAGGTCTCGAGCCTGTGGCCGTCCCCTTCGACCACCGCGGCCACCCCCCGACATCCATAATGAGGGAAATATGAGCGAGCCTGTAATCACTCCCTGCTGGGGATGGAATATATATATATGTTTTTGTCGTTTTTTTAAAGGGTAACGCCGCCTTGTCCCTTTCTTCTCACTGGAGCTGATGTTTCCTGTTCTCTCTCCACGCTCCAGAGCTCGGCTTCATCGGTGTCCTTCAGCACGAGGGGTCCTGTTTGCGGCTTGGTTATGCAAGAGAAGCAATCTGATCTGTAATGGCTTACACTCTCTCTCTCTCCAACCATACGCAACCACTAATACGATTTTTGTTGGGCAGTAATCACTCGCGGCTCGGGTTTGCCAGCGCGGTTCTAACACAAGACATATGTATCAAGCTGTGCAAACACTGAAGCACATGTTCAGGGAAGTCTGAATCCAAATGGCCTCACCGCGCAAAAGCAAGCGTTTATTACCTCAAATTGGTTTTGTTACAGCGACTGGAGGCTGAGCAGTCGTGACTCCGAGGGGAAGCTTCGGGATCCTCTCTCCGTTTTTGGAGGAACTCCGTGCCAAGAGCTTTCTGCCAGGAAGACACGGCCGACGTGATTCCCCCGGTCGGGTGGCGAGGGAGCTCACGTGGTCGTTTGCATGCACGACAACCGACAACACACACACACACACACACACACACAAACAGCTCTCTGTTCCCTCGGAGAGACCTGCACATAAACAAACACCTGCACCGCTCCACATGTGCCCGGGTTGCTGTGCCGCTGCTGGCTGGGCGCCTTTGTTTTGCTCCACGGCCGCACAGGGGTGTGGACACGTTATGTAATCTGTGGCGTGCGGCCGGGATATATATATAGAGAGAGAGAGAGAGGGGGATGGAGAGGGAGCGGGAGAAGGGTGTGACAATAACACGCACTCAGATGATGATGACATAAACTAGTGACCTCCTCTCCGCCCCCCCCCCTCCCCTCCTCCCCGAGTATTCCCGGCATCGCTCTCTAATTTTGGCAACCGCAGAGGAACATCCTCCTTCACCCTCGATTAACATTTCTGCAATCTAGGACAGAATTGTTACCGCTGGTCCTCGAGGACTCCGATGTCACGAGCAGGGCACGGAAGCCACAGCGTGTTTTTCCATCTTGTTTCCATGGTCATAAGGAGGAGGAAGAAACATGCGGCTGCCAGACGTAGTCCTCATTTTTCTCTGTGGGCGAGCGAGCTGCGTTCATGTGAAGAAAAGCTCAGTGTGGTTTTTTTAAAGCAGTATATTTTAAATTATAGATATTCAATTTGTCAATTTAACTTTATTTGTGTTGCACCCTTCATACAGGTTGGTGCAGTGCAAAGAGCGTGACAAGTGAAAGATAAGAATAAGACAAAAATAAATAGAAATGCAGACAATGAAATAGATTTTAAAAGCTGTGGTAACAATGACAGTAGAAGAATCAATAGAGGAAGAAAGAAACTGAATTTAGTGTGAATTATAGGTCAAACACAGTCGTATGTTTGTGGGACATTTCCAGTTATATGTGAATTTATGGCTGTTGCACAAACTTGAGACTTTAATTCACCGGATTTAAGGTGAACTAATCGTACATAGGGTGAAATTTAGAGTAAATAAATGAGTAATAGATATTCACCAAGGTGTAAATGTTTCTTTTATTGAAATTCACCTGGAAGTCACTAATAAACTCAACACAAATTACTGAACTCAGACCTGTTAAATGAAGAACTAGTACAATACAGTGAGTGCATACCTCCGCCTGGCTAACGCCCCAGCTCGCCATGCTTAACAAGGTATAAACAATTTCCTGGATCCGCCCGTTTATCCGGGTCATTCTTGGGTCATGCCACAAAATTGTATGTAAATTCGTTCAGTATTTTTTCAGACAAACAAACAAAACCTCTTTGATGGAGGTTATAAGCAAAATGTCTTGTGTTGAGCCAGAAAAAGCTTCACATAAATGGGATGAATTAAAATAAAAACTGCTGCTGTTGCCTCAGGTTTACTTAAACTGGAAGAAAAACAAACAGTTGGATGAGAGTTTATATTTTAAATCCTCACTCGTATTATTGTTTTATCATTTTTCATAAACCTGTCGTGTTGCATTTCATCTGATCGACTCTGATTCATCCTTTTAAAAAACCAGATAGAAGTAATGGAGATGTAATTACACCTTAACGACGCTTCCTCCCACAAACCTGCGCTCGTCTTTCCTCCTCTCTTTCTCTCTCTCTCCCTCCCTCCATCCCCCGGCGTGTCACCCATTCACAGCGCATTGAGCCCGCGTATATAATTAATATTGATTACAGTAACACGCAGTCGGCTCTGTGCCACCTCCCACTCGTCCATATGGTTGGTACAGAAACAGGTTCCTCACCTGCTGGATTGTGGGTAATGACTGTGACGTACAGAAGGTCGCAGAGCAGCGACTCTCTCTTCCCCTCGGGGGGGTAAACAGCATTTGAATATGTAAATCAATCTGTGGGTTAGATCTCGCTGTGATATTATGAGAAGAAATCCCCCTTGATCGACTTGTTTGCAAACTTAACCTACACATTATACGTACTCGTGCTGGTGACGCTTGTATGGTTGTGTTATGGTGCGCACACACACACACACACACACACACACACACACACACACACACACACAGTCCTCATCCCTCATGATTACACTAGTTTCCACACTGGAACAGTTCACTCTCTGGGCTGTGGAAGAATATCTGTTTCTCATTTGGAGGAGCTTCATGCTGCTGCAGCTGTGTGGGAAGCATCCCCAGTATCATTAGTTACGTTGTGCACTGCCTTCGCTGTGGAGACGGAGTGTGTGTCTCTTTGTGTGTGTGTGTGTTTGTGGGTGTGTATGTCTGTGCAGCGCCGCTCATAATGTTTTCTGTTCTTGTCTTTCAGATAAAATCGAGGAGGCACAGAAAGAGCTGAAGGAGCCCAAAGGCTCACAGAAAGGTAAGAGATCAGCTTCATCAGGATTTATGGAAGGGGTTTAAATTTCTAAATTTTGTAAAAACTATTTTGGTCTTTGCTTATCTATAACCTGTTGTTTGTTTTTTTTAAATGAATAATTGATTCAACGTAAAACAGATTTAAATCAGGGGTCTTGAATGTAAAGGGATTGTTGTTATCGTCTCAACAAACATTTATTATATAATGTCTTTCTGTATAGCTGCGATTTTAGGTTTATCAGAAATTCACTTAATTTATTTATTATTTTAAAATTGCTATAAAATATAACATTTCCAGATTTGTCCGTTAAAATTATTGTGACATGCGTATTCTGCGTTTGACACAGTGAAAATAGTTTTAATGCATTTCTGGTATCTGGTCAATTCTCTTGTGCTTTCTTTTCCAATAACAAAGTATAAAATGGGCTATGTCAAATTATTCCAAAAAGGTGTCCATGAAATATTCTCATTTGCAATATAAAAGACTTATTTTGCATCTACAGTTCGGATTGCACATTTACAACAGCAAGGTATTAAAATTGTGTTTTTGTAATATCAATTTGTGACCTTTTGATTTGGTGCTTGTTTACAACCAGTGGAAACTATGTTGTGCAGTATCACTACAGTAAAAAACTTTATTACACATAGGACGGGAATTTCTTTTGTTAAGTTGGTTGTGTAACTTTATTTAAATAGAGAAGCCAGTTTGGTTGAACTGGGATTGCTTCACTGTGTCTGAGAATAAATCATCTGAACTCACCTCGTCACTTAGACATTGTCCTTTTAAATACCAGCCAGCTACAGCCATTGTAAATGAGACTGGGTGGAGACATTAAATGAAAACACAGTACAATTAAAAATATCTCAAAGTACTTTTAAAGGTCTTCATGTCCCCGCCCATCAGTCAAGTGTAATCACTGTGACAACCACCATTTAAAAAGAAGTTAATTCTGTCAGGAGGAGTTTCACTGGATCACAGAGGAAAGGTTTATTAATTCATATATTAAGAAATATATAAAGAATGATTAATACAGATGGAAAATATGGAATTTAAAATGCGTAATCTTATTGTATCTGGAAATAGCCGAAGCAGACTTTTCTAATAAATAAAGAGAGAGATTGAGAAATGTTGTTTGTTTATGAAGCAGTTTTTAAGATGGAATCCTTTTTTGCACATTTGTCCGTGCGGTGGGTTGGAAGAAACAAATCCCTTTTCCCGTGTCTTTCAACGTCTCATTAGAGCGGCTTATTTTAGACAAACAGAGGGTTTGTTTACCGAACGCGTTGTGTCGGTTGTGTGCGGCTCTGAATGATCACCCTCTGCATGTTGGCGTGGTGAAAGGATTAACCTATGTAAAGACGAGATGAGGTCAGAGCTGTGAAGGAACCCTGACCTCATGTTGGGAAATACCTTCACAAGCCAGGAAACTGTGACAGGTCACTGCCAGCATTATGCAACATGTCCTTTTTAAAACCACTGGCCTGAGTCATTTATGAAACACCATGGTTATGGGTGTAGCCCTTTTAAAAGCAGAACTGCATTATTACTGGAATGCAGTGTTGAAGACATGCACATTCAGCTTCTCATAAACTGTGAGACGCGTTTGTTTCAAACATCCTCTGATCGGCCAAGCCTCAGTAGATCAACATATCTCAGAAGAAAGAAAATCATTCACTTATGTAAGTAATGAAGCGGGGGAGCTGCGGCCATATTAGTCACACAGGAAATAAATAAACCGTAAAAAAAAAACTGTCTAAATCAGGGGTGAAGAAATGTTTTCTTGTTCAAAGTGTTTTTAATTTATTTCAAACAACCTTTGCAATGGTTGATGTCAGATGGTAGTGATGATGATAGCTGAAACAATTTGCTCAAACTAATCTCTACCATCGTCTTGTTAAAAAAGTAAATCCTATTATGTTCTGAACTGTTGATGCAAATTAGGAAAGAAAATATACTTTAACACTATTAATGTTTAAATGATAGTTATATTACTGACAAGTCAAAAATACTAGATAATGGGTTCTCTCTTATCCACCATCTTATAAATTTGGAATTTTGCAACAAACTAAAACCAAATGCCTGAAACTGTTGATACTTAAATCAAATAAAACATAACAGAATTATCTGAACTCTAAACAAAGTTTTTATTTAATAAGTGATGCAATTATAATACCCCAATAATGAAAATGCGACTGTACAGCAGAGGAAATTGAGTTTATTTTCTCAGCTGGGACTCAAGTGGTCATTCAGCACATATGGTTGAGCGCTGGGAACATTTTGTAAAAATGATGGTGTCATTCTGCAATTCTGCTTTTCTCATAGTTGTGTCTTTGTCCACAGGAATATCTGAGAGCAGTCGCAGAAATGCAGATAACATAAAAGGCCTGAAGAGGAAAAAGGTTGTTGCAGAGAATCAGCTCAAGAAAATCCCGAAATCTCCGGTGAAGAAGCCTCTGCAGTCGAAAACATCCGAGACTGTGCTTCACGGAGCGTCATCGAAGGAAACTACACCCTCTTGCTCCTCTTCCTCAAACAGTCCTTCCCACAATCCTTCGACATCCCCCGGTGGTGTAAGAGACCAACATGATGCCTCACCAGTTGCAGCATCCCCTGGGGAGGGGTCTTCTTCAGCTGATGCTGAAGGGCTGAAGGAGGAAGAAACATCTCAGAGGCCGCCGTCGCTTGAGACCACTGATGCTGAGGAAGGCTCTTTGATTGCTGCCGAGGAGTCGCAGGCCAAAGACGTCAAGAGCCAGGATCCCAGCTTCGAGGGAGACCCTTACCACAGCAGTGCTCCACTTGATGTTCTACTTAAGGCCATGGAGCCTGACTTCAGTTCGCTGGCTGAGAGGAATAATGCCTTGCAGGTCACAGCCATTGGAAAACCAGCTTCCAGCCTTCATGCTCAATGCAGCGGTGAATTAAATACAATGCCAGCTGTCAATGTTGGTGTGCAGAACCAAACCTCTCATATGCAGACATATTATATTGACAAACAAGGCAACGTTATTGGCATTGCGGCACCACTGCAGAGGAATGTGCAGACATCCACACAGGGTATACCAATGCAGTCGTCTCCACTGGTTTCACCACAATTTATGCATGTATCTTCGAATCCTGAACAGCCTGCCTTGCACATGAGCTTTAATTCTGGACCATCCACCATAACTCATGCACCTGCTCCCTCGGGGTCCAACGCTTTGCCACAGAGCCAACCACCTGTTGTGCACACATGCCAGTCCATCTCTGCAAGTGTGCCCAGCACCATTCAGGTCCCAGTTACACCCGGCAGCAACCATGTTCAGATGGCCACTGTAATGAACTATGGTGCTGAGCAGGTTTCCAAGGACCAAAAGCCTAAAAAGCCAGGAAAATACGTGTGTGAATACTGCAGCCGAGCATGTGCAAAACCCAGTGTGCTGCTCAAACACATCAGGTCCCACACAGGAGAAAGACCATATCCCTGTGTTACTTGTGGTTTCTCATTCAAAACCAAGAGCAACCTGTACAAGCACAAGAAATCACATGCTCATGCTATTAAACTGGGTCTCATTGCTCGCTCTGAATCTGGAGGTGGATCATTATCCCAAGAATCGGACAAAGCCCTCGGGACACATTCCGATCCGGAGGACAGCGGGGACAGTGATGAGGACGGTAGCACTGCGGACTTGGACCCTGACTCATCACAGGGCTTTGTGGCAGCTTTGTCTGAAAATAGTTTACAGAATGCAGGTACAAACCAAGCAAGCCAAGGGGAAGTGGATTCACCAGCTCTGTTCGACTCTGTCAAACCAGCACATGGGCAGAGGGCTCATGAGCCCAAAGTTACTGCTGCACTTCCAAAAGTTGTCGTTTATCCAGTTAACGTCTCCCCTCTGAGGGCAGACAGTCCAAGAGTTACAGGTGCAGCACCTGAGCAAGCTGCTGCACAACGGCAACGAGACTTCCAGACTGCCAATCTGAGATCCAGCATCACCGTCCTGTCGTCTCTGAAAGAGGTGGACGGTGCAAATCTCTCACTAGATACTGTGAGTGAAGATGAAGACCAGCAGTGCAAGTCTCCACTGTTGGGTGGACACGCTCAGCTTCAGAGGCAGCAAGCAACAGACTTTTCTCAACAGCAACAAGCCAAGTGTCTACTAAGCCCCCGAAGTCTGGGAAGTACAGATTCTGGTTACTTCTCACGCTCGGAAAGTGCGGACCAGGCCATGAGTCCACCGAGTCCTTTTGTAAAGATAACTCCACCGGTAGATATCGACATTGCCAAGAACACTCTTCCAAATATCCCCCCTGTGGTTGCCACAGTGATGCATGTAGCAGCTGAGCAAAAGCCACGGGCAACAGTGGGACAGATGCGTCCGCCGTTAGAAGCCAAAGCACTTTCTCTGGAGGAACGAATTTCAAAGTTGATATCTGACAATGAGGCAGTAGTGGACAACAAACAGCTGGACAGCGTCAAGCCAAGGAGGACGTCCCTCTCAAGGAGAGGTAGTATAGACTCCCCCAAATCATACATATTTAAAGACTCTTTTCAGTTTGATCTTAAACCGATGGGAAGAAGGTCAAGTTCCAGTTCAGACATCCCCAAGTCCCCATTCACCCCCACAGATAAATCTAAGCCAGTGTTTCTTCTCTCTGTACCTTCTCAATACCCACCAATGGATTGTTTGCCAATTACGAGGAGTAACTCTATGCCTACGACACCTGGACACTCGGCTCTTCCTCTTAATGTTGCTCCCCTTCCTCACCCTTTGCGAATTTGTCAGTCATTTGACGAAAAAATTAGTTCGTTCGGTGATGATGTATTTTCTTCAGTCCCGTCAACCCCAAATCCAGCACTACATTCTCGTACATTAGTCAGACAAGCCGCTGTGGAAGACTTTTCCACAAGTGAAGGACATGGCCTCCCTACTGTCCGCTCCATGGATGAGGGCTATCACGGTCAAAGCAGTTCCGCTGACGTGGTGCAAAGGAGCCGATCTTTCGAGCATAATCAGGACAGAAACAGAAAGCCTCTACAGAACAAAGGCACAATGTATGAGTGTGAAACCTGTCGTAACCGCTACAGAAAGTTAGAGAATTTTGAAACTCACAAGAAATTCTACTGCTCTGAGCTTCATGGCCCAAAAAACAAGCCACATGCTGTCAAAGAAACGGATCAGGATGTTTTTCACGTTAACGTACAGCAGCCGTTAGTCCCCAGAGCGACTGGTGTTCCAGGAATACTCGATCAACAGACATCTGTTAGAAAAAGAAGGAAAATGAAAAGTGTTGGAGATGAGGATGACCAATCTCCAACCGAGACCATTCCCCCTTGTTCTGCTACCTTTGAGCCACCAACAGCTCAGGCAAGTCGGACCTTTTCTCAGCATGCTGTAATAGACGTACAGCCCAAAATTAATCAGCCAAAGCTACCTCAGATTCAGCTTGTAGCAAGAGGTATAAATACTCCAGATGTCAGACTGTCACCAATACGAGAGACCCAGATCAGCACTTCCACTAAAGGAGATCTGCAAAGGCAAGGCAGCGGTACGTCAGTCATCAGGCACACCAACTCTCTCAGCAGACCCAATTCGTTTGAGACAGAATCTATTGACAGGGCCTCTCCTGTTGATATTATGGAGAAGGATCCCCCGAACAAACCCAAACCAGACGCAATAGCAAATGTCTCAGCTGACGGCTACCACGAAGAAACATCCAAACCCAAGAGTACTGACTATGGAAAACAAATGAAGGAGCAATGCACTGATTGCACAGGAGCACCAGTTGGTGAAAACACCACTCCTGTTCATCAGTCGCGTTTGGTTCGTCAAAATAACATTCAGGTTCCTGAGATTTTCGTCACAGAGGAGCCGGACAGAGAGCACGAGACACAAATATCTGAGCCAGCAGATAAACCTGCCGAACAGTTCAACTGGCCTCAGAGAAGCGAGAGTTTGTCAAAGTTACCAGCAGAGAAACTGCCGCCGAAAAAGAAAAGAATTCGTCTTGCTCAAATGGAACAGTCCTCAGGTGAATCCAGTTTGGAGTCCAGCCTCTCGCGAAGCCTCAGCAGGGACAGTAGTCTCTCTCGTTGCTCCAGCATCTCAGCGTCTTTCGACAGAGATGAGACATCGAGGTCAGAGAGTCCATCTAGAGGGGAGTGTGTTGGCAAAGTTCCTGAGCCTCAAGGTTTGCCAACAGCCTTCAATACTCTCGGTGTACCTGGAATGATGAGGCGTGCTGTATCTGAACAGATCACTTGTACTCAGCCCTCTGTGGAGATCTCATGTGACTATCGCAGCAAGTCTTTTGACTGTGGCAATGTATCGCCCAGCCGATCTCTGTCACCCGTCGGACACCCAAGAGGTGGAAATATTTCCCACGTTTCCCAGGTGCCACTTATTGAAAGGAGGCGGGGGCCATTAGTTCGCCAGATGTCTTTAAAGATAAGCCCAGAGAGTCAGCAACCTGTTCGCAAAGCAGTTATACCTCTAGATAAACCTCCAATGACAAACGTTAGCTCTTTAACTCAGAATAGATCCCAGCAGACTCACATTGCCAATAGGCGCCCTATGGCTCAGCCTTTTATCCTTCATAGCGGTGATGCACCATTGCAAAATAATGAACATATGGTGCAAAGCATTAATTTGGGAAACCCAATTCAACAGGCTCAAGTCCATGGCCTTCCACACCCTTGGCATCAAGCATCAAGGGTTCAAGTATGCCAAAAGATCCAACCGCCGCTGACCCAGATCATAGTTTCTCACGAGAATATCAAAAACAAACCAGTAGATTCGGAAGAAAGGAAATCTTTTGTGCCCAAATACCAACTGCAGTGTTCCGCTCTGAGAGCAAGCCAAACATTTTCATTCCCCAGCACACAGGGCACTCAGCTAACCATGCCACTTTTAACGATACCAATTGCCAATCCGATTTTGAGCATTTCGAAATCATCTGATGTGATCCAAAATATATATGTGGCTCAACCGAGTCATCAGGCCTCTGAGATTAAGGCGCAAACTGTGGTTTTGTCAGGTAAACAGCAAAGGAACCCGTTCGATCAGAGCCAAGCAGGAGCGATACCACTGCCACAGATCCTGATCACCCATGAGCAGATGCACCCGGCTCCCTCTCTGTCCAGTAAAACTAGCCACTCATCCACTCACAGTGTAGACAGCGATACTCATGCCGTACAAACTGTAAAGAAGGACAGGATTCAAACGGAAACCGTGAACACTCACAACCACATGGGAGAGCGAGCTCCTTCTCTTGGGTCTTTACATTGCACACAGAAGTTAGCGTCAGTGACTCTGTGCCCTCAGCAGGAACCCACCGCTTCAAGTAAACGCATGCTGTCGCCCGCCAACAGCCTGGACATCTACATGGAGAAGCACCAGAAACGGGCTAAGGATGAGCACGGCGTGGCCTGTCTCACTGATGGCAGGTCCGTCAATTATCTGAATTCCAAGATGTCTGAGGTAACGCGGCAGCGGAAGTTTACACTTGTGAGGCAGGTTTGCACGACGGAGCCAGTGGACAGTCCCATTGAAACTGAGGCTCCACCGCTGCCCCAGGTTAAAACAGACGGGACAAAGGACTCGGAGGCGACTGATGACGTCAAGCCGATGTCACCTGACAGCACCGGGCTGGACAAGGACACAAGCACAGTTATTCATGAGGCAGTCGCTGCCGTGAATGCTACACCTGGTAGCCAGGTCATCTGCACTCCAGCTAACGATGCCCTGAGGCCCCAAGAGAAAGCTGAGGATCAGAGGTGGACGCCTGCAAAGTCACCTATTAAACCTTCCAGTTTCCATGGGAGTCAGGTGAAACTGACCACATCTATGTCTGTGGTCAACACGAAAGACAGTCACCGTCTGTCTTTCCCAAGCCTGAAGACTGCCACCACTTTCACATGGTGTTTCCTAATGAAGAGGAAACCTCTCCATGTTCAGCAGACTGACCTGAAGACTTCCGCATATGCATCCTGGACTGTCAGCCCCAACAACCCTAACCCACTCGGGTTGCCCACCAAGGTGGTCATGTCTCTGTTTGACTCCAAGCAGACTTCCAAGAAAATACACTACACCTCGGCCATAAGAACCAACGGAAAATCTGATTCCCTGGCTTACTCAGCCAAGCTGAAAGAAGTCATGCCCAAGGTAAGAACCACATTTCTCAACGTTTAAAAAGTCTCACTTATATATCTTTATTTATATCCGTGCCTCGAGTTTTGATCAGATCAATGAATGCATCATGTTCTTCTCGCTGCAGCTGCCACTCACCCAGAGGTCCGTGTCACCCAGAGGGAAAGTGCAACCAGAAAGTCAAACCAGCAACGACTCGGAGAAAGACCTGGTGCCTAAAAATGAGCCAAGACGAGTCAAAATATTTGACGGCGGGTATGTTTCACAGCAATGGAGACATTCTCTATTACACTACCATTAGAAAGATTTATGTAGTTTATTTATTTCTGTTCTATCCTAAATGTCCCTCTTGGCTCATTTGCAACCCCACAGATTCAAGTCTAATGAAGAGTATGTTTACGTACGTGGGCGCGGACGTGGTAAATACATCTGTGAGGAATGTGGGATCCGCTGTAAAAAGCCCAGCATGCTGCGCAAACACATCCGCACCCACTCTGATGTCCGGCCGTACCACTGTGTCCACTGCAACTTCTCCTTCAAGACAAAAGGTCAGAACACAGAACATCATCCGTGTTCACAGCTTTACGTCCGAAGCCACTGCTCATTTCCTTGTGTACAAACACACTGTGTCTCATGTGATATGATGGATGTTATTTTACCTATAGATGCACTATTTTTACATCAGAAACTGTTTTTTTCAAAGACTTGATTGATTTATTAGCTGTTTTTCTTTGTGCTGTGCAAATGCAACACAAAGTGCTTCACATAAAGACCGTTAAAACATTTATCATACGACCATACAAGAAGAAAATTAAATTGAATGTGAATATAAAATGCCTGTTGAAAAAAATGTATATTAAATAAATATAACAAAATTAAGACAGCAGGATAAGACACAAATGAAACCGCTAAAACACATCAGGAGAAGAGTGATAGTAAAAGATGTGTCTCAAGGTTTATTTTGAAAATGACAATATATTTAGAACCAGTTAGAGTTTCGGTGGAATTGTTCCAGCACTTTTGGACGTAGTAAATAAAGATGTCTTTTAGTTCTGATATCAGAAAAAGAAGAAACTTAATATTTGAATATTCTGCATTTCATGTTGTTTTGAATTTCTAGATGTATTAATACACACGTACTTTAACACCATGATGCAAATAGTACCAGATATTTTTAGAAAATTATATTTGCAAACACCGATCAGACGAAACAATTTGCTTTCACTCTAATGCACACTTAGAGACTGTATCATTTAGATGAACTTGATCTGCTGCAGTTCACTTTGTCCTTTTAGAAGTTATGAAATGAAATACGTTGTTAGACCGTCTCTTCAACCAAGACAGGATGATTCACCGTTCTGTATCGAACCCGCCTGCCCACGCGACACTGCAGAACAGCACTTGGTGTCAGAGCGGCCCACGTTCATTTAAAAATGTCTTCATCAGTTACTCACCCCTTTTACGTACAGTTTGCCCAGCGACCGCATTCTCTTACATAAAAAAAAAAACCCCTCCTGTGCTATTGTTCGAGCTCTACCCCCCCGCAAGACCTCACTGCCTCTGTTTCTGCAGGAAATCTGACCAAGCACATGAAGTCCAAGGCCCACAGTAAGAAGTGCATGGAGATGGGGGTGCCTGCGGGTCTCATTGACGATCTGGATGCAGAGGATTCAGGTAAGTTTGCCCACAGGGAAATATAGAAGGATCACTCATCATGGTTTTAATTACAGTGAATCACTCCATGTTTAAAAGGGACTTAACACATCGTATTAACTGCTTCTCTGCTGTGGTTTCAAACAACAAGAGTTCCCCTTGTTTCAAAAAAAGTTTTCCTATTAGCGACACGATATACGTACAGAACCCAGGATTGTTCCCGCTTGTGCTCTGTTGCTGTGTCGATCAATAGCTTTGCCACGGTCTAATTAAAAAACGTCTAAATGCAGCTTCTTCCTCTGTTAACTCAAAGCACATGTGGGCAGCATTCACAGCATTTGGAAAGAGGAAATTGCTGCGTCTAATTTTAGAAGCAAAAAAAAAAAAGAGCGAGAAGCTGCCTGAAAGCGCTCGATGGTCCCAGTCTCTAAGAGCATATTTGTTTTTCCTCCTCTGTCTGTGATGGAGCTCGGGGGTGTGTCTCGGTCCAGAGTGTGAAACGCTGTTACTGCAGCAAAACAAAACACTGAGCTGTGGTTTCACTGCTGGATTTCCTCTCTGTATGAAACCAATAATAGACGATAACGAAGGAATCTGACTTGTTTCCTCACGTGCAGGAGACCGCAGTCAGGTGAGCAGTGCCGACCGCCAGGACTCGGACGCCGATGACTCGGACGGTCCCGACGATGAGGAGAACGACGAGGAGGAAGAGGAGGACAGCCAGGCGGAGTCGGGCCTGTCCACCAACCCGTCCGTCTCCGCCAGTCCGCAGCACATCCCGTCCAAGGAGGCTGAAGTCCCGCCCAGCGCCCTGCTCGCCCAGATGTCCATCAGCTCCGTGTGCTTCCCTCTGTCCCTGCCTCCAGCTCCCGAGTCCCACACCTCCGACTCCGAGTCCGTCCCCATGATGAGCCCCGTGTCCCTCAGCAAGCAGATCTCCATCTCCGGGTCCTGCTGCAGCTCGCTGCCCCTCCCCTACTCGCCTCCGCCTGTCGCCATCACGTCAGAGTCCTACACCTCCGACAGCGAGTCCGTGCACATGATGAGCCCGGTGTCACCCTGCAGGCAGATGTCCATCGACTACCCGGACTTTGACGGGCCCCCTAGTCCCCCGGTGCCAGGGAAGCTCTCCATGCTCGGCCAGGTGAGAGCCATGTTTTCTCATCGTGTGTCGCTCCACCACCCCCCCCCCTCTCTCTGCCTGCCTCCCTTCTTTCCTACACATTCCCTTTGAATCCTGCATGGGAGGCACTTTCACAAAGCTCCTGTCAATGCTCTGCAACAAGGTGATTAGTCTCATTAGCTTCTGATTAGTGGATCGATCCAAATATCATTAAATCTTAGGGGTGCCACTTTTTATCCAAAAATTAAACATTCATTTTGACGGTGGGGGGGGAAACGTTTGTATTGGAAATGTAATCAGCTTACGATCAGCTTGACGTATCGGTGAAGTGAGCCAGGAGTGTAACGTTGTTTTGAAAATGGAGGACGCTGGCAAGCCGAGCCGACCTGAGCAGAACAATCACAACACAGAGGCAGAGTGTTTTGTGTTTTGTGTTCTGCAGCGTAGACGTTAGATTAACGGACAAATGTTTGTGCAAAGCAGCTTGTTTACTCCTTAATGAAAACAAACCTGTGGGCTCACCTGTAGCAGCAGAGGGAGGCTCAAGAGAAGAGCAGCAACCTCCTCTGACTGCACGTGTGAATACTAAGTTAGGGCTGCTCGATTATGGAAAAAATCATAATCACGATTATTTTGGACAAAAACTAAATTTTTACGATTATTCAAACGATTATTAATATGTGCCCTTATTTTTTTTAATGACTAACCGGAAGTACCAGTCACTTCCGGTTCCGGTAAACACCGATTACGACTGCGTGTCTTATTCGTAATCGTAATCACGATTATATTTCGATTAATTGAGCAGCCCTATACCAAGTGTCGGCCCGATTATACTTTCAGGGTTCCTACGGTATAGTCATGGAATTGTAAAATGTGTATTTCCAGGCTTGGAAAAGTCCTGGAAAAAAATAAAATCACAAAAGTTTTGGAAAAGTCATGGAAATTTGTTATATTCATATTATCATGTCGTTAATTTACGCTGACTTTTAAATAATTCATATGCTTTTGAAGAAATACGCTCAAAATATAAGCAGGCATACGCTCTCAAACTAACTGAGTTAGTATGAGAGCGTATGCATAAGGTAAACTGTATGCCTTGGAATTCTCATTGCTAGTTTAAATACTACATTTTGTCACGTTCTCATGTACACACCGAGATTTCACAAAATGTTTGGACATGGAAATTTGGTTTTAAGTTGTTGAAAAGTCATGGAAAAGTCATGGAAATCCATTGGTCAAAATGTGTATGAACCCTGTACTTCAATCTCTTCACATGTGGAAGGATTGTGCCACAGTTGAGTCGAGACATAAGGTTGAATTGTGTGTTTTTCTCTCTTTAAAGGACGCCCCTGCCCCCCCCCCTGCTGTGGTGACCAGTTACCCGGGCGTCCCAGTGGACCGGGGCACCCAGACCTCCTGCTACGCGTCTCACGGCCCGGCGCTCTTTCCTCCGCAGGGTCTCTGCCAGACACTGGGAGCCGAGACCCGGACCCACCTGTTCAGTCACCTGCCGCTGCACTCCCAGCAGCCGGCTCGCTCCTCCTACAGCATGGTCCCGATCGGGGGGGTCCAGCTGGTGCCCGCCGGCCTGGCAGCTTACTCCACCTTCCTGCCGCTCCAGGCCGGCCCCGTGCAGCTCACCTTCCCGGCAGTGAGCGTCATCCACAGGAACACGAGTCCGCTGCCAGCTCCACACACTCCCCCCCATCCGGAGGGCGTGCACACCCAGCCGCTCGTGGTCCAGGAGCCAATCGGCAGCGTGGTCCCCTGCTTCCCCCTCGGGCAGGTCGCCGGCCTGCAGGCTCAAACCATACAACCCATGGGTCTGGAGACACTTAACCTCATGGGGCTGACCAGCACCGGCCTGACCTCCACCCAGCTGCTGCCCCAGCAAGGGCTCACCCTCAACGCCACCCTCGGGCTGCAGGTCCTAGCTGCCAACCCCACGTCCCAGAGCAGCACCGGCCTCCAGACACACGTCCCAGGTCTGCAGATCGTGAACATCTCCCTGCCTGCCATCATTCCTTCCCTCAGCCCGCTCTCCGCTCTCAGTCCTCTGCCCGGTCCCTCCGAGAGGCAGGGCAGCCCCGAGGCTCCGGGAGCATCTCAAAGTGAACACGGGCTTGGTTCTTCGCGGAGCTGCATGGCCGCTTCACCACCCGCCCCGGCGAAGGTCAGCAGCTCCCCGGGACTGAGCGCAGGCAGCAGGGCGAGCGGCGGAGGCATCAGCAGAGCAGAGCTGCTACAGACAGTGGAGAGGGAGGAGAGGGAGAAACCTCCTCAGCAGCCTCAGCCGCCTGCTCCCGTGAGCCGGGCCGACGCCGCTAAGGAGTCACCGGCTGAGGGCGCTAGCAACCCTGCACCTCCTCGACCGCCACCGCCAGCGTCCAGCTGGCAGACGGCAAGCGATGACTATAACGAGGTGTCCAGCGAGGACGAAGAAAGACTGGTCATCGTCACCTGAAAAAAAAAACCCAAGTGGAAAAAGCTCTTCTTGTTCTCTTTTTGTAATTCTCGTCACTTTGTAAGACTGAAAACACTTTTCAGGGGTTTGTCTCTCGGCGAATCACCTTTCAAAGCACAGATGCTGACATTCATATTGTATGTGCAATCACATGATAATTATTATGATGACCAATCGTTTTATTTTTACTGTTTTTTTGTCAGCTCCACACATTTTCTTTTTTTTGTACATGTTGTATAGACAATTGTGCCTTTATGGAGTTTCTTGTTTAGGAACCTGTACATAATTCCTCATAAATTCAGTAGTTGCTTGTGTTTATTTCAAAAATATAGAAGTAAAAAAAGGCCTAACGATGGAGAATATCAATTTTATTTTGGAGGATGTCACTCGTAAATATATGGAATTATAAATGTTGTACTGGTATATGTACATTTCTATGGATTATGGGGCAATGTTTCTGTGTACAGATGTTGTGTTCAACTATTTATTATAATCCATCTAGTGCCCATTATGATTCATAAGTCCATAGGTATGTGCATTATAGTAGCTTTACATTTCTGTATCAATATTCTTAACTGTATCAGTAAAAATTTGTTTACAAACAATAAAGTGGTGTCACTGTATTTTGAAAGTTTCACATTAGCAACATCACAAATGATTTAAGGTGGATTTTGATTTTAAGGAACAACAGTCGCCTTAAACTCATGTTTTGTTTGAGAGTCGTTCTAAAACCTTTGAAGATTCATATGAATTATTGATTCTCTACTGAATCTACAGGTTCTCAGCAACTTATAAGTATAGTTACATGTCTCCAGCTCAATTTGTTATGATGCAGAGGATGAATAAAATCCTAGCCGTCTATGAAACCTTATCCCCGACAAGGCCCCTGATGAAACCACATTGGAATTCACTAGATCTGGATTTTTTTCATCAAGATCCATGACTTATTCTTTGATAAGGAAAGTGAAACAAAATTCCTGGATGTGCCCCCTGATTGGGATCTGCACCAAGTTGAATGGGTTCTTCTCCGACTCACATCACCTCCATCCTCCAAGTTCCATGGAAATCTGTCCTGTGACTCTATAAATACCTCAGACTTTTGTCAACAAGAACTAGGAAATTCACTAAATGCCCAAAAAAGAACATAATAAAGAAATTCCTGGATCTTCCTCCTTTGTTCAGATCTGAGCTCAGACTTCACGGCTTTTTTCTTGGCCCGTGTCCCATCTTTCCACCAAGTTCTGTAGAAATCTGTTCAATCATTTTTTGCGTAATCCTTCCGAGGAACAAACCAACCATCAAACGGAAAGTAAAAGTAAATGGGGCTGTAAACTGTGTTGTTTGGAGAGTTCAGCTGTGGATGGAGCCATTGCCTCAACTGGTAGGAATTCACCCCCCTTTACATAACTTTACATTTCTGCTTCCATTTTCTATGGACCTCAGCAGGAGGAAGAATTGTGATTTCACAGGTTTTCTTTCACACGATGATAAAAATAATGTCGTGTGTTCATTCAGGTTTCGGTCAGACGCTCCAGTCCCTGTCAGCAGCTTACTTAGTACTTCACCGCAAAATATAATTTCCCTTCAATCCTCAGGAGACGACCTTGCTCTCATCGTCACAACGACGCCACTTCATTACAAAAACAAAATCCCCACTTGCCCCCAAACGAGTGGAACTTGATTAAAAAAGGATTTGATTTGTTTTTATTTTGCACCCACAAGAAGAGAGTGAGTAAAGAGCTCTCAGAGGACCACCCCATTCAGAAGGTGACTCATCCATCTCTTCTTCCTCCTCCTCCTCCTCCTCTTCCTCCTCCTCCTCCTCCACCTCCTCCCTCGGTGCTGCCAGAATGGGAGTCTATAGCAAAGCGAACAGAGACACCTAGAGGCCAACCCTTGCAAGTGCAGAGAAGTAGAAAACAAATGCAGCAACAAATCTTGCACGACTTCCCAGCACCAGCTACACACAGATTCTAAACAAAACACAAAAGCTAAAGAGTCTAATGCTCATCCACTGGTTTTCTATCCTGTCCTGAGTTAAAACATAAAATCCTCTTCCTCACTGAGGCACAATCTGCTCCTCGGCCCAGTGGAAACTCTGCAAACCAGCCTGTGATTGGGGGCCTCCGAGCTGCAGCACATCAGGATGCTTCCCCCTGAGACTTTTCCACTTTGCACACACACATGCACACACACATACACACACACACACACACACACACACACACACACACACACACACACACACACACACACACACACACACACACACACACAAAGGTCCATTTTCCACAGCGGCCCAATGCGGCACACTGACTCTGAGTATGTGCTTTAGGGAAATGAAGCAGGGCTCTGTTTCCACAGCTTATTACAAGTGATGCTGGAGGGAAACTATTAGATTAACATCCACTTTGGAAGCTGCTTGTGTTTCCAGGAATCGTCCATCGATGAATAAGAGGCAGCAGCTGTGCAGCACCTCCTTCTATTCATCAGGGGGACGACGTAAGACCAAGCACAATCAGGTTTCTACACATTGAGGTAAAAACTGGTCTAATTAAGAACTTAAAGTTGTAAAAGTTGCAGTATTCTACATATTTAAGGTCGCAGTCAACAAAAGCTGCTTCTCTCACATCCAAAACACAAGAGTACACAAGTACAATAAAAACACAAGCTACTGGAAAGTCACTCAGTAGAGCACAGACCACCAAGTCCTCTGAGATTCAACAAAGCTGCACCGAACTTTATACACTCATCGATATCAGGACCCTAAATTTGAATTTATTAAAAAAATACTAAATTAAAGGCCGACACTAACTTGTGATGTTATTGTTCAATAGCAGTTCCAGTTTGATTTGAACATTTATAATATAAAAAAGGAAAACTGGCTTTACTTTAAGTATTTTAACATTTATAAACAGCATACACACATTTAATAAAGTAAATAACCTATAGGTGAATATATAAGCAAGTATTAGGATTATTAAATTAACTTATAAAGCGAATTTTAGAAGGAAGATTGAGTTATAGTCGTTGACACACATTCTCATTTCATTTCACTGTTTATAAATATGAGTTTTAATGTATTTGAAAGAAGTCATCTGACCACAAGACCAAAACTTTTATAATAAATACTTTAAGGTTAATTGTCTCTTTTCTTAAGTGTATCGTTTGCCTTGTCGTGAACATTTTATTTTTTGTCTGGTTCTGCAGGTTTCAAAGTTGTGCTTTGCAGAAGTTGCCAACATACATGGAAGTTATCATTCTCATATATATATATCATTTATATTAAAATATCCAAAATTACAAAATATATACTTCACAGTTGTAACAATACAATTTTAGAATTCGTTTTCACTTTTTAAACTTGGACTCTTGTCTACTTTAGTATTTTAAGTTAAGTACCAACATATATTTTCCATATTTGCTGAATTTTCATCCCTGACAACTGCAAAGTGAGAAATCGTGAGACTCTGCTGCCCCCTGCTGTTCACTCAGTGAATCAACACGTCCTGCAAACAGTCCGGCACCAATGTGGCTCAGGACGCGTTCAATCCTCCTCATCCTCCAACCTCCAGCCACTCAGGCATCTCACAGGACCTCGACGTGGCTGCTTATCAGGAACCAAACAAACAGCGGAGACTGGGCCCGAGCCAGAGGACAGGAGTGATTGTGCAGGAGGAGGAGGAGGAGGAGGAGGAGGAGGAGGAGGAGGAGGAGGAGGAGGAGGAGGAGGAGGAGGAGGAGGAGGGGAGCGCTTGGTATAAAGTCAAAGTTGGCTCCGCATGTGGGGCCACACTGACGGAGACACCGCAGCTCGGAGGGCTGTCCCCGGATGATTATTATTTCTCCACCTCTGCAGGATTATTTTGATCATCATCACTAACTGAAGAAGAATAAGAAGAAGATGGATTCTTACGTTTTGATTTCCGTGTTATCAGTGATGTGCTCGTGGAGTCTTTGCACAGGTACGTCTTTACGCATTCTTTTTCCAAACAGCAAAACAAACTTATTCCAAGAATTCACTCAGAGCATCAAAGAAACTGATTTGATTTAAGTGTTAAAAACCTTAAAGCAACGACTGAATAACTTAACGCGTTTTAAACGTGAATCCAAAGTCTCTGTGCGTAATTTCCAAAGCAGAATCCTGCTGCACTTTACTTCTGCACCTTCCTCTCTCACATTACACCAGCAGCTGATAGTTCTGCAGTGTTTCGATAGCAGTGATTGACTCTTGATTGATTTCCTTCCACAGTTGTCTCGTCTCCTGTGGGACAGAAGCCCGGGGACTCCCGCAGCGTGTCCCGGGGGAGACATGTCCGCACCAAGCGCTGCTCCTGCGACACCTTCCTGGACAAGGAATGCGTGTACTTCTGCCACCTGGACATCATCTGGGTCAACACACCTGAGTAAGTCCTTCTGCACTGGACTCAGCTAATGTGAGGTTCAATAGAATATTTTCTTTTTAATGTTGAAACGCGTTTAAATTGGGGAAAAAGATACGAAACAGATCATATAAATGTTGTTTTAGTAAATGGAGGATAGAATAAAACGTGCATGGGTTTAATTGAAAGTGAAGCCGAACCTTTAGAATAAGAGTCACTAAATAAAATAGCTTACAAAAGTTTGATTTATTTAATAGAAGTTCAAAGAGTAAAACAAAACTTATCGCGTTCATTCATATGCGCATTTTTTTTTAAATATTTTTTTATTTCTGACGTGAAGTTTTTTTTGTTGAGTTATTAATCTGAACTTCTCTCTCCAGGCGTGTGGTCTCTTACGGACTGGGCAACGCTCCCAGGACCAGACGCGCGCTCCCGGACTCCAAGGCAGGCGGGAGCGCGCCTCGCTGCCGGTGCGTGCGTGAGAACGACAGCACTTGCAGCAGCTTCTGTCGCCAGGACAACCAGCATCTCAGGTAATAGCAACTTTTCATTCATCATCACAGCTACAGAAAGTGAAAGTTTTGTCTCCATCCTGGTGTGAGAGCTTCTTCTCCTCCGTCGTGACCTCTGACCTCACCGGGATTCTGTGTTTTTCAGGTCTCAGACGTCGCAGGACACGTTGATCCCAAAGGAGCACAAGCTGGTAGCTGACAGGAGCAGAATAAAGAGGTAAGGAGGAGGAGGAGGAGGAGGAGGAGGAGGAGGAGGAGGAGGAGGAGGAGGAGGAGGAGGAGGAGGAGGAGGAGGAGGAGGAGGAGGAGGAGGAGGAGGAGGAGGAGGAGTACACCTCAAAGTCTATTTGCTAAATAAAAGGACATGATAATTACGAGCTTCAGGAGCACGGAGATGTTTTCAGCTCCATAATTTCTCTGAGAGTAAAACAACCAGCACGGGTTCAGAGGCATTTTGAGATTAAGCCTCAAGCGAAGGAATCCCCTAAACTGCGATGACTGAGCTGAACAGTGAAACCCACAAAACCTATAACTCCCCCCCTGACCACTTATCTGTGAGTTATGTGTGGTGATGGAGCTGGTCTCTGCCACAGCTGCTCTCCTGTACCTCCATGTGTCTCAAACTCCAACCTCTGAACGTGTGCGGCGCCACGAGTCTGCACTTTCTGACACGTTGTTAATTGGAAACATGGCGTCCAATCTGCTCCAGCCACTCACAGAGGCTCGACCTGCCACATGGCGTCTTGAGGAGCGTTGGGGGGGTGGGGGTTAGAGAGGGACAGCGGGTCTTTCACATGATGGATTGCTTCAGATGTCTGATTGTCTTCTGTCTTCGTCCGCAGGTGGAACAAGAGCAACGAGAAACAGGTGTCGGCCGGCGCGCTCAGGGTCGCCTTGAGGACACGCCTCCTGCTGGAGGAGTGGAGGGTGAGGCGGCGCCACAGGGCGAGGGCGAGGGCGTGGGAGGGCGAGAGCACGGCCCCCTAAAGACGACACATCACCTCCACACCTTGTTACTCAGAGGGGGGGAAAGGCCTTCGTTAACCACGGGCCCTTCTCCTCAGCCGTCGCTAAGCAGCGGCCCCTCGGCACGGCGCCGGGAGCCAGACCTCAGGGCCCCGGGGTCAGAGGTCGTCTGCGGCAGAGCAGAGGGCGCTCGACACACTCTTCCTCCTCCCACAGATGGGCGAGGTGGGAGACAACCCGGGGAGAGGACGGACGCCAGCTGGACTCAGTCTGTGGCGTCCAGGACGCTCGCTGGTCATCTCCAGGACTCTCGGTCAAATAGCATTTCAAAAAACACTGGACTTCACTGGAGGGGATTCAACAGAAATCCCCCCCCCACCCGGTCACGGAGAATAAGAATCCCAGGCAGTTCTACTTCTTCTATTTCAACAATGACAAACATTCAAAGACATTTTCACACCGACTGAATCTATTTAACCGCGTTTCTATGCAACAGTTCCGAGGTCACGTGACCGCAGCCGGGAGTTTCTCTGACAGATGTTATCACAGACGTCTTTGTCGTTATTTATGATGTTTACATGTGTTGTTATTTATTTATTCTATGTGCACGTTGTCGTTCGATGGCCACATCGGTTCATCGCGTTTGGTTGATTTCTATGAAATGTGTCTTCATCAAGTTGCCATTTTGTGGCTGAATGATAATAAAATAATTTTACACAATATTTGAAAGCAACTGCTCAACTTCCTTCATTATTATCATCATCCATCCATCCATGTTTTTTTTTGTTTAAGAAAGTTCATGCATCACTATTAAAGACTCCAGCTATTTCCATAAAACTCTGTGGGAGATGAAACATGAACCAGAGAAGAAGCAATGAAGTTTTGCGGCAGATTTTCATTTAAGTTCTCAAAAGAATAATTAATAGTTCTTGATTTAAAAATAGAAAATCTGGCATGTTTAGAGGACTGATATCAGATTCTGTGCAATTTGGAAAATAATGAAAAATCCAGATCTAGTGAATTTACATTTGGTTTCTTAAGGGGACTGTTGGGTTTGTGCTCTATTAATTTCAGCTCTTATCCTGGACATATAGAAACAAACCATTCACACTCACATTCACAACCACAGACTATTTAGCATCTCCAGTTAATCAGTATTACTTTGAACAAGCACAGACACAAAAAAAATAATGAAAACTCATACCAGAATTATGGATTCTTCCTTTTGTGAGTCGAAAAATACTGAAGATAGATAGATAGATTACTTTATTCATCCCCGAAGGGAAATTAAGTCGTCATAGCAGCCGGTATATTTGAATACAATAAAATACAATACAATAGAATAAAATAAAAAATATTGAGGTAGAAAGAATAAAAACAGAACACAAGATAAATAGGTAGATAAGGTGCAGTGGCAAGATGATGGTAATAGTACTGATGATATGATGGTAATGTTATTGTTAGACAGTATATAAAAATAGTACAGTATATATAGTATATAATATAACATAATATATATTTATATATGATAGTAATTATACCAATATAATAGCAGTATATAGTAATAATGGCAGCAACAGTATATATAATAATAATAGTAAATATAATAATACTAATAATAACATGTACACATGTATAAATATGTGTATATAGACTTATATATACAAAGAATATACAGAAAGTATGATATAATATATGATATATAGTAGAGGTATAAATATAAGTATTTGACTATACAATAGATAATATAATATACTATGAGTGTAAGAATATGTAGACAGAGTGTGCAAAAGACATTATTATTGTATAAAATGATATATAATATCAATATGGTTTATATGAACACATATCACATATGATGTGAAGTAAGTGTATATGGAGCGGAGTGTTGTACAGGTACACAGTGCAAGGAGACAGGTGTATTTAGTGCAGTTCTGTGATGGTGGCTCTGACAGAGGGAGAGGAGTTGTACACTGAACCACTTCAACCTGATTATGTGCGATGGATTCGAGTGTGAAGCTGAAATAAATCACGTTCAGGCGAAAAAGCAGAGAACTTGGGCAGAACAACACTGAGCTCAACACACTGCAAATTAACAAAACACATGCAAATAGAACAAAACGTGTAAATTGCCGGGTTCAGTTTCAGAGGGTTTGAAGTATCGGTGAAAACAAGACAAAAAGTAAAAGTGAAAGAACAACAAAGTGAGACACAGATGGGGATAAAGACAGAGACAGACTCCGATGTGATAACCACAAAGTGTTGATGTGTAAGACGCCGCGGCCCGGAGCAGTAAAACCAGGCTCACGCTGCACTTTCATCTTGTGTGTGTGTACTCTGCAATTTCTACATCAGCTGAGGGAGATTTAGAGTTTTCCCTCAGCGGCTTGGATTTCAAAGACGCATCCAGCGAGCGCGTCGCTTGTTTTCCAGCCCTGTAATGATCCGCTTTGTTTCCAAACACTTCACAATTATCCTGCCAGGCCGAGATGTTCGAGTGACTCAGCAAAATCCAAGCGATCATGAGTCACACGTGTGTTGTTGTGTTATCTACCTGACCTCCAACAGGTGAGAGCAGATAAAGGCTGTTGCACTGAAACCGTTGTTTGTATCCACACATGAACACAAACCTCCCGGCACATCTGTGGTTTGTCTAATTTCTATCTCGGCTAATAAATCATCTGAATTTCATTCCAGTGAATCACCCGTCAGGTTAATACCTCAGCTTTCAGAAGGACAAACCCCGAAACGTGAAAATCACAACACAGCACAAGATCATCACGTCGGTTTCGAAAGAGGTTTCCGCCCAAAATGGAAAATGGATTTCACTGATCTGCAAAAAGCTAAATCCCCTTGTTTTTGTCTCACTTTTGTGTGTAGAGCACCTATAAGTTGTGTGTGTGTGTGTGTGCTCAGTTCAAACACGGGTGCGTGGAACACTTGCTCCCATCACTCGTCACTGAGCTGCTGGAGCTGCCTGTGCAGAACAAGCCAATGCAAATTGGATTTAAAGTCTTATCTCTCCTGCCCAGTTAGCAAACAAATCTGTGCCCGGGGCTCATTGTGAGAAACGTGGCTCCGTCCTCCTGCTGCTGCTGCTGCCGAGTCCGACAACAATAATACTGATGTAATATATTCCACAGACGAACCCTGGTTCTGTTTGCAAAACAATTTAGGGACTCGTCTGCCGAGGGAGACGCTCAGGACGGCAGATACAGGACGAAGACAATGGAGAGAGTGTTTTGCTTGGTATTATAAATTTCATAAGGCTCCACACGGCGTGTTATTTGTAAATAAATGTGTTACATAATAAGTTTAACTGAACAATAACAGTGAGTCTTTCCCACGTAAAAGTGATTTTTCCTTTTTACTCATATGTTGTTTAAGGTGAATGAGACGAGGTGGAACACGTATTCAGATTCTTTACATGAGTTAAAGTGGTGATGCCACAAGGTAAAACTACATAACAAGGATAAGTGCTGCATTTTTTTAGTTGATTGGACTGATTCAAATAATTTAAATAGACTTTTGATTGTTTTAATCCTTTATTTTATTGTTTTTAACCAGATGTAAAGTTTTGGAGTGGATCTGGATAAAAGGATTGAAGCAGAAATTTGTTTTTCTTTAGTTAACATTTAACAGATGGGACACTATCCTGTGGTGGGTGTAGGTTCAAGTATTATATGTTTAAATACTGTTACTAGTCGTGTACTTGAAAGCAGCATTTTTAATGTGGTAGTTAATTGAAATTGAGATAATTGGAACTTGTTTAAATATTTCTTGGGGTATCTATTTGGAACAGAAAATGTCTAGAAATGGAGTAAAAAGCTAAATGCTTCAGTTAAGTAACAGTACAGTAAATATATGTTGTTACTATTTCTACCACATGTATTCTAGGAACCCTCGCTGCAGCTCTTTGTCTGTTACGACTCCTGAGCCTCTTATCTGATTCACTTTCTCCAAACGCCCGCCTCATGTTTGCTTCTCTGACTCGGCACTTTGACCCTAAATGATTAAATGTCAGCTGTGGCTACATTAAACTTACACTTGTGCCGAGGCATTAATGCCAGAACGAGGGTTCCTCCACGTACCCACACACTGAAAAAGGTTAACACAACACAGACGGGCCCGCGACCCAAAACAATGGCATTTACCATTTGAGCAGTGGAACTCCCCGGAGACATTAACTTTTGGCGTAGTCATTAGTCTATTGAATAGAGCAAAGTCGAACATAATGGCCCATTACACAGCGAGGAATCTCCTCCACTCGACAGGAATTCTCGAGCCCAGGAGCCGAACAATAGGACTCTGTAGATGGAACGCCTGGGAGGGGCGGAGCGGCCTCGGCCTCTGACGTCCGACCAACGCCCGGCTCTACCTCCACACGCCTTGTTTTCCAGCGTACGCTCCCAGCTGAGCCAACGCCACTCTCGAAACCGAGCTGCAGCCCAACCAGAGGGGATTAATTACCCTCCTGGATGAGTCAAAGTCAGGATTCGCCCGGAAAAGGTCACACGGCGTCGGCTGGTGAGACCCAGATCCGCAGGAGACCTGTCGGGGGGGATAACTCGAGGACTGGGGGAGGAAACTGTCGCCTCTTTAGCGAGAAAAAGTCAGACCTCCGGCGACCTGGAAAGATTCTCCTCTGAGGTTGAATTTTGATTTGTCATCACATGTGCGTGAGCCGGGATGACACACTTCTCAGAGAGCTGATTATGGGAATGTGAGCAGGTATCTCTCAGCGCTCTGTCCGCCTGTAATCCTGCCCGACAACCCAACCCTCCCCCCCCCCCGCCTGCAGCACAGTAAACACTGGAAAGCATTACAGGACCATCCCTGAGATGTTCACAAAAATGCTTCCCTGACAGATCGGTTGGATGACGAGCGTCTGCAGCTTCTCCTCCTCTGCTCTTCCTCGGGCTTTATTTAACTTGAAATCAAAGAGAGCCGGGAGGCCCTGTCGAGCATTACTCATATGCACATTCGGAGGGAATGTTCAGAATGCGAAGAATTATAGCTCAAGTTTCACAAACCAGTCCCACTTTGGACTTTGCTGTCCAAAATTAACTCCCTCTGGGGATTCTAAACAGTCACGTAACGCGTATATACAAACGCTTCCACTCAGATAATAAATCCATTGTAGAATATGCAGCTATTTGGGACTTGAGGTCATTGTTTGCATATTTGTTGGAGTGGATAACAGGTGTGAGTCTTCCACTTTTCTAAATGTAGTGTTTAACGCTGTCGGACTTTCACCAGCGTTAAACGAGAGAAGAAGCAGAAGTATATCTGTGCCTCTTGGGACGGAAATGTTCGGTTTATCAGTTTATCATTAAATCTGAAATGTCTCAGTAACTATTTCACTCATTGGCACGAGATGTTGTACAAATGTTCTTGGTCCTGATCCCTGATTTTCCCTCTAGCTCAACCATAGAGTTCCCATTTGTGATTCAGAGGGGAAATATCACAACAATTATTGGATGATCAGGACATTTGCTGTAGATATTCATGGTCCCCAGAGGATGAACCCCACTGATTCATCACTTTCCCTATGGTTTCCTCAAGTGTCAAAATCAGGGAAAGTGAATTCCTGTCACATATCTTTTATTCTTATTATTATCAAGTTAATTTATACCCGACAATAACTTCAATGTTCCTCAACAACTCGACTCTGTGAATCCTGTTTCCCTGAGGATGAATTTCACCCAGAAACTGGTTCTGGTCATAAGAACAAGCTCCTGATACGAGTCTCTCTCCTTTTGGCTTGAGATTCTGACCCATATTTGGCTCAACACCATAATTCTAATCCAACGCTGAGATATTCGACCCAGAACAAACATTACACTATCTGAGAAAACACTTGGCTGAGCCGACACTGCAAACACACAGATAACCATCCGATCTTTACTCTGTGTCCAAAGATAATTTCGGGAAAAATACAGAAACTCTTACAGTAGCATAACACGGTATCAGGAGTGTGTGTGTGTGTGTGTGTGTGTGTGTGTGTGTGTGTGTGTGTGTTTGTGTGTTTTGTTTCGCTCTCCTTTGTTCACATGGCTGAGCAGAAGGAGATGAAGCTCTTCTTCTCTCGTTGTTCTTGCCCAGTCGCTCTCAACACATGATTCAAATCCCTTGTGAAGGATGCGTGAGCGTCTCTCATCGTTGTCCTCGGCCGTCCCTCAGCGCCGCGTCCACGCCGTGCACACGTGCGTCCTCGCCAAAGGACGTGCAAGGTAAACGTTGAGAGACGCTCACGTTGTGTGTGGAGCCTTTTGCTTTGTGCGTGCGTCACTTCAAACAAAACATTTCATCAGAGATCAACGCCATGATCTCACTTCTCATTTCTTAATGCGTTTGAAATTTCCAACTCAGAGCCCGGGTCTTTAGAAGAAGAGGTTTTAAAACAACAAAAAACACTTTGTGTGAAGGGTTAAATGGAGAAGAGGGGGAATCCAGGCTCTACCTCCAGAAATGTTTAACTAGTTCCCTCAACTCCAGACTCACAGGAATCCTCACCCGGCCTCACCCAGCGAGCTGCAGGAGGTGAACGACCTGACGAGCCGCTGCCATCCAGCTGCCAGCGACTCTCAACCCGGGCTGGGACCACATCTCCAGGAGTCTGCCTGGTTGTTTTGACAGGACGGCTGCCAAGTGATAAACTTCTGGGTTCGACCGATTGTGTCAGGTCTTTTTATAACACTCCATGCTCGAAGAGGATTGTCCGCGTCGGGGCTTGGAATTCTGCATTCCCGTCTATTGTCAACAACAACAACAAAGAGAAAGCGCTTGGATGCGACGATGCTTTCAGGCAAAACAACACATTCCATTGTCCGTTATGAATCGACTCTGCAGACGTATTTCTATTAGTTTAGTGTCTTGTTCCTCGTAGCTCAGACTGTCACAATCTGATGAACTCAGCTGAGAAAATCATTTCAAATCATTTAATCATTTTTCAAAGACTGACGGATAATCTGGGGCCAATAAAACTTACATAACCTGCTGACATTGTTGCTCGTAATTAATGTCTTTTGATAAAGTCTGCAGGTCTTTGTTGGAACAAGTAATATCCTGGCGTATCTTCGTTCATTCCATGGCATGTTTGCTGAATTAATTAATCAGGTTGCTGGAGTCTTTAAAATGGATCTAATATCTTTCTTGTGCTAAACCAGATTTATGTAGTTCAGTGGAGGTTCAGAGATTTAATCCCATCCTGAGGGCGGGAGAGAAGGGAGTAGCAACAATACGGGACGAGCTGCAGAATGTGGTTTTATAAATACGGGATCTGGGAGGAATGAGGAGACTGTCGGCGTGTGTGCACTGGTGCATTATGGATACAAGCCGGGATGTAAACATACAAATTCTTGTGTAGGGACGAGCGGTGCAGAGCAACAGGTCTGTGCAACACGCGTGTGAGGGGAACGAGTCAGGGCACCGACTGGGGAGCGTTCATCAGCGTCCTGACCACAGCTCTCAGTTCACCACACGCAATCCAGATGTTTACAGGTGGATCTGCAGTACACTGTTCACTTCAGAGCCTGAGAAATGTCAACATGGGGCGAGACAAAGGGAAAGTAGAGAGCTCCCATAGGTTATTGTATGGTTAAGTTATTGTGATGACAGTTTTTCTTATTTCTAGTTTTTCCACGATGAGCTTAAATAACCGGGAGTTGGACTCAGCTTTATATTCAGAGACATATTCGTCAACTTTTGTTATAAAACTATTTATTATCATTACTTTAAAATATCAGATTGAGAATTGTTCATTGGTCCTCAGGGCAAATTGTTTGTTTTTACAGTTGCCCTATCCAGGAATGTAAATATATACAGACCTAGAGGATTATAATATCTAGGAATAAAAGAAGTACGTCAAAAATGTGCAACAATATATATGGAAAGAACCTGAATAGGAATATGTACAGAATGTATGATACACTATGTACAGGGTTGCAGGGAGGACGTAGAGCAGCACATAGCAGAGAACGAACTTCTTCACAGAGGAGACATGACCTCTAACCTTGACCCCAGTGAGGTTAGGTAAATGACTGAGCTAAATTACAGCCCACACTGTAGATGTGAACTGAATCCACGACCCGACTCATATCCTTGAGATTTATCTGCACGGCCACAGGGTCAAAACACTTCCATCCCTGATAGACTGGCAGATTACTGCGCCTGTTAACCTTCGCTTGCTGCAGTTATGAACGTTTCTATCTCTCTCTCTCTCAGTGTTACACATTCCAGACATTCTCTGCTTTTCACTCTGTCCCATTTACTCAAGCGTCTGTCAGTCTTCACCCCCACATGTCCCCACTCAACACTGAACACCACACCCACAGCACCAGCAGAGGCACTGGGACGCTGGGGCAGCTGCTCTGTGGTCCCAGCACCTGCAGGAGAACACAGATACGCTGCCATGTGGAAGGACAGAAGTTAAAATCAAGGTCTATTTCTATAAATAAATAAAAGAAGAGACCACTGAAGATATTTGAGAACTCACACTATCGAGAGAAGGGAAATATCTGATTGTTCAAAGTAAGTTACTCTGGGCTTTGAAATTCACTACAAGAGAAGTTTATCTGCTCAAGGTCTGAAGGGAACAACGGAGAATAAACAAGTGTCACAGCTGCAGTGAAGCTCTTATTAAAGTTAAGTTCTGATCTTTAAGAATTCCATGAAATCAAAGAGACTTTGTGACGACTTTGCAAATGTCTGTAGATCTGCAGAATTCATTCATTGCTCGCTGTTGTTATTGTTAATTTTATACTTTTATCAATGATAATTTGATAAATTATCTCCATGCAATTGGCATTTTCTGGTTAAATGCTAAACAGTTTTGTTGCAGTGGTTCTGTGCAACAAACTGGAATCTAATCTAATATCAAAGACACTGTTAATACATATATATACATCACAGAATGTTTAAATGGTTTTTAAAAGACGCATTTTTAATCGACCGAGCAGAATCTTCCCAGAATCCACGTCACAAAACAAAACTCTGAATATTCAGTTTGTGATGTCGAGTAAAAGTTTGCAGAAAACTGTTTCCTTTTGCAGTTTTGTGGTCGGAGGTGCTGAGCTGTTCACCACGAGTCGCATTAATATAACCACTACAGCTTATTTGATTATGTCTGTATGCACCAGTCCAGGTTTCCAAGCACATCTTTGAATGCATGATGCAGTGCACAGTACAGGATGGTTTCATATTCCTGTTTATGTGTCTTTAGGTGATCGGGATTCGCTAACATCTGACTGTGTCCTCACCAGCTGCAGCCAGCGATTCCCAGGCAAACACACACAGATTGTGCAACAGACACAGAAGGATCTACACACCGTCCCTTCACTCCTGCGTCTCAGCTGCAACTGAGCTGCTTCACTCTTTATGTGCAGATCTGAAAATGTCGCTCTGCCCCTCGGTGAATAAAACAGCCCCGACCCCCCCCCCCCCTCATGGCTTCGTCGCTATCGCCCAGAAACTAGACAAGATAGTGTGCACCTGCAGCTTGTTTAGAGGAGTCGTTCCCAAACAAAGCTCCGAACTCTGTCAACAGCAAGGGGGGGGGGGGGACAACCAGCACAGACCTTTAACCCAAACAGCAGGACGATAAGAACCCGGAGCGAACAGAGAGAGATGTCCCATTTACAACATGAGCTCAGACAGACACATATCCAGCGTTAAATTAATAGTTCTTCACCACCAGGATATAATCAAATTAAAACAACTACACTCTCCTGCTGAATATTAATCACACAAACAAAAGATGACAAAAAGAAGATGAAACATGACAAACAATTTCAGGAAAAGAGGTTTAGATTCTTCTATATCAGGGACAGAGTTATGAGTCATCAGTGCAATATATGATATAATAAAAGCTCTTGTCTCATAGTAAAACCACTGAAATGCATAATTTAAAGTTGATTTAATTGTGCACCTTGAATTAAATGCTTCATTTCGGGGGGAGGGAATAAAATAGGTGTAAATTAAGTTTTGCTTCCTTTCACATTCCTTCAACAGTTTGTCACCAGGAACACAACTTTCCATGCTCCCACTCTCATTTGTACACACACACACACACACACACACACACACACACACACACACACACACACACACACACACACACACACACACACACACACACACACACACACAATACCAGCTTCCTGATAAACAGCCATTTGCTGGTATTCATCTGAGACTCTGACTGTGACGGCTCCGCGAGCGGCTCCACATGAGCTCCAGACAGGTTCCTCATTTGTCTCCAGGGTGAATTCCTACAGCAGCAAACTAATTATTAACATTATATTTACTAAACCATGAAAACTGGTTCAACCAGAAACTATACATGTACTTTAAAACTGTTACTATGGATTTTTAAATAGTTTTATTTCTGATAGTATAACAGATATGTGTTTATAGATGATTGTGATGCAGTAAATTACAACATCACTACTTAGGGCTTGTTTTATATCGATACTACAGATATACTGCATGAAGTTTATTTAATATTTCTGGGATTGAGATGTTAATGGATGAATCACGTCAGCTCCAAAATCATTATTCAAATTGAAAGTCAATAGATCGATAGTTACACGTTGACCTAAGCGTGACTTCTTCTCCGAGGTTTTGGCTCATGTTCCTAACGGGTGTGACGGGTCTGATCTCCCTCTCTCCTGAGCTCCACCTCGTCTATGGGACCCCGACTCCCTATGTGATCCCCCCCCAGGGGGTCCTGCAACAGCCCTGCATTTATGAGGGCAATTTGGGACGCCATTCAGCACGCCGTGACCTTCCCTGCAGGATCATGACCTGGGGACAGGGAGGGGGGGCAGCGTGACCACGGGATCCACCTCTGCCGCCATGAAGAATCTCCAAATTTCTATTCTTCCAGATATAAAACCTAATGTCGGACCACTGGAAACAGACACACGAGGGCGGCAGTCACGCCTCCGCTCCCTTTAAACCCCACTGAGGGTGAAAGGCCACACATCCTGCACCGTGGTTCCATTTATTAAACAAAGATATTCCCTATCAGAAATAAGGTCTTATTTAATCCTGAATATAAACTTGTGCCTGCAGATGGTAAAACATCTGACAGCTGCACCCCCTGAATCTGCAGGTGGTGCAGTCGCTGGTAGCAGGTGTGACCCAGAAGTCTTTATTATCTGTCACCATTTGACATTAGAAGTGTACACAGATAGTAGGAGTGGAGCTGCTTATCACCGCCGAGCTGGATGTTTGGGTCTGGATTCAAACGAAAGTGGTCATCTCTCTTGTTTGGGTGCTGGAATAAAGTTCAAAAATAATCGTCTGGCATCACCTAATGTACCCAAACAAAAAAAACAACAAATACCAAAACTCTTTTTGAAGGATGTTCAAAATAAAAAGTGGCTTCTTGTCAGCTTGTAAACACTGAGCAGCCTGTACCATAATAACGAACTTGACTTGGAAACATTCTGGTTGAAGAGTTATCAACTCAAAACAAAACAAGCACAACATAGATTTGTAAAATTATGCAGTTTAAATAAGAGAAAATTAAGTTTGACTCTCCAATAGCGCCCCCGTGAGGCAGCAGTCTTAAGTATGACCCATGATATAAAGCTGTGTCCCGGTTTATTAATATATAATTAACAGGTTTACTCTTAAAGCAGATTGTTCAAGTCGCAAAATACAAGAAATCAAAGATGTGATAGAAAATGTGAGACGAGGAAATGTGCAACTGCAAAACTAACTTTTTCCTCGAACTCTTTCTCACAACCTTGGGACAGGAATTTTCTGAGACGGATGATTTGACCTTGAGGAAAATAATAAAAGACAATGCTCCGAATAAATCTAAAATGAATAATCTGATCATCTGAGAGGATCTTTGATGTTTCTTGTGTTATAACACTTAAATTAAATCAAGCTGCAGTATAGATATCAGATGTTAAATATCAGATATCATAGATATATCCTCAAAATATTCCTGATTATTTGTATCAAGATCCGTGAATTATTCCCTTGAAAATCAATGAAAATGTCAAAAAACAACAGATTTCTTTCTTGTTTTCGTGGAAATCAGCTCAAACAAGCAAACAAACAAACAAACAAACAAAAAGACGTATTTGAAAACGTTGCCTCCTTAGTGGATGTTTTCATCTAGTGGAAAAGTTGAGTGACACCAGCCTTTGTCTTCCTCACAGTCACTTTACTATGAGACACCAACAAAGATCTGTTGAGGCTCATCTTACAGTATTATTTTCCATCAGTGGGACTCTGACAAACTTCTGCTGCATGACTTTGCGTTGTCTCCGCTAATTTCAGGCTTAAGGTGTCTTATTATAGCACGGAGCTTCCTTTTGTCTGCACGAATTAAAAATGATTAGCAGGAAGATGCTTTTTGTGTCACGTGACATGAAAGAAGCCGAATGCCCACACACTTCTCATGGAGAGGAGCCGCCCAGCTCGTTCTGCTGGTTGTTAATAATCCCTCGGCTGACGCGCTGCACATCCTCATCTGTGCTCGGCTCTGAAATCATTTTATCAGGAGCTCAGATGTTATATCGCTGACACTGTTGACAAATTACCTGCATATGTCAATACGTTGCTTTGCTTCAAGACTCTTACACAAACTGAGCAGAATAAATAGGCTGGTTTTCTCCTGAATCGTTCTTTTTTATCTCCTTGGCTTCTCTGTGCTCGTCTGCTCGGCTCTATAGGTTCCTAACTGCGCCGTATAAATCCTAAAAAGACTTTATGGTTCCCACTTTGACCTTCTGGTTTCAAACCACACAGCGTCGGACCACCAGCGACGACGGAGGGAAGACACTGAGCAGAAGAATTGTTCGATCACAACAATGAGAAGACGAGACAAACGTTTCCTGAATCGATTACAGCAGAGAAACACTGGAGTTTCACATGATTATCTCAATTCAAGTGGAGAAACATAAAGGACTAATGGAGGTGGATCTCAGTCGGCTGCTGCCGCGCCTCGAAGCTAAATGCAGACATGCAAATGTGAAGGTACAAACTGTACAGGAGACGATTGTTATTCTGACTCTGCACTTATTCAAACACCCACTTCATTATCTGAGCTCTCGGTCGCACAAACCTTTAAAACCGAGAGCATCTCCTTCAAAAATTAAATTCTCATAATAATAATAATAATTCATTTTATTTGTAAGGCACTCTTCATCCGAGGATCTCAGAGTGCCACTAGTACATAGTTAAAATCAAAGTCCTAAAAACTCAACTCAAAGTAAAAATGCCTTCTTGAATAAAAAGGTTTTTAGGCCAGTCTTAAAAGAGTCCAGGATCTGTGTTGCCCTCAGGTGGTCATGGAGACCATTCCATAGGCGGGGCGCTGCTGAGCAAAAGGCCCGGTCGCCCATGGTGCGGAGCTTGGTGTTGGGAACCCGAAGGAGCGAGCTACTTGTAGATCTGAGGGTGCGGATGGAGGTTTGGGGAGTGATGAGTTCTTGTAGGTAGTGAGGTGCATCATAGAAATGCTAACTTTAAAGATAATAAATGCATTTAAATATGTCTCTGAGTTTTTAAAGGCTCTGATATGACGCTGTCAGAAACATTGCAACAGACATGGTACGTGCAGCTCCACATCTGAACGTTTATCCTCCTGTCAGGTATGTGACCACTAATGACTGCTGGTTACATCCCATGGACACGCCACGATTATTATTACGACTGAGTTATTTCATTATGCTTCACGACTCTGACGAAGACGGGTGGATGAATGCCATCTCATTGTCTTGATACTAATCAAAGGTTGAACAATCACTCAACAGTTGGAAACGCGATACGTTCAAATTAATAAAGTACGAATAAACATGTGGCCAGAAGTGTGTAGCAGCAGCAGCGGCTCGGACACATCAACTAAATACTCTACAATCCAGAGGCATAGTTAATGAATTGCATATATTATTATCATTATTATCATTATTTTAAAATTCATATAATTTTTGTGCATTTTGAGATCACGCATTTTTGAGATCACGTCACCAGAGACTTTGCAAAAGACAGCGTACGTGCTGCTCAACCATGCATCAACCTTCTGAAGCCTGTGAGGTATGAAACCACTAATGACAGCTGGTTACTATGCTTCATGTTAAATATTAATAAACTTTGAGGGAATAAGTGAACAACAACGGCAACAACATCTCATTTCCAGTTCAGGTCTGCACGTACCTCACCAAACTTTCAATCAATTATAATTTAGAAGAAGAACTTTATAGCACTTATCTAACCAAGGGACGAACGATTAATAGTTAACTTATAATTGATATTAAACGAACAGGTAGCAGCTATGTGTTGGCTTCAGGGTTCACTGAGTCCGGCTGTCGGTCTTTACTTGCTAAATCACTGCAGCTCCTGTTCAGAGTTTAAGAAAGAAAACTGCAGCCAGCATCAGAACCGGTCAAACAGACCAGAAAGGCTCCTGCACCATCGATAGAAATAATCTGACTATCAAAGTAATATATGCATTTAAATATGTCTCTGTTTAAGTTTAAGAGCATTGACACTACACCTTCAGGACTAATGCTTCAGGAGATATTGCAGCAGACACTGAACGTGCTGCTGAGGCACGAATCTGAACCATGTAACCACTAATGACTGCTGGTTACGTCTTGTAGAAACTACTTGATTGTTATGTTTAACGACTCCGATAAACACAAAATGCCACTTTCCTTTTTTTTGTGCCAATTTGGGGCTGAAGTGTAAATCCGCTCAACACTGAGCTCATGTCTGACAGAGTCTGACAGCAGATCTCTAAAGTGAGATCACTTCATAAAGTGGGAAGACAGAATAAAACATGACAGAACATGAGCAGCAACAAATACAGAGATTAATCTGTTCACTGTGTTAAACTGATACGATTGATGACATGATGTTTGGCTTTTACTTAAAGTGAAACCAAGACAACTGCTCCAGGTTAGCAGATGGGACATGGACCCATCAAAACATGGTTTATGTGTCTCTCTGTCATTTAAGTACTACATAACCCACAATCCTCAGGTGCTCTTGTCATGGAGAAGAGAAACAAATCAAAACTGTTTATTCAAAACACTTATTTTTAGCCCTTCCTTTTCACATAACTGTGTTTTAAGCTCTTTGATTGGAGCAAACATTCAATTAACTGCAAAGAACATTGTGAAAACAAGCAGATATAGAGTCAAACAGTTATTGAAGCTGTAAAACTTATACTTGAAAATGAATGTGCCGTCTCCTTTTGAAACCAGGCACCCAAAACAGTTCCTTACCCTCAAACACACCATTTGTTATCAATGCAATACAATTTACTATATATATATATAACACCAGTACGGGTGTTTAAGAGAGTGAAAACATTGCTTTGAGTCTGTAGAACAGGAACCATGTTGTGCTGTCTGTCAGAGTGAGTGGAAGTGATAATGGTATTGTTGCACATTTATCAACGCTCCAGTGGTATTTGTTTAGCCGGGTGTTTCCTGTCTGCTGCTCCCGCTCGGTGTTGAGTTCTTAAAGCTGCCGTGCGGCTTTTATCTCCCCAGTAAAAAAAACACTTCATATCAACATTCTGGCCGCCGCGATGCAGACATCCGGACGTATCCGTGTAAATTTCCCTTTCATGCTCACTTGCCAAAAGTCACAGGCGGGAGGATGCGACCCCTTGTTTTGTGTTTGCGTTGCAAAGTGAGGCTGAGGGATGGATTCCACTCTCGCTTGGTCTCTTGACTCGTTATCGGCGTCGGGGTCGGAGCTTCGCCGTGAGGCCGACGGCGGCGTGATGAAGAGGCCCCGCCTTCACAAGTGACAAAACATGGCATGATTTGTCTTGGCAGCTTGTTTGTTATTCTTAACAAGGCATTTGGGGACCGAGGGAGGAGGGAAGACATTCTAATGTTCCTTTGTAGGCTGCGGAATTAAAACAGCCACTTGTCAGATGCGAGTGGAAGGAATGTCTCGCCTCACCTGAGTGACTGCTGGGGGGGGGGGGGTGAAGGGAGGCTGACGGTGTGACGGAGGCTGCAGAGGAAGACTGATGGTTAAGTGGAAGAGCTTAAGACCCTTAATGTCACTGTACCTTCTCATATCTGTCGCCTCCGGGCTGCAACTGTCTCACATTTTTTCCTTCCTTATAACATTCTTGTTGTTTTAACCTAAATAACTGGAGCCCAGTGATGAATAAGGACGTTTTTCAACACTATAAGAAATATGTCAGTTTAAAAAGATGGATGATATCTGTTCTCAATCTTAATTATGAAGCTCTGATTGATCGACTACTGTTCAAACCAAGGAAATACCAGACCAATCTACATCTCTTCACAATTCAGAGGTTTTTAGTTTTTCACGAATATACGTTTAAATCCAAAATTCACCATCTGTTAGCTCCGTTTTTGGGCTCCACCATCTAAATGATTCATTACTTTCACCTGCAGTTGTCTGTGTGAGCAAGCAGCATGTAGAGAGTCTAGCTGAGCTCAGATTTGCTGCTGTGTCTGGAATCAGCTGCAGAATGTGAACCAAACAAAGCATTTTTGTGCCGTAACAACCAAAACAATGAGCTGAAAAACAATAAAATGCTCTGTAGAACCTGCAGGGGCTCTTTCATGTAGTGGTCACACAGTTTCTGGATCAGTTGTTAATAAATAAAGTATTGATCAAGCCACTTTAACAATAGATGCAACATATACTGACACGCTCAAGGAGGAAATGCTTGCAGTATTAATGTGGCACTTAAATGATCTTGAATTTAATTCTTACCTTATTTATCAACTTCTTATTAAAGTACAAGTTTTAAAGCTTTACAATCAATGGATCTCTATAGAGCACAGAAAAATAAAGTATATCAAAGTTTGGACACAGAAAACAAGTGTTGTTTTTGGTCCATATCTGCAATTTATACAAAACACAAAGATAAGTAGATTTGAGACTTTTCTTATCTTACTTGTTATTAACTGTAGTGTCACCAAAGTTGCATTATACTGTAAAGCACCATTAAGAAAACATCGTCTGCACTTGCTCCCCTTTACAAACTGGACAGAACTGGATTCCTCTGCACAGGAACCAAGTTGAACCCAATTTCTCAGCCTGGACAAAACTATTGTGCTGGACGCTTGTTGGTCACTGAACCTGAAATGAGCACGCTCTCTCCTGAAAGGCCAGAGGAAGACAAGAGTCAGGGACAAAGGGCTGAAAGGAAGACAGGAATGAGGCGAACAACAGGAGAAGAAGAATCAAAAAAAAGGAAGTGTCCAGGAAGGTTAGAGTGCAAAGTGTCAGCATGAGGTGAAGCCGGAGGGAGCTTCTTCTCCACGCCGCTGATAACCAGTGGATTTACAGTAAGAGGCAAACACGCTGTGGTGTGATTTTAACACCACAGCTAATTGCCTCTCTCCCCGGCTGTGGCCACATCCCGCCAGTATCTTGTTTTTATTTCAACACATTAGGTCATGGAGATGTTATCGCCCGCCTACGGCAAAAAAAACAGGGTGAAGTCACACCTGATCGTGAGATAAATGGCTTAAAAATACCTGGAGTCCTCAGAACTCGTCATAAATGTGCGAATAGACAAAGAAGAGATCCAGATTATTATCGGGCGAAGCTGTTATTCTCTCTAACGGCTGTACTTCATTGAGAGACGCCAACGGGAAAACACGTTTAAAATAAACACAACGCTTCATGCCAAACGACTTCACTTTATTACTGTAAAAACCACAACACACATGTTTGTGTAGCTTCTCTCTTTCCAGCTCACTGGGTTTGTTGAATAGGAGCTGGTGCAATGTTTGTTCAATGTGAGAACAGAATGTTGCTTACATCATGTTTAGTTGATTATACACCAGGTAGTTTAATACAGAGCACGAATTCAACAGGAACTCAGCTTTAAAAGGAATAATCTTTTGTGTTTTCACATATTCTGTTTTCACAACAAAGATGAACAGGAATAAATGCAGGTCTTCAAGAAATATTCATGCTCACAGAGATATGATATTTTTCACCCGACAGCGTCAGTGTGTCTGCTTGTTATTGTTGGACGGCAGATCCCTGTTGACACCTGCTGGCTTAATAACTCCAGAAGACTCTGTTTAGAGAGTTGTTAGTTTTCATTCCTATGCAGGCAGATCCTTACAAACAGCGTTATCCACATTCTTCATCTCGGCCTGATGCTGGTGTCACTGCTCCTCCTCACCCTCCTCACCTTCCTCACCCTCCTCACCCTCCTCACCCTCCTCACCTTCCTCACCTTCCTCACCCTCCTCACCCTCCTCACCTTCCTCACCCTTCTCACCCTCCTCACCCTCCTCACCCTCCTCACCCTTGTCTCACTAAGGCAATAAACTCCAGAGAGACCTGGTTAAGCATGAGATATTTTTGGCAAAACACCGGTGACACCACTAAGACTCTTTCATTTTTCTGTCATTTTGACGAATGAGGCTGTGAAATTTGAATTTAAGAAGGAGATTGTCCAGGTTGGACGTGTTCATAACAACAGGAAAATGTACCGAACTTGAAGGTGTGAGTTGGCGTGTGGATAGAACGTGGAGGTGGCAGGACATGACCATTAAATTACACCTCTTGAATTTCGTTGTCTTTCCAAGTTGACACCTTCGCCTATGGCTGAGATATTTGTTTTCTTTCAGCTTTGCGTTGCAATATCGTTTAATATTCAGAATAGTTTTACAGATGATGCATCTTTGAGGGGATGGAGAAAAGAAGAAGAACAGAGACACCATCAAACGTATGCAGATTTATTTTTCCACAGTGATCAGCGTGGCTAAAGGCCTGCAGCGGCTCTCTGGTGACACGGAGGTCAGTTCAAATATGAGGAAACGCCCCCTTTTCCCGGACTATAACGCTAATCCCAGCGCCACGAGCCTGCAGCTCCCGGCGCCGCCTGACAGATACACACCTCAGAACCCTCCATTACCTCGCCGCCACAGGCCACGGGCGTCGACAGACAGCTTCTCACTGGGACGACCCTGTAGCTGGTGGTGGGTTCAGTGGGGTGTGGGTAGGTGGGGGGGGGGAGGCCGAAGCAGGCACCAGCGATGCCCAGAGGGAGTAGAGAGATGACTGACACCTCTAAGCTTCTGACCTGTTTAACCCTGGTATGTTACGTCTCTGACAAGAATAACAAATGTTTCAATTTCACAAAGCAGATTTACAGAATAACACGATTCAGAAAATGATAAATAAAGTGACTTCAGTTCAGTTGTCTTGGATGAAACAGGGAGAGGAAGAGGATGAGAGAGAGAGAGAGAGGAGCTGCAGGTGGCACCAGGCTCATCTCCCACCTCACAGTTAGCAGCATCTTCCTCATCCGTCCTCTGTCCCTCGTCCTCGTGGATCCCAGGTTGTTTGTCCTCTCGCCTGCTCCAGACCTCCCTGCAGCTCCGTGGAGCTTCCATGCACTGGCGTGTTCAGGTTGAGTGAAGTCAGCTGACAATCTCAGATAGAATCAGAACAGAATTACTTGCTTGAACATTTAATGCTTAAGCTTCGGTGCCAGAATCCCTCCTCGGGAACGCTTTCCCCAAAGCAGGCGGATGTAATGACTGAGCTGTTTTCTATATTTGAGATATCCACTTCGCAGGTGGCGTCTGGGAGAGCTGAACACAAGACAGACACACAAGGGGGGGGGGGAGGTAGTGCATGTGAAGCCTGACATGACTGAGAAGTCGCACTACTTAGACTTGCGTGACACCAGGGGCGCCACAGTCCCCTCAGGGAAGATTACATGTACATTAACTATGCTTGCAGGCACCTGCTAAGGATTTTGGAAAAATAAATTCCTCATATTCATGTTCTGCGTGCTCCGCCGTGACCCCACAGTTCACACACGAGCATTCCTGAGGTACTGGAGGGAGGTAAGATCATTTCTTTCCAGCTACACTAATGAAACAAGCGGCAGCTTTTGTCCTGCACACATTCCTCCGACACATGGAGCAGATTTGGGTAACGACGTCCTGACAGCTGATATTTCACTGAGGATGTTTGCAGCCAGAGGCGAGGGTTGCACATGAGGCAGGTAGACACACAGGCAACATCTGCACAGCGGTCTGTGGTGGGGCGAGATTAGATCGAAGGAATCATCATGCGAACCCGACACAGATCGGCTCTTTTGTAAAGCAAGAGACAAACGAGCTGCGAGAAGGAGCAGTTACTCACTTTGTGCCCAGGAGCTAAACCTGAGCCAGTTTCCTGCAGAGAGTGAAGACTCACAACCTGCGACAAAGACGCACAAACAGAATCACACAGGGATTGGTGCATTTGATAAACTGGCATCCTCGCACAATGCATGCTGGGATATGCTTCATCCCCTGTGACCCTGCAGACGATAAGCAGAGAGAGAATGAAAGCAACTTTTATTAAAAACTAAAAAACATCAAGACCACGATGTTTAAAATAAATTAACAAAAAACTAACTTTTCCCTTTCTGTGCTACAAAAAACCATCTCAGAGTTAGTACATGTTAAATAGTTTAGAGAAAGTTTTTACGATCTTTGTCAATAGAATTTACCGTCTAAGACACTCAAACTTTATTACCTTCAAAGGAAATTTTACTGTTTAGAATGTTACTGTGACAGTTGTCTTTAAACTTTACTGCATAATTATGGTTTTATCTGCTTTAAAAGGGAATTTGTTTCTGTTTTACATTTTATTTTACGAGTCCAGTCAATCATCTACTCCCTAAAAAGTCTCTGTGAATGTTTGACCTGACGACTGCTGTCCCGAGGCAGCGGGGAACCATCGACCAACACGAGAGTTATAAGTCTGAAGTGTTGAAGATGCACTATTCATATAGAAACATGCTCCTGAATTGGCAGGTGAACTTGAACTTGTGACAGAAACTAGACTTGAGAAAAACTTCTTTGACGTTAAGCTTGGCCCATGTCCCATCCACTAACATGGATGAGGCAGGTTTATGACCAATACAGCCACCAGGGGGCGATGAAGATGCTCTGGCTTCACAATGAGCAATAGATTTTTGAAAATACAGCCCAATAATCAAGTTGCACTGACTGCTTTTTATAGGATAGCATGTTTGAAATTTGAAGCTCACACACACACACACACACACACACACACACACACACACACACACACACACACACACAGTCCCATCATATGCAACAGTGTCAGATATGATCACAACCGATATGTTGAATTACAGCGGTTAAATTATTCAGTATTACAACGATATAAAGTCTGATTTGTAAACTCTCTCTCTCTCTCTCTCTGTCTCTCTCTCTCTCTCTCTCCCTCTCTCTCTCTCTCTAGACGGTCACTTTGATTTTTCGGGGGTGCCGCTCGCTGACATGTTCACGGGGATCACGTAGCATGGCTGAGCGGTCAGATCCCTGTTTGTTTAGGGTTGGTGGATCTGTGTGTAGCTGCAGGAGGCCTCCGCTCACTGTCGGGGCCAAACCGGAGAGGCCCCACCTGGAAGTACTTGTCAGAGGTCAGAGGTCAACGCTATTGAACCTGAGTGACAACGTCTGTATGTAAACAAAACACATGGCGTGTAATAAGAGAAATGTTGGGTTCGCAGGAACAAAGGGAAACTTCTCTTGTCACATTATTCTGGGACTTCTCTAAAATATCTTCAGTATAATACAACACTTTCTTTTTATTTACTTTAATTAATGGTATACTTTGCACATATCTTTTTTGTGTGTATTTTAATAGCTTTAACATATCGGAAGTTTTATAAACCTTATACCTTAACAAGTGTATGGTTCATGAAATAATATTTGCTAATCAAACACAATACAAATGTGATTTTATTAAGGAACTGAGATACAGATCATTATCTGAACAGTATAGGTCATCAACCCCACCTCCTCCATGTTATCAGATGGAACAATGGAGCAAACTAAAATGTTTCCATAGTCCTCCAAAAGAGAAATAGGATGATATACGAGACCCGGTAGCATTCGTGGAACTTTGATGAAGCCAAGTCTGCTTTGAACTTGGGAAGCTGACGGATTATTTGTTGATAAAAACTGGAAGATCAATGTTCTTTACTTGACCTGAACCAAGAAATGTATATCAGCTCCAAACCAAACGTCTTCTTTTCTCTTTGAACCTTCGACCTTGATGAAACCAAATACTTTCTCACAATAGCAGGAAGCATCAAAAAGCTTTAATATCAGGAGAGGAAATCTCTGCTCAGGTTGTTTATCACGAAGGTACGAGCAGAGGAGTGACAGGTACAGGAAGGTTTCCACCGGGGAGACTCCCTCACATCAGCAGAGAAGAATAGGTGTCACTTTGTTCAGTCGCTCTGTTTTCAGGATACCGGCTTAAAAAGTCCAAACTGCAGAACGATGCCAGCTACCGACAGAACAATGCGAAGCCGGAGGAGGTGCAGGAAAAACCACATGTAACCAGAAAACAATCAACAACAGCCCAGATTTCTTTCAACGCAACGACAACTCGTTCCCACAGAACCGGTCTGTGGTCGTGTGTTGCAAACGTCGAAGGTGACAAGACAAAAAAACCACTTTCCAACCACGAGGAGAATGAATCAGATACGAACTGTGTAAAGTTTACAGAGCGAGGAAAGAGGCTGCGCTGCTTTTGAAGGTCGTCAGTTGAAAATCTTGGAGACACTTGCATCAACAGCACTTTGACCCACAAAGAACATGAGTCCCGATTCGATCAAGGTCACGCATCCATCACGCGGAGTATTTAGTCTATTCAGCGATTGCTCCTCATAACATCCACGGGGGGGTTCACAGTCTTCATGTCTCTGCTTATCGAGGCATGCCACACATTCCAACCAGCGTGTGTGAAAGTGTGTGTGTTCCTGTGTGTGTGTATGTGTGTTTGTGTTTGCGTGTGCATGCTCTGACCTGAGCACAGACGTGAACCTAACATGTGAATTCACCTCCTCAAAATTCCAAACACTTGTAACGGCCATGAGCCAAAACAAGGGGATGGTTTCCTGTTTTGTTCTTTGCCCCTTTTGAAAAAGGCGAGACACCCACCTTTCCACTAACCCACCATTCAGACACACACACACACACACACTCACACACGCACACACACACACACACACACACACACACACACACACACACGCACACACACACACACTCACACTCCTTCAGTCTCATAAGAAAGGGATGGAAAGTCTGGAGAGGAAAGCTGAAAATTACTTTTTCCATTTTAGCTGGAATCTCTTCACAGCTTTTGTGTTTCATCCTCCTCACAAAAAGCCAAGTCAACATCGCTGAGCTACCTGTTCCATAAACACGCAGCTCGGCTTCCTGTTGTTCCACTAAACTTTCCGAAGATCAAGCGGCACAAACCTCAATAACACGGCTCGTTTGAAAAGAGCAGGAACATCGGGAGGTGATGGAATTGATGCTTTTCTTACTGAGCACCTCAGCGTTTGTGCAGTTGATTATTTATGATTATTCTACGGCAGTCAGATCTATAAATATTACTGAATATACACATGTTTCAGACTTTATCATCATCAAAAGCTCTTTTTGACACTATGACTTTACAGTTTATCAGGTATAACTAAACAGATGAAGTCCAATACAACAGTTCTGAAGTAAACCCTTCTTTGGAAGAGCTACAGAACATGTGAACCCAGGTGAAGACAGAGATGAAGAGACATGAATTCAGGCAGAAGATATTTATTGCAAGTTATCTGGGAAGTTCAGACTGGTAACTGAGAACCAGAGACTGAGGCTGGGGCAGTTTGTCTGGAGCCAAAGGGCCCCCCGGAGAGCAAGGTTCCAACACAGAGGAGCCGGGATGACCAGACGAGGACGGACAGGACAACCGGCTGAGAACAGGAGAGAAAAGAAGTGAGATGCTCTGACTCCAGCTCACCTGTCTCCACACACAGAGAAACAGAGAGGGAGTGGAAACAGGTTCAGGAGACACTGACCTGGAGGTAAAGGGCGAGGCAGATGAAGTCAGATCTGACAGCCTCAGCCACTAATGGGTTTGTCTTTGCTGTGTGTGGTTACAGTCATCGTCCTGCTGGAGGTGAAACTGTGACCCAGTCGACCGTCAACCTCCTGACTTAGTTCACGCTCTGATGTGATATTAGTTTTTCTAATATAAACCAAAGACTGTAAATAAAGATGGACGACGCATCTCCACTTCCGCCCACTATCCAAAATAACCAAACTTACTAGATAACAAACACTTGGACATAATTCCGTTTGCTAAGAATACCTGAAACGACAGAAACAAGTATTTAACATGTATCTCAACTTTTTAGTTTGAACCAAGTCCCGTCTCCTAACATGGAGGAAGCAGAGTTTATGACCAATATTGTATAATCCACTCCTTGGCTTCACTTTGGGGATCTGTCCCGTCATCCATCTTAATATACGGTTCATAAATGAAATGATTTTAGCAAAAGGCTGCAACATAATAAAAATGACATGATTGTTTTCTGCTGACTGATTTATGACGCTTGCATGTCAATCGCATGCAATACACCCTTTAATTACTATCAAATTAATTCACGCCTGCGGGCGAATCCGATCTTAACACAACAGGAAATTCTCTCAGAATCTTTTCTATTGGTTCGAAGGACAAGAGTATTTTTTTTTTACGCTGTTCAGATTGCTCCAGTCCCTTGAGGCAGGTCTGTGATTTACAATATTTGATTGTATGAATAACATTTGATTTGACTTGATTATATAATTGACTCTCAGCAGTTTGCTGTGTAGTGAGCAGCACATTGAAAAAAGTGGAAAACAGTGAACATGCTGTGGAACCTCGATTCTTCATTCCACATGTAACATAAATATAAATGTGGTTTTAACGATGCTCTCATTTCATTCCAGCTTTACGTCTCATACCTTTTCATCGCTAACACACAACCTGAGATCACCTGGTGACAACTGTCAACACACGATAAACTCCTCCTGTGTTTCATCACAGAAATAGAAAAGGGTTGAGGTGTGTCCCCTGGATCTATAAAGTGAAGAAAGAAGATGAAGTTGGCATTTGATGCGAATATGGAATTTGTGCTGTAAATAAACAGGGGAGGGGTGAGAGAGGAGGAGGTGAGGGAGGGAGGGAGGGAGGGAGCCTCTTTTATTGCAACAGTTGATTGTTCTCAGAGTCAAAACAAGGCACACTCCAGCCACTGTCGGACTGGCCTTGTAATAGCAAACATTCCTCATTTGCTGCCATTGAGGTATACACAATCTGAATTGTCAGTGGAAAGAGGCGAGAGGCCGAGTGGCTGCAAGTATCTGCCGGCACGCCGCCGGATCGCAACAACAGGAACCGCCGAGCGGCTCCTGCAGCGCTCCAGATAAGAGCGGCCCTCAGCGTTCCAGCCTCCGGGTAAAAGGCTCCAGTAATGAATAACGCCGATGATATTCAGTGATTCAACACAATGTGCCGCCTGGAATCTGCAGAGACAAAGCCGAGGTGTTTAGAACATGACACATCAAAACCAGCGGCCTTCACCGCCGTCCTGCGTGCATCATGGAATCCCTCATTGTTCTCGAGCAGACACTGTCAGAGCTGATGATGACATGTTTGTGAGACACATTTTCTCCCGTGTATATATATATATATATATGTCTTTCACACGGCTCTTATGTAATGGAACAGAAAAGGAACAACAGTTTCTGGAATGCTGTTTGCTTTAAATGCATGTGTACGCCCTTCACGTCCATACACCCAACAGGAATTCATCTTCAACGTAAAGGCTGAAGCTGACTGGCTGGTTTCTGACGGACTGTTTCCGACGAGGAATCAGGAAAATTTCTAAATTATGTCAAATGTCTTGGCCGTTGGCCTCCAAGTGAAAATATATTATGAAAATACAAGAGCAGTATTTGAAAAACAAACATTCGCTTATCAACTTTCCTCATCGGAGAACGGAGGAGGCCTGAGGAAATATGGTTATGCAACTCTAATAAAGACACTTTTTTTTTTTTTGGAGGTAGAACAAGGTCAGGCATCGCATTTATTGAATGTGTTGTTTAGCATATAATACAAGTTGCTCTGCTCGGGGGCGTGTGCACGCTGACAAGCTGCAGCGCTGTGTGTAGACACCACACTCTGTGATTACCAGAAGCATAATGAATCTGTTCCTTCACAGGATATACTTGTTATAAACAAACCTGTGGTTTGCAGCGACGCGTGTTTCAAGGCCCAGCAATCATCACTAACTCAGATTAATCATTTTAAATAGAGATACCGGCTCATGTATAAAAGCCTCGTCATGCTGAGTGCTCACAACAATAACAGCCCAGACGAGGAGCACACGGAATCTGCCGAGATTAGACGGTAAACATCAATTTAAAATGTGATTTCAGTCGAATTGGAGATTTGTGGCCTAGATGCTCAAATTGAAGGGACGTGTATCAACCAACGATCTGTCTCTAAGAGAGTTTAGTAACAGTTATACGGCTTTGCACAAATACATTCTGAAGAAACTGTAATTGCTGCACGGATTATGTTCAGTGGAAAGGTTCTTTCAGGACCAGGTCCGGTCACGTTGTTGGGGGACAAAGTGCTCAATTATCACATGAATCCTCATTATGAGCAGTTTGGTCAATATAGAGATCAACGTTTATTTAACACAATTACTCACTGACTTTGGAAATATTGAGCGTGTGTGTCTGGAAGCAGGTGTGTGTCTGTGTGTGTGTGTGTGTGTGTGTACTCATTTTATAAAACTGTCAACAATGAACTGAAGTCAATGCACTGTCATCATAGGGATAGTTGCATAAAGGTGTGTGTCTGTGCGTGTGTGTGTTTATGTAACAGTGGATTTCCTTTAACTCTGGACTGAATTTTATATATGTGTATATATATGTGTGTGTCTATTCTTTAGAATATAGGACAATATGGTGAATATATACAAATATATATGACTCTATAATATAAATAAATTATAAAAATTAAAGACAAAATAGATAATAGATTGAATATGTTGCAGCGCTCTACCACAACCTACTAAAAACTCCTAAATACTGTATATATTCAACATTTGGGTAAATTATATTCAAATTGTTCAGTATTTGTTTCTGTTCTTCGTCCAAAACTCAAACTACATATTTCCACTCAGCTGAATATTTTAGTTTTAGCTCTTCTATTCGTCATCTTGGCTGAAGCTGAGCTACATGAGTCACCGTCTGGCTGAGTGTAAATATTTTGTAAATGTGTTCCGTATCAGTGTTTACAAGCGGCTCATCAGCAGTAAGCTACACTTACAAGACAAGTGACAAACCTCAATTAAGCATTAACACGAAATAAAAGGAAACTGCCTGGAGACAGGGTTGGAACTCAAAGGACACAAAGCTGTAATTTCAACTGTCACACACACACACACATCCGTTCATCCGTTCCATTACTAATAATTAGTGAGACTTCAATCGAGTAAAATTGAATTCCTGTTTTCTATAGAGGCAAACCAGAGTCTGTCATTTCAACTCTGTCCTCGCTGGGATTCCAGAGAAGCACCTTTTATATCCTGAACAAAAACCGGTCAACCGTAAAGTTAGCGGGAATCCAAGCTCTCTGAACTATGGATGCCCCGAGGACTCTGCCGTTCGTTCTCACCACGCCTCCCGTGACGTTCCCGACCAATCACAATAACCGATGTGTCCACAGGAGGTGGCAGAAAGGAGGATTCTCGAATCCGGAGCATTCGAAGAATCTTTGTGGAAAAAATAAAAAAGAGCTAATGAGAATCCCGATTGTCCCCGAAACGCCTCCGAGAACACGGAGTTCATCCTAACAGATAAACCCAATGAGCATTTCCAGGACTTCCCTCACTGTCACTCTCACTCTGCTGCTCTTTGGCTGTTTGCTTGCTATTCTGGTTGAACTGGAACTTTCACACATGCTTCTCCACCTGATCAAGAACTCGGCTTTAAAGCAAAGGAAAGCGAAGGCAGGTTATTATGACTGGCAGACAGGTTCTGTTGTGTTGGAGGCTACTGTGCTCCTCATTCTGTATCGGAGTTGTGGGAACAAAAATGTTTCCATGGGCGAAATGTTTTCCACAACAAAACACTCCCTCTGAATATTCAAGTTGAGTCCCGGTCCTTTTTTCTTCGAACATTGTCCAACTCACAGAGGACAAGTCACGTACATGTATCACACTCAAGTTCAGACAAGATCCGGCACTTAGTGATTTCATTAAAATTCAAACCCTCAAAGGAGGAAGGCAGATGTTGTGCAGCATCCAACACAGATATCATTAGTGCTGCAGAATCGAACCAATGCCACGCAGCACTTGTCAGTTTGCTTTTCAGTAAACACTCACAAGCACCTCTGGACACGTTGGGAGAAGGAACAAGTGGTTACAGAAAAAGTCAAGCAGACAAACACGAGTATCTAAGGGGCATTTCTGTGGCTTAAGTTTGGGCTGGGCTCTAATAGCTTGTTGTGTATTTGGTAAAAATATATGTGTATTTGTACAAGAGTGCAGCTCAGGCAACAATTTTCTGTCCCGACTTGAGAGGAAAGTAAAGGAGCCAAAGAGGCGTTCGGATTTTTGTGTCCGATCCCCAACCAAAACCAACCTTTTATTTCATGAGTGCATGGTCGTATGCAGAGTTTTAGAAATACTGAGGTCTCAAAAGAAATCTCCAATATGAACTAGACCTGGTGGAGGAAAGTAAGTATACGACTGAAAGCTCCAGAACAACTAAGGAAAAGAGAACTGCTGAAAACTGATGTCTGCAAAATGCAATGATGAACTTTAAATCTCGCAAAACAAACAACAACTTAGTGAAGATTCCCTCGTGAAGCTCTCGCACACATTTCATAATCTGCACTGATCTCCAACACATCTGCACTCGTACCTCAGGGAGCTGTGATCAGACAAATCTGCTGCATGCAATGTCTGCTTCCTGCACAGACACACACACACACACACACACACACACACACACACACACACACACACACACACACACACACACACCCCCACACACACACACACAGACGCTGCTCCATTAATGACATCGCGTGCCGACAGTTTCTCTTTCTCTCAACTCTCACGCCATGACATCACAGGGTTTAACATATCCGCAGTGTTACAGAGCGGCCCGCGGTAAGTCGGCCTGACAGCCGGTGACATGAAGCAGCATTCCTCGCATGCCGCCCTGTTGGGGAAAGCAGATCACAACATATCTGAGTGAAGTTTGATGAGCGTGCAGAGACGACGGGAAGCGGCTTAAAGAGGATTTTCGCTGATCATGTCAGAGCCAATAACCAGAGCAGAGTGGGGGACATTTCAAAAAGAACAACAACTCACTGTGACATTAAAAACATCCATAAATTTCATCCGCCTGGAATCTTAAGTTCCACAGAGAAGAACCTGGTGTTCAGAACTGTGTGTAACTGAGACATGAGCTAATTTAACAGCTATTTGATTAACATAAATCAACTCTGAGGCTAAAAGGTAACGTGACGGTAATAAACTCATCTGTATCTCTTCATAATGTTCTGAAATTTGATAGGAATCAATTATTCAAGTAATAAAAACCTGCAGATTAATCGACAAATTAATAAATAAAGTGAATAAATAGTATTCACTTCTTTATCCTAAGAAAAGGAGCAAATCGACATCGTTCTCATGATGTTTTTTAACACACAAACTCAAAGTCTTTCTTCATTTCATCACCATCTCAGATAAGAGATCCCCTCGTGTGATAATCTACCTCCATCACTTGTGGAAAGGACCAGGGGAGTTGATACCGGCAGATCATGACACATCATGACAGCGCAGTGAGAGACACCAAAAGTTTACTCATCGACCACATCGCTGCACGTGAATGTTGTTTGTGTGTGTTTGCGATCGGTTGTGAAGGGGGAATGTCCGATAACAACCTGAGCTCAGGAATAACCGCGTGCATCCCTGGCTGATGCATCCGGTATGTCATCTGATCGGCCTCCTCCGCCAGGCGTGAAACCCTCGCAGCCATGACGAGATACGGGCCGAGCTGTGAGTGAAAGTGTAAACTCACGAATACCCTCATCGCCGCGGCTGCATGGATCTGTAAATGGGTTTTGACTCATCTGTCAGTAACGCTGTGACATAATCTGAGGATTACCTGGATTATTTACAGGGTAGAAAAACTTCAAATGCGCTGTTTAGGGAGACAAGTTCCTCCTCAGATGCTGAACGTTGGTGTTAACCACCCGGAAAGAGACATGGCGTTCATCCTGCTGGCGTACGGGTTCCACCCGGCCCCTGCGGCGGTGAGGCGGTATCACCTTCCTGATGCATGATGTCATGGGACGCCATCTACGTCTGCCATCTACGCCCGTATCGAATGGCCTCTCATCCTCATCCCATCAGGGTATGAGGGCTGGTAACATCGCTCCTCCGCTTTCAAAGCCGGCGTCAAGTGACAGGAGATTTGCATGTGGAGGGATGGTTAGAAAAACAATGTAAAACATTACCTCAGTGACAGAGTAGAGCGCATACCTCCACCTGGACCCTGGGTGGAGCTGTTTCAGGTTTTCTGTAGTATTTTGTTTAGTTTGAAGAATATAACTAGTTAGATTTTGCCTTTAAAATCATAATTTAGGTTATTTCTGGTAGTTTTCCCTTTTGTTTGGAAGGTATTGAACATTTGGTTGTTTTATATATACAGAATGGTTAGATGAGTGATGTTAAAGAAAGTAATACAATTTTTTTATTACTGGATCCGCTCCTTTGTCTGGATCCTCACCAAAATTTAACGAGTTCTTTCTTGGCCTGTTTCCCATCCTCCAACCGGTAGCGTCTGTGTAATCCTGCCCACAACAAACAAACAGAAAACAACCACCTCCTTGGCCCAGGCTACAGAAATTCTTGTCTGGAGCAAAATATGTTGTACAAAAAAAAGGAAGTAACTCTGAGACAAATCCTTTTCAACTGCTGAACGTCTCTTTACAACGGGCCTGGTGCCAGTCTGACTTCCTCTGGCTCGTGGGCTCTTGGAAAGCAGCAGTGCAGGAAGCAGAATTGAATGCATCCCTCCAGGGTTAATACAAACCCAGGAGAGTCTGCAAAGCCTTTTCTTTCTTTCTCTCTCTCTCTCGGACAGAATGGGATGAGAGTGTGGCCGGGCCTGCCGTGCTGGAAGCTGACAAGTGAACGCCAGGGCTGGCAGCAAGAATGTGGTTATGAAACAAACAAAAACGTTGTGCAGCGAGTTCCAAATTAAACAATATGCGGCTATTAGAGACTTCATAAAGGGAGCAGCAGCCGTGTGTTGTTTAAATCTGGCCCATGGACAAACTATTGTGTTTTTCCTCTTCAGCTTTAAGCACCAGAACCGTGGCTTGAATAGTTCACAGGTCTTATCTACAGCCAGCTGCAGCATAACATAAAACACAGAGTCCACAGATACACAAGCTCATAAAGCATTATTCAATACACACACAGCCACACCACACACACACACACTTACCACCAAGGAGGTGTTGATTTGTCGGCGGGATTACGCGTAAACCACTGAGCAAATTTCCACAGATTTGGTGAAATGATGAGACGTGGAAACAGAACCAGAAGTCACTTCTTCTTGGTCGGTGTGAAGATGTAATTTCTGTATTTGGAGCTGCAGAGAAGAAGCAGTGGTTTCTGGTCGAATCTGATCGGTGCAGATTCACATACTTATAGATTTCTGATGCTGATCACCGAGTTGCTAACAAACAGGGATGTAAAACATTTAAGAAGCAACCTCAAACGCTCTGATTTACATTTCCCAAATGGGCAATTATCATGCAGATACGTGCCCTACTCTTACTGTTTGTTTTTAAATTACACACCGAACGAGCCAAAAGCAATTTGACGCCAGCTTCAACTTGTCAGATCTTTTCACTCATCACTCGTTTCATTATCACCCGAGCGTTACCTGTTTGTGCCGATTGAGCACGAGCGCAGAGTTTTCCAGTGGCCATGGCAACGAGGACGACTGATTGGGCCGCGTGAGCAGGAAGTGCCGCGAGGACAACAGGATGTGCCCTGGCTCCGCCGTCGAGGGTCGAAGAATTCAAGGAAGTTATTGTACTTTGTGGAATGGGCTCAGGAATGCAAGATGTCTGCCTCGTTTTCTGTTTTTTTTCTGTTTGAGTCATGTCGAATGTTGGAGGCGACGGCCTTTGAAGATAACTCGATCCCGTTTGATGCATGTGTGGCACACGGAGGTTTTGCGGTCACCCACCTCCACATTGTCCTGTGACAGCCTGCAGGTTCCAGACAGGGATAGAACCTCCCTCAGCCGTTAGCCAGACCTCTGATCCCATCCACACGGTGGAGGGGAATCACCTGGAAACAAGGGATGACAAATATACACCTTGGAGGAAAGATATGTGCAGAAAAACAGTGATAAAATGATGTGAGATATCAATATCTGATGCAAACAGGGATCCAGATAGATAAACAGCCGTGTTAAAAGCAGGAACTCTGACCACGTGAACCCCAGAGGTCCCCTGAAGTTTCCCTTCGATTAGCTTGAGCTTTGGCCTGAACATTCTTTCCAGACTGTGAGACAATGTCCTGTGTACATGAAGCAATGTTTCCCCAAAACAGAGTCAGGAGAAGTGAGTGCTGCCGCAGCAATAAGGTTTCTGAGTTTCTGCAGGTTCCAGCAAGTTTGATTTAAGATTTTTTAAAACCATAATTAATCAAATTTAAGAACAATGTCCAGTGCCACAAGTATTTAGAGTCTGTGAATTAGCCTTCTTACATTTCCCCCTCATGGAAGATGACGTGAAGTTGTATAGTAGATAATAACCCGAGAAACACAACGAGCAAATTGTAAATGAACGTTATTAATGTATTAAAGACTTACTGCATATTTTAATGTATTCAAGACTGTTTAAGGCCTAAAATGAATATCGTTGACTTTTTCAGGAACCCATGAAGAGGCAAAACTAACCCTAACCCTAATTTTAATGACATGAACTAAGCCTGATAAGAGCTGAAACTGGAACCAGCATCACTTCATAGAATGACAAAGTTTAAATGTCTTGTGGATGATTTAATAGTTTGTGAAGTCGGGTCTCTCAGTAAACAATAAATTCATATATTTTATTGCATTTTTAATTAAAAAAAAATAGCAGAATTTCATTAGATCTGTCGTTATCATTAAATTAAATCAAGTCCATACAAACTTCTCACGTGTAAGAGCATTAAAGCCTGAAAATGATGAATTATTTTAATAAAACATGTTGTCGTCTCCTTATTAAACCTCAGAACCGTTGTGTGCATGATCTGTTAATTGGTTCTTTAACAAGCTCACTGCAAACATCAGTGGCTCCAAGAAACCTTCAACAAAGCCCGGCTCTTAATCCTCACTCCCGGGAGCCTGTGGCATCTCTTCACACTTCTCCTGCAGACAGATTATGTTTCCGGTATCCTGACGCTCTCCGGCCGAGCCGGCGCTTTTGATCCTGCGCTCGCCACGCCGACCCCAGTTGTCCCCCCCCCCCCCACCCGCCTTCCCCGGGCCGCCCTGCCTGTGTTCTGGATGTTTGCGTTGTGACAGGCCCTCTCCCTGACGCGTGGATGGAGCTGTCGCCCGGGGGGGTCAAAGGGCAGCGGGGTCATGGGTTAACACCACAGGTTGCACTACCACAACAAACAAGTTGTCCCACACCCTAATGGAAAGGGCTTCACTTTCTGCTCCTTTAGCTCCCATCACACCCTGAACACACAGCCAGGGTCTTCATTTCCGTCCCGAACCGACCGTCTCTTCTGAACCTGCGTCCGCTGACGGGTTTACGGCGGCTCTCATTCGCTCTGCGCAGCGGTAAAACACACGCAATGGAGTGAAGCGCGTGGAGCTAATGGGGGATGGCGGGCGCTGGGCTGATCCCCCAGGTCGGATCGAATGTTTGCCTGGTGCTGACAGCTACGTTCTGCCTGTGGGATCAGGGTGTCTGTTCGGCGCCTGAAGGTGTAGAGACCCGCGCGTTTCCCCCCCGATGATGTGTTCTTCAATGGAGAGGTTAACAGGTTTGACCTCGCAAACCTCCCACCGCCCCACCGCCGGGAAATTAAAGTTTGAGCCCAAAACGAAGGCTGTGGGTCGGCCATCATTCACATTCAAAGGTCAATTAGAAAATATCTCGTTTTAGCCACAATGAACAGAAGGGATATTTATTGAAAAATGTTGAACCTATGAGAAGCTACTTCTTTTTCCTAATCGATTAATCGACAAAGGCCGACTTAATAATGGAGCCAAACATGAAACCAGTGTAATTCTAATACTTCCATTAGAGAGTTCACTGTGTGTCATATTGCTGGGGACCCTCCTGAGTTTGTTAAATGGCCCCTCAGGGTCCCAGGACCCTAGTTTAGTTCCACTGAATTAACATACCAGTCACCCCCTGGTTATTCATCGACCAGGTTCTATGGGATTGTGTTGAACGCATGTGTTTTCGTTTCTGATGTGAACAACCAGCTCATCCGGTGCTGACAGAGGCAGAGCAGCTGGTGATAATAGGCGTGCACTCACTTACTGTCAGTCGGTTACTGAGTTCTTACAACTGCTGCCAAACCCAGTGTTTCTATAAAAAGCATTAAGCACAGAGCCAAGAGAGCGGAGGTCCAAACCAAACCGGCTCCTAATGATTTAACATCAATCAATGTGCAGAGGATTGAAGGCAGGAGGCCAAGAGAACAGGAGGCTACCGTAGGTATCTGCTGCCCTCTACTGGAGAAGAGTGTCTATAACACCAGTGTGTATACACAGATTTTACAAATAATATTTAATATGCGCAAGTTATGAGTGACAAAATGAAAATTAAGAAGATTTTGACTCTAATTTTCTACAGTAAAATCTCTCTAAACTTGACATACAGACAGTGAGGTGAAATATCTGTGTCAACTTTCTAGGATTCATTTTTGCAATATTTTATATGAGCAAGTTATGATAGCTATAAAATAAATTTAGCTGAATTTTCATTCCAAACACATAAATAATATTCCATTTCATACACTTGCTATTTTCTTGTGTGTAAATAAAATAATAATAAGTGACATTAAACTTTAAACGTTAGTTTTAGGACTTTTCTTTACCGTAACACCCAGAATAGAGGCACATTAATCTCAGTGGACTGAACCATCTTTAACATTTAGCTAAGATGAAGTGAAGTGACTTTACCTCTTTCTCTCTGGAACCAGTGAACACTGGTGATAAATGGATTGAATATCACTGGGAAGGTTCCTGAAGCTCTGAAGACATTTTGGTTCGAGTTGTTTTTCGTTAGAATTTCACTACGAACGTTGTATCTTGAGTTGCTCCGGTTTGTTCGTTTGTTTGTTTGTTAGCATGTTGTTGTAAAATCCACAGGCCACGCCCACTGACCGGAACACCTGAACCGCCAATTTAAAGTTTTTGATAAAACGTTTTGTTTTTTACACCCAAACGAGAATAAATGCGTCACAGAATCGTGGATCTGATCTGTTTTATAAATACAAACTAGAATCAACAGGTGTGTTTCCTACAAACTGTGACAGCATGTGGCCTGTAGGTGGCGCTGTAGCAGCAGGGAAAAGATAACCGTCTGCTCGTGACCTGATTTATTATCAGATATAGTAAAGTTAATGATCCTAAAGTGAGACGTGTGTGTGCACCTTCAACCTCACACGCTTCCACATACCTATATCATAAGATATATTAAATATTATTATGACACAACACACTTCTACTACAATTTTTTTTATCTAGGAGTTAATCTAGTAGTTACTTTTCATTTACATTTACCACAAACCCTGTAATCCTGTAAATCAATATATATGATATCTTCAATCTTTTGAGGGGTCGAACAAAAAAGTCAATTTAGTGGCTGCTCTGCTGCTTTCTTTTACATCACATGATCATCATCTTCCCTCTTATCATCATTACATGTTCGCTTCTTAAAGCATTCAGGGGAAATTTTTCATTTGATCCGATTATCTTTGAACATTATTTATTTATTTAATACTCAGGGAGGAGAGAGAGACCAGGAACAGTTGTGTAACCGTCGTGTTTCAGCTCTGACAGACGAGTTGTCATCATGAAAACAATACGAGTGATAATTATGGAGGTAAACATGTTACTAATGATGACAGTTCATGTACTTAATGATTTTTAAATAAAAATGACCTATTTTCAAATTATTTTTAACATTATATACTATTATTTGGGACTTCCTGTTTAACGTTTATTTACATAACGGTACATTATTAGGGCACAGTTTGAGCAGTTTATCATTTTCTTTGATAGAAGCTGAACAGTTGTTGACATGGTTCCTTTGCTCTTTGTCATTGTTCATCTTCAGAACTCCATTAACTTTGTTTCATACGTGTGTTTTAATGTATTTTTACTTGTGTTTTTCATTTGGGAAGCCCTTTGTAAGTTGTTTTTGATTCTATTGAAAAGATTCGTTAACTTTTCTGGAAAGTTGTGAATCCTACAACCTGTGCTGTTGTGAGCTGAATGTGACAGTTCCCAGTGCAACTTATGCACTTTGAGATGTGATAACACAGATAAAAACTTACAACCAGTTCCTTCCAGTCAGGATATGTCTGTGTCTCCTCCCTTCACAGGTGTGTCAGTGAAAGAACCAGTGAACAACAAGCTGTGAACTGTGGGAGCTGAGTCACTGCAGGGAGTGAACGAGAGGGGGAGGAGCAGAGATCTGTATCTGTTATAGGAGGTGAAACTGTTCTACAGTCTCTGGCAGCAGCTGAAATGGCGCAGCAAGAAAATCAACTGGACAGAGAAAGATTCTGCTGTTCGATCTGTCTGGATCTACTGAAGGATCCGGTGACTACTGTCTGTGGACACAGCTACTGTAAGAGCTGTATTAACACCCACTGGAACACAGGTGAGGAGAGAGGAAGCTACAGCTGTCCTCAGTGTAGACAGACCTTCACACCGAGGCCTGTCCTGGGGAAAAACACCATGTTAGCTGATTTAGTTGAGGAGCTGAAGAAGACTGGACTCCAAGCTGCTCCTGCTGATCGCTGCTATGCTGGACCTGAAGATGTGGCCTGTGATGTCTGCACTGGGAGAAAACTGAAAGCTCTCAAGTCCTGTTTGGTTTGTTTGGCCTCTTATTGTGAAAAACACCTCCAGCCTCATCTTCAGTCAGCTCCATTTAAGAAGCACAAGCTGGTGGAGCCCTCGGAGAAGCTCCAGGAGAACATCTGCTCTCGTCACGACGAGGTGATGAAGATATTCTGCCGCACTGATCAGCAGTGTATCTGTTATCTCTGCTCTATGGAGGAACATAAAGACCACGACACAGTGTCAGCTGCAGCAGAAAGGACCGAGAGGCAGAGAGAGCTCGGGCTGAGGAGACAAACAATCCAGCAGAGAGTCCAGGACACAGAGAAAGACGTGAAGCTGCTTCAACAGGAGGAGGAGGCCCTCAATGGCTCTGCTGATAAAGCAGTGGAGGACAGTGAGAAGATCTTCACTGAGCTGATCCGTCTGCTGGAGAAAAGAAGCTCTGATGTGAAGCAGCAGATCAGATCCCAGCAGGAAACTGAAGTGAGTCGAGTCAGAGAGCTTCAGGAGAGACTGGAGCAGGAGATCACTGAGCTGAAGAGGAAAGACCATGAACTGAAGCAGCTCTCAGACACAGAGGACCACAACCAGTTTCTCCACAACTACCCCTCACTGTCACCACTCAGTGAATCTACACACTCATCCAACATCAGGACCCGTCCTCTGAGGGACTTTGAGGACGTGACAGCAGCTGTGTCACAGGTCGGAGGTCGACTACAGGACATTCTGAGTGAGACAGGGACAAAGATTTTACAGATTGTGTCTAAAGTGGATGTTTTACTGCGACAACCAGAGCCAGAGACCAGAGCTGACTTCTTAAGATATTCACAGGAAATCACACTGGATCCAAACACAGCATTCAGATATCTGTTATTATCTGAGGGAAACAGAAAAGTAACATGGATGAGTAAACAACAGTCTTATTCTGATCACCCAGACAGATTCACTAGTTATTATCAGGTCCTGAGTAGAGAGAGTCTGACTGGACGTTGTTACTGGGAGGTGGAGGTGGAGGTGGGGGGAGGTGCAGTTTATGTAGCAGTCACATACAAGAATATCAGCAGAGCAGGAGACTCACATGAATGTTTATTTGGATTCAATGATAAATCGTGGTCGTTAGTTTGTAATAGAAACAGTTATAACTTTTATTACAACAGCATCAAGACTCCAGTGTCAGGTCCTTGGTCCTCCAGAGTAGGAGTGTACCTTGATCACAGTGCAGGTGTTCTGTCCTTCTACAGAGTCTCTGACACCATGACTCTCCTCCACAGAGTCCAGACCACATTCACTCAGCCTCTCTGTGCTGGAGTTAGGCTTTGTTATCCTGGAGACACAGCTGAGTTCTGTAAACTCAAATAGACTTGAGTCATTAAAAGCAGTG